>NC_057862.1:518823769-519130239 GCF_019393635.1 Dromiciops gliroides
CTTCCAGGTCCCGCCCAATGGCTGGGGTGTGCTGGGGTGACTTGGATCCACCAAAAATGAGGATCTAGCACTCTCAGGTAGATGTTAATGGAGTCATGGAAGCCTTTGAGACTCCTTATCCACTTAATATCTGAGTGATCCTTCTATAAAACGGTTTTACTAGTGATAGTGCTGTAAGAGATTGGTTCCTTCCAACCTCCTACTCTAGCCTCCCCTCCATCTCATGCCCATGTGCCTGTGAACACAGATCACTGGTGCTATGACCAGGGCTCCCAAAGGGAGGAAAAAGTCCCCCTGCCCCAGGCACTGTGGCCCTGCCCTTACCCCCAAAGGATATCCATGGGCATCAGATATAACACACCCCCCAAAGTATAGGGAGGTGATCCTTGTGCTTGGTGTACCCATCTCAGTGTCAGTGTCCCCTCAGTGTTCCCTAAACTGCTCTCCATGTATTCAAATCAAATCAAATCAATTTGATAAGCATTTATTAAGAGTCTATTGTGCTTGAGGTACTGTGCTAGGCACATAGGATACAAAGAGAAACAAATCATAATGATGTCTTCCCTCAAGGAGCATGCATTCTTCTGAGTGAGTGGCAGGGCTCCACCAGGCAGCAGCCACACTTTCACACAGACCCTCCTGAAAAGAGAGCCCCTAGAAGCAATATCTAGGATCATGTGTTCCTGGGTGCTGGAGTTACAACCCAAGGGTCATATCATTTGGGCAAGCCAAGTCAAAAATGTTGCCAATTTTTGACTCGGGCTCTTGGGTGGCAGTTGGAAGAGTTCCATTGTGTCAGGTAGTCTGGTGGGCCTTTTTCCAGTGTAACGAGTTAGGGACAAATCCTGAACCTAGATTTTACTATCATTGAGCAGAAAATACCCAAAAGGACCTCTTAAGAGGCCCTGTACTGCTGCTCCTGCTTCTCTATCTCCCCCCAACCCACACCAATGCCCAAGGGATCACTATGTGGACTACAATTGATTGAACTAATTTTCTTCCTAAGGGTGCCCACAGGCCAGAAGACGCCTCTTTGTTGAGCTTGATAGTACCACCTCCCTAACCTTATTTCCACTTTTACTGCCTTCCCACAAGACAATCAAAATCAGCTATGCATCCAACCAGTTTCTCCATTCTGATTGAATTAAACAGCTATTTATAATCACAGGTAACTGACTGATTCTATCCAAAGGGAGGAACTGATTGGTGTGATAGAGCACCAGACCTAGAAGAAATACTTACTCTTTTCATAGAGCCATCTTCTCTGAGACTATGAAGGCCAACATGTGAGAGAACTCAGACTCAACAAATATGAAAAAAAAAACAACATAACATTAAATGTCAAAATGTCCCCAAGTCAGCAACAGTTGAATTATAAAAGCGTTAACTTCAGAAGTAGGAACGACCAATGATATTTTCTCATCCAATGCCCTTATTTTGAAGGCTCTGCACACATGATTTGTTCAAAGTTATAAAGCTTCTTAGTAATGTGTGAGTTTAGCCATTAATATCTATACAGGTTATATTTCTCTAGATTCAGCTTCCAAGAGGAACTTCTAACTTTTATCTTAACCCAATCCTCATACTGTGCATTACAGCTCAGACGATCTCTCAGCCCTGGCTCCTCCTCCATATACTCCTTTTGAGTTTGGAATGTTTTGGCCAGCCCCAGATAGTGTCTGGACAGTAGAGAGCACATGGGTCGACATTTCCACTCTGCAAGCACAATATCACACTACCATTAAAAGGAGGGGGAGGAGGCTCCATGGGGATTGGTCAACACACTTTTAAGGGTTTTTATTTTATTTCCTAACTAAAGCCATTTTCCCCCAATCCATGAGCACAACTCCAACAAAGACAAAAAACACCCACACCTTACAGATAAGAACCTAGGCTATAAAAATGTCCTTTATTGAAAATGCACACAATTAATTCAATAGAATATACAAGTAAGGGGAAGAACAAAGAAGAGAAGTATGAATCTTTTGGGGAGAAATCACTGACTCATAGCTGGTAAACAATACATTGAACTGCTTCTGGACTTTTCTAGAGGACCAAAGGACTTGACTTTTTCTGTCGCCTGAAGCAGGTAGCAGAAGGACAAGACAGTGATCTTACCCAGAGCTTTGCTTTCCAGCTTCTGATCTGAAAATAAAAGGCAATTTGTAGCCCAAGTACAGCCTTGGTGGGGAAGGCCTAAGAACAAGGGCTAGTACTGGACTGCTGCTTTAAATGCATTTTGTAGAAGCTGGAGACTAGCTTAATAATGACTCCAGTGGTTACCTAGAAACACCAGTGCTCTCTAAAGAGGCTCTCCTGAGCTTCTTGGAGAAAAAAGACCTTTACTGTAATGGGGAAATGCAGTGATAGTAGGAACAGAAACCTACTTTATTATGGGATAGAGAAGATATTCTCTTCTTCCATGTAGACTGAAGCATGTACAAATGATCTATGGTCTCACACACAGAAACTAGACAACCAAGCTCTCACAAGTATACTCACACACCTAAAAACATATAGTCAGCCAGAACAATTTTAGACCTATCGAATGGGAATTGACCAACTTGAATTGCACTCCCATTTTTAGCCCAAGTCCATCATCTGAGCAATGATAGTCCAATAGATAAGGTAAAAATCATCCCTTAAGACAGATGGAAAAACAGGATTTGACCTATTAGTTGACTCAATACATTCACTTTTTAATTCACAGTTATTGAGTGAATAGAACTATCCTGGGCACAGAGATATTTATCCTACACTGATAAATATAATATGGATGCCCCTCCCCCAAGAGTTTATGGTCTAGTGGGATAGATAAGTAACCAAATACCTGGTATCAAGGGACAAGTGCTTAGAAGAGACTTATATAAAGCACTATGGGACTTCAGAGAAAGACAACAGTTTCTCACAATCCATTTTCCAGGAGTGATTCATTTCAGATAGTGGAGCATTCCCATGACAGTTTCTATTTCAGTCAAGGTTTTGTGTTGAGAGAGTTCCTTTGTGGATTGGTCCTGCCTCAGACAAATTGTTACACAGATAAGCTCCCCCTCCTTTCCCCTCCCCACCCTCCACTACACAAATTTAATTACTCAAGGTAGGCCTTAACCCTCTCTGCCAGTGGAGTCACAAGGTTTATAAACTGGCCCAATGTGTGTATATGTCTCCTGCTTGCATTGTTTCCTTAATCTGTCCATCTCTTCCTGTGCCAAACATCCCTTAGGTGTGACGTTCAGCAGACATTCTGTTGTGTCTAAGTAACATTGTCTAATGGCTTCGTACCTATAGTAGCCAATCATAGTGGCTCGGAGACCCTGAGCTATCCTGACAAAGGTCTTCTCCAGTTTGGGATCTCCTCCCATGTATCTCCTAGCAATACCAAGTGCTATTACATAGCTGACAATTTCTAATTTTATTTTTATGATTATTTGTTTCTATATTGCTGTTAGAAAAAGCAAAATAAAGAAATAAAAAGGTGTGCATTTTAGAAGACAAGGTGGGTGATTTCATTGTGTCCCTAGTATCATCTCAGACCTGCTTACCATCTTCTCCCTTCCCCTTGGTATTGTGTTTCTTCCAAAGAGAACTCCATGGATGGTTAAAGTTCTGAGGCTACAAGATTAAAGCAAGTGAGCTCGGGACATGGAGCTAGGGGCCTCTGGATAAGCTTTACACAAACCCAGTGCTCCTCTAGCTCGACATCCTATTTATATTCTCCCCTTAAATTCCACGGCAGTTTGGGAACCTGGGAAGATGGATGGGAACAAGAGCCTGAAGTTTACCAAGTGACTGATCTGAGGAGGAAGAAATCCAGGTTTTCAGGATGAGATCGAGTAAAGTAAACTGGACCAAAGGGTCCAATACTGACTTTGTGGTCAGAGGGCCTGGGTTCAAATCTAACCTCTCAGGCTTACTACCTGTGGAAATTTGGGCACCTCCCTTATGGGGTCATGAATGTAGAACTGAAAGGGACCTTAGAGGCCTTCGGATCCAACAACTTCATCTTAAAGATGAGGAAACCAAGGCTGAGAGAGGTAAAATGACTTGCCCGGGGTGATACAACTATCACAAAAATAGGATTTGAACTCATCTTCCTGGCTTTAAGCCCTCAACACTTTATCTACTCTACAACCTGGCAGCATTAACCTCTCTAGGCCTTAGTTAACTCATCTTTTGGATGGAAGAGTTGGACTAAATGACCTCTGAGGTCCCTTCCAGCTCTGAACCTGTGGAAGATGCTATATGCAAGACTCAAAGGTAATTAAAACTGAAATCGACAAACATTTATTTGTCAATTAATCACTGATGTTCCAGGCACTGTGCTAAGGACTAGGGATACAAATAAAAAGCAAAAACAATAATGGCTCCTGTGAAGCTCCCGCTCTACTGGGGATGACATCAAGTATGTCAAAAAGGTAAGTGCATAATACGTGGAAGGTAGCAGAGGAGAGGGCAGAACAGCTGGGGGTACTAGGAATGGCTCCTGAGAGCTCTCTGCCAGTCACCACCATCTTTGGAGAGTCCTGGCAGTTCTTGTATCTCCCTCTCTCCTTAAGCTAACTGGGCTTTGCCACCTGCTCAGGGTCTGACCAAAGGACCCCAAAGCCCTGAAATGTTCTGAGAACACGTCCCCTTGGCTCCTTGAAGAGGAAGGAGAGAAGAAACAAAATCGTCAAGCTGATTCTTTCACATAGTAGTAGTTCTCTGGGCTGACTAGCTTTTTCACAAAATAAAATATCTATGGGAACTGAATACTGGTTTTCCTGAACCGACTTTAATCATAATAGTTGATCTGCTAGTAAGCCTGTCAATAGAACCTTTCTGATGTTGAGGAAGGAGGTCGGAGAACGGTTTCCATACAGTCCCCCACAATTTCCCTTGGCTTCTTATCAAGAACAGAAGTGCTTTTACCCTCCTAATTTCCTGTCTCAAAGCCACAAAGTCTGCTCTTGGTGGGCTCCAAGGGGAAGGTTCGAGTGGGTGGTTTGGGGAGGAGAAATGATTGTGTTAGGCTAAAGCCAAGATCAGCCAGAACAAACAAGGCTATCAGCAGCAGCAGGAGGACTGGCTAGACCCATGTACAGATTCAGACCCATTTATTTTTAAAGACCCCCTATGCTTGGCTCAAAGCAAACAGAATACAGCTAGGAGTGGAGACAGCTAGGCGTCTCCAAAGGAAGTTGTTTCGTGAACAAAAACCCCTCCAGCTTTTGATGGGTTTGGGAAGTCTACTGGTAAGAATGAAAAGTTGTTGAATATCCCTTCCCCTCCCATACAAGTCGGGGCATATGTCTGGGCAGCCTAGAGGTTCCCTGTAGGATAATCTTACAAGGCTGACTCAACAAGTGGGCTCTATGTACTCAGGAACTTTTTCAAAATAAATTGTTTTAATTGCGTCTTTTCCCAATCTTATTAATAGCTAGCATTTACATGGGGCTTTACATATATTCTCTCATTTGATCCTCACAAAAATCCTAGGGGGTAGGTGCCGTTATCACCCACATTTTACAGATAAGGAAACTGAGGCTGAGAGAGAGGTTAAGTGATTTGCCCTTTGTCACAAAATTGTTGTTTGTCCTTGACAGTTGTGACTTGCAATGAATTGTATTTAAGTGAGGGAGGGCTGTGCAATCACCAACCTCACTTTCTCCTCCAGTGCCTCCAGTGCAAGATATTTATCAGGATAACTGGAAGATGGCCCTGGATGTTTAAGACAATTGGAGTTAAGTGACTTGCCCAAGGTCACACAACTAGTAAATGTCTAAGATAGCATTTGAACTAAAATCTTCCTGATTCCAAGTCCAACATATGAAGAAGAAAAGTGAGCTGCCCAAGATCACCTGGAGCCATCAGTGAAAGGCAAAGGAAGAAAACGGAGAAGGGAGGAGGAGGGGCAAAGAAGGAAGAAGAGAGAAGAATGAAGGAAAGCTGGAAAGGAAGGAAGAAAATAAAGGAAGAGCAGCGTGGTGCTGAGGCAGGGAACAAGGCAAAGATTTTTTTTTCCTCCCTTTCCTTGCCTTTATAATAACTCCCCTGTTAATTCTGCATGACAGGATGGATAGAGAACCCTTCTTGACTTTGAGTCAGAAGGCAGATGCCAAAGAAGCCAGAGCCCACCCAGATCACAGGTATCTCCAGGCTGCAGTGAGGTATATCAAGACTGTCCCACCTTTTCCTCATGAAGTTAGAAATAGAGATCACTTAAACCCTGCCATTCTCTTACTTTTTGACTGAAGAAAATTCCAACTAGCATAGAATCTCAGAACTGGAAAGGACTCAGAGGTCAACTAGTCCTATCTAAACCTTTGACACTTATGAGTTATGTGACATGGGAAAAGTAATTTAACTTCTGGGGCTGCTAGGTGATGCAGTAGATAAAGTGCTGGCTCTGAAGTCAAGAGGACCTGAGTTTAAATCTCACCTCAGACACTTACTAGCTGTGTGACTCTGGGCAAGTCACTTAACCCCAATTGCTTCAAACATCCAGGGCCATCTCCAGTTGTTGTGATGTATATCTTGCCACTGGACCCAGATGGTTCTGGAGGAGAGAGGTTTGGTGACCTTGCACAGCCCTCCTTCCCTTAAATCCAATTCAGTGCAAGTCATGACATCATCCCAATGTCATGGTTCTCTTCAAGAATGAAGGACAAACAACAATTTAACTTCTCCAAACCTCAGTTTCATCTTCTAAAAAATAGGGGAAATGATACAACTAGGTATATTAATAACAATGTTTTAAGTAGTACATTGGGTAGAGTGCTGGATATGGAGTCAAATAGAACTGGGTTCAAATCTAGCCTCAGACACATACTAGTTGCCCTAGTAAGCCACTTAACCTCTGTCTTCATCAGTTTCCTCAACTGCAAAATGGGGATAGTAGTACCTATCTCCCAAAGTTGTTGCAAGGATAAAATGAGATTATATTTATAAAGTGCTTTGCAAACCCCCAAATATTATATAAATGTTGGTTATTGTTATTATTATCAGTACCTACAGTCCCAATTTCACAAAGATGTTGTGAATAAGGTCATTCATATCAACTATTTTATAAGCCTCACAGTACTATACAAATACCAACTATTTTTATTAATAGCTCTTCCAGTTGATTCTTGTGTAACCCAATTTCTCATCCTCTCACTATCATCCTCTGCCTCTGAGACAGGCTCCAGAGAGGCCAGAGAAGCTGGAGAGAGAGCATCCAGGATTTTATTGCACCAGGGCCAAGTCCCAGAAGTCTGGCTGCCCTTTGATTCTGAAAATTCCTCTAGAAACCCACTTTAATTTGCTACCAGATAAGGGAGGAATAACAATACTTATCTAGTTCAGGATAATAATAGCTGACATTTGTCTAGTGCTTTAGGGTTAAGTACTTCCCAGATATCATTTCATTTCATAGCAATACCCTGAACACCATTCATAAAAGGATATTTGGTACCTCTTTGTCCTGCTTCTCCTTCCTTCTCCCTTCTTTCATTCCCCCTCCTCTTCTCCTGTTTCTTCTCTCCATCTTCTCTTTACATGGCTCCTCCTCCTCCTCCTCTTCCTTCTCCTTCTTCTCCTCCTCCTCTTTCTCCTCCCCCTTCTCCTTCTCTCTCTCTCTCTCTCTCTCCTCCTCCTCTCCCTCCCCCTCTCTCTCCCCCTCTCCCTCCCTTCTTCCTGTTTTTCCTGCATCTTCCTTTCTCTTCCTCTCCTCTTCTTCCCTTTCTCTCCTTTCTTTGTCCCCATTCTGAGGGCCTTCCCTTCCCAGTTTGATTTTTTTTTTTGAGTAGGCAAACTAGGTCATCATATTTTTGCCTCATTTCTTACCTACCCTAATCACTTAATGGATGCTTCCTCAGACAAACTGAGACCTGGGAAAGAGCTTAGCTTAAAAAGGCCAAGGTCTCCCAGTGCATCTGGAGTCATCTCCAGTTGTCCTGAGCTATGTCTTGCCACTGGACTCAGATGACCTTGGAGGAGAGAGTGAGGCTGGTGACTTTGCACAACCCTGCCTCACTTAAATCCAATTCACTTGCAAGTCAAGACATCACCTCCTTGATGTCATTGGTCCTCTTCAAGAACAAAGGAGAGTAACAAAAGGCCTCTTCAAGGAGGTCAACTGTAAAAGGATCACCTGTATGGATAATGACCTCTTTCTGTCGTTCCTGAGCCTCTGTAGAATGTGAGCCCTGAATGTACTTTGTACTCACAGATAATTTAAACAAAATTAATGTAACCACCGTTGCACCATGCAATTCATGTTTGAAGATATCTATCTATCCATTTATCTATCTATGTATCTATACATATGTCACCTATATGAGCTTTTAAACTTCTAATTGGATAAGACATAAAAGCCATGCTTTCTTAATGATTCTCTGAAACAATTTAATCACAGATGCGTCTCCTACCTGATACTTCCCATCCCTCTTCACCTCTTCACCTAAAGGCAAACAAATCCAGTATTTACCTCCTAATTTCTCATATATTCAGAGATATGCTACAGCTGGGCTCTCTGGAAGAAAAATTGCACACACATATGTTTAAATGTAGTCTGCACTATTAACACTTTCTTAAGTCTAGACAATCAACAAAACAATAGCAGCTAGGTAGAGCAGTGGATAAAGCACTGGCCTTGGATTCAGGAGGACCTGAGTTCAAATCCAGCCTCAGACACTTGACACTAGCTGTGTGACCCTGGGCAAGTCACTTAACCCTCATTGCCCTGCAAAAAACAAACAAACACCACCACCACAACAACAAAAACATTCTCTGAATGTTTTAGGCAGCTAGGTGGCACAGTGGATAGAGCACCAGCCCTGGATTCAGGAGGGCCTGAGTTCAAATGTGACCTCAGACACTTAACACTTACTACCTGGCCCAGGGCAAATCACTTAACCCCAGTTGCCTCACCAAAGGGGAAAACAAAACAAAACAAAAAACCAATAAATCAAGCCACGATGTTTTAGTGATTGATGATTTCTGAGGTATATTTCTGCTCACAATGAAAAAGATAACAACTGGCTCTTGCAAAGTAGTTAGAGCTAGCTCTAGCTTACCCCTGCTTTTATCCTAGAATCCCAACATCTTAAACTCTCTTGCTCTTAGAACAGAAGTTCTCCACTACTCCTCCCCTTCCTCCATCTCAGGCTTTTTTCTGTCTACACACAGAAACAAACCATCTTTAGATCTTTCTTTTGCACACCCACCTCTGCTGGCAAATGCTTTATAAGAGGGGACCAATTGCAATAGTTGTAGAACTGTTGTATTATCTAAAACCAAAGAGAGCCCCTACAAACTGGGGTCTTTGCATTGACCCAAGCCTTAGTGAACCAGTAGTTCTAAGTGTGCTTGGAAAATAGTCCCTGAAATTTGGTCATTAAAATTCCCACTGGCAGAAAAATTGGAACACTAATGCATTGTTGGTGGAGTTATGAACTGATCCAACCATTCTGGAGAGCAATTTGGAATTATGCCCAAAGGGCGATAAAGCTGTGCATACCCTTTGACCCAGCAATACCACTTTTGGGTCTTTTTCCCAAAGAGATCATGGAAAGGGGAGAGGGACTCACATGTACAAAAATATTTATAGCTGCTCTTTTTGTGGTGGCAAGGAATTGGAAGTTGAGGGGATGCCCATCAATTGGGGAATGGCTAGACAAGTTGTGGTATATGAATGTAATGGAATACTATTATGCTGTAAGAAATGATGGGCAGGAGGAGTTCAGAGAAACCTGGAGGGTCTTGCGTGGGCTGATGATGAGTGAGATGAGCAGAACCAGAACATTGTACACAGTATCATCAACATTGTGTGTTGATCTACTGTGATGGACTATATTCTTCTCACCAGTGCAATGGTACAGAAGAGTTCCAGGGAACTCATGATAGAAGAGGATCTCCAAATCTAGAGGAAAAAAAAAAACTGTGGAATATAGATGCTGAATGAACCATACTATTTCTTTTGTTTTTGGTGCTATTGTTTTTCTATTTTGAGGTTTTTCGTCATTGCTCTGATTTTTCTCTTATAACATGACTAATGCAGAAATATGTTTAATGTTATTATGTATATATATATATATGTGTGTGTGTATATATATATATATATATATATATATATATATATAACCTATATCAGATTACCTGATGTCTAGGGGAGGGGGAAGGGAGGGGAAGGAGGGAGAAAAATCTATAATTGGAAAGCTTGTATAAACAAAAGTTGAGAACTATCTTTACATGTAACAGGAAAAAAATAAAATACTTTATTAAAAAAAATTCCCACTGGCTCATCTGTTCATTTACAGATGTGTAAGTGGGAAGGTTGCCATTTATATACCAATAAACTTCTTAAGTTTAAGTTTCATGAGTAGGGGCAGCTAGGTGGCTCAGTGGATAAAGCACTGGCCTTGGATTCAGGAGGAGCTGAGTTCAAATCCAGCCTCAGACACTTGCCACTAGCTGTGTGGTCTTGGGCAAGTCACTTAACTCTCATTGCCCCACAAAAATTTAAAAAAGAAAAAAAAGTTTCATGAGTAAAGGGAACATGTCTTATGTGAGCTTTGCATCTCCCACAGCACCTGGCACAGTGCTCTATAGACACTAGGGGGTTAGGGACAGTATCTGTGACTTCATTGGTATATGGGCTAGCTGATTTCTCTGATCCCTGTCTAATGCACATGCAGCCATGTGACAATCACATTCCATATAATTTTTCTAATGGAGTCAGCCTTATTAAAATTCTTTAATTTAGAGGGATTTAAAAACTGTTTAAGGTAACACTGACATACAAGCAGTCAAATAAAATCCCAAAGTATAATTCCTTAAGACCACAGAAAACCAAAAACGAGCTACATATTTCATATGGTGATGTCTTCATAAAACAACTAGCTTAAAAAAAAACCCAATTAGCTTGATCAACCAGCCTAGTCCACTAAGAGGTTCATATTTAATTTGGATGGTCAAGAATTCTATGCACAGAAATGTCCCAGAGGGATGGATACAGCTGAAATCTGGCACATCCCCCTAATGGCAATCCCTGAGAGAGAAGGTGAAGACATGAAAAGAAGTACAGATATGGAAATGGATGAGTTTGGGGAGCTGACTTGCCTTGAAAAGGACCTAGGTGGAATTGACACATAAGTGACATAGCTTGCACTTGCGGTTATATTATATAGATGGCACATCAAGATTACTGTCACAGATGGCATTAGTATATGGGTGACATAAATGAGATTAGCAGTTGACAAAAGTAGCATTGGCAGATAAGTGGCATGGGTGGCATTTAGTGATAGGTAACAGTGGCACATCATTCACATAGGTGACATTGGTTCATAGGTAACACTGGTGACATTTTTAATAAAGGAAACCTTTTAAGACAAGTGAAAAAAGTGACATTTGCAACTTGGAAACATGGGTGGCATTTGTGCATTAGTGACATAGGTGTCATTTGCCCACAAATGACAGAGGGGGCATTTAGAGATTGGTGTCACAGATGGCATTGGAAGATGGATGATAGAGGTAGAATTGGGAGATAGGTGACAAAAGTGACAATCATAGATAAATGATATTTCTTCATTGGTGACATAGGTGACATTTGTAGATAAATTACATGTACAGATAGGTGATAAAAGTGACATTTACTTTTAAAATACATAGGGGACATTTGCACTTATGTCACATAAGTGGCTTGTGGAGGCTATCACAGATGGCATTGGTGGATAAGTGACGTAGGTGAGATTCACAGATATGTGACTGTCATGGGGAAAATGGGGTAAGGGGTAGGGGTCCTTAGGAATTCCTCTTTAAAGAATTACACCTTCTTGCACACAAAAGCAGTTAGAATAAAATGGTAGTTTATTTCGGGGCTGAAGAAGGGAAGGGAAACCATGAAAGAAATCCTTGGACTTCTCATGGGGAGAAAGGCACAGAGCGTGGCTCTGAGATACCAACCAATCTCTTCAAGCAGGAGACTGGCAGGTACTTTTATAGAGGACTGATGGGGGTGACCATCTGACTGTGGAAAGTTCCTTTAGTGAGGGAGGACCATCCCCCACAGGTGGTGGCTAGAGGAGTTGGGCGAGGGGTGGCTATGGATCTCAAACCGTCTCCTCAGGACACAAAGGAACCAGCCACACCTAATCTTATCTCCACAGAGTTGAGGTGAGGGAGGCTAGAATGAAGGATGGAGGTCCCCAAGCTAGCTCAGTCCGATCTGGTTCCACTTATCTCTTTAGGTGTGTCTGTCCTTTGGTTTAGTTTCTCAAAGAGAAGGTTCTTTGATGTGCTCCAGAGAACTTCTGGGGTGCTATGGGCCCATAATATGACAAAAAGTAGCATTGGCACATAGGTGACATAGATGACAGTGGCACCTTGGTGACATAGGTGACAGTGAAATAGTTAGATTTGACATTTTTGTAAAGGGACAAAAGTGACATTTGCAATTTGGAAACACCGGTGACATTTGGCATGAGTGACATAGGTGGCATTTGCCCATAAATGACATATGTGGCATTTAAAGATTGGCATCACAGGTGGCATTGGCAGATAGGTGAAATAAAAGATATTGCAGACATTTGACAAGGGTGCCATTAGCAACTAGATGTTATAGGTGACAGACTGGAAAGGAATATAGGTGGCCTTTACAGAGAAGTGATATGGGATCATCCGTTGGTATACAACATAGGTTAAGTTTAATGATAGGTTTCATAGATGGGCACTGGAAGATGGATGACCACCTTTGTCACACATGTGCCACCAAGTGCAGAAGGGTGATGACTTGCAAGTATATTAGATTTAAGTTATCAGCCTGACTCTGGCAAGACAAAAATCAAGACAACTGGTGATGGCTGAGGATACAGGTGGGTGACCTTGGCCTTTTTAACCTAAGGTTTTTTCCTGTTCTCAGTTTGTCTGAGGCAAGCCTATGCAGTGATTAAGGGCTAGGTGAGAATTGAGACAAAAGATGCTCTAGTTTGCCATCACAAAAGAATCAATCTGGGAAGGGAAGACCCTCAGTTTCTGGCCAGAACAGAAAATTGCTATTTACACTCACTCTGAGCCATCAAAACTCAAACTATGAGCTAGAGAGACTTGGGCAGGATCTCATCATTGGCCATTCAATGAAAGCCAGAGTGATTTGGGTTTAAAAGCTTAGTCAAGTAGCTCCATTTGAATCACAATGGACTTTTTGAAAGCCTGTTTTTTAAGAGCTATATTTTAAGAAATCACAAAAACTGTGCAAGACAGAGTTAATTGTTCAGCTTTTTTTTTTGAAGGGGGAGGATAATAATAAAATGGGAATTTTTTTTAAATCTAGCCCCCAATCCCCAAGATATCTAACAGAAGATAAGTGACCAAAAATTATATTCCTTTGGACAGAGCACCCTCACGTAAGGATATGACTCTCCATGTGGACAGAGAGACTACATATGATGAAGGAAAAAGGAGGGGAAAGAGAAGGAGAAGGAGAAAGAGAAAAAGGAGCAGGAGGAGATATAGCAATATTGCCCAACTTGAACTGGCAGGTTGGGTCCCCAGAGGGCAGCTAGCTACTACTACTCACAGATTGTTATTCATCCTTTGTTCTCAAAGAGGACCAATGACATCACAGGGTGCTGTTTTGACTTGCACGTGAATTGGATTTAAGTAAGTCAGAGTTGGGCAAAGTCATCAGCCTCCCTCTCTTCTCCAGAGTCATCTGAGTCCAGTGGTGAGATAAGAGTCAAGACAACTGGTGATGATAAATAGATGACAGACATGAAGGAAGGATCTGAAACCAGAAGTGTGGTTCTGGATTCCAGGATGTACTACTTTACTCTTACTCTTTTTGTGATCTTGGACTTTAGTTTTCTTATCTATAAAATGGGTGTGTGTGGGGGGGCAGGTCGTGGATTCTCATTGTGGTTTTCATCCCCAAGAAAAACTCAGGTCCAAGGCAGACTTGTAACTAAAGCAGACTCCTGCATAAGGCAGAAAATACTTTTTTTCCCCTGGTGCATCAGCTGAAATTACTTCCAAGATGACAGAGGAAGTCTAGGTTTCTCCTCTTTGCTCTTCTATGCCCTGCTCATCTCCATTGGTCACTGGGAATACAGCTAAGATTGCCTAACATTGGGAGACAGTAAAAGAATAAGCTTAGAGAATGGGAAAAAAAACCTTTTATGTCCATCCCAGATTGTAACCATGGAAGACTTTAGTGGGTCAACTCTCTCCCTTGGAATGCTTTCAGGCACAGCTCAGACTTATAAACATACTTTTGGCTCCCAAGATTTCTCTTGGCCAGCTGTCCAGAGAAATAGTAGCCTGAACTAAATGTATGAATTTTAAAAGGAAAACTCAAGAGTCTCCTATGGCCAACAAAATCCAATGGGAGTCACTGTGCCTTCACCCTCTACAATGGGAAATAGTCCCAAGTATAACAACCTCATTCATTCCAGGAGGATGTGGTTAGAATTGCTCTTGGCTAGAGTAGAAATCAACCCAGAACCCAGCACAAAGGGCTCTCCAGGAATTCTCTCTCTGTCTTTCTCTTCCTTTCCTCTACCGCTCCCCTTCTTCCCCTCTTCCTCTCCACTCCTCTTTGCTCAAAATTGCAAATGTAGGAAGTGACACAGGTGGAATTTGAACCCAGGTACAAATCCAGAGAGTTCCACTATGCCAAACTTAGCAACATCATTTTTCAATTCATTTCAACAAAAAATTCCTAAGTAGTTCCTAAGGGTTCCTTTGGGTCAAAGACTAGGTAGACAAAGATAAGAACAAAACAGTAAGTTTCTAAAGAACTTATCTTATATTGGGAACATATAACACGTGCACAGATAAATATATTATAGGACATTTGGGGAAAAAAGAACACCAACCAGTAAAGAGATAGTACCTGAGATGTCCCTTAAAGTAAGCAAAGAATACTGAGAGGCAGAGATGAGGTGAGAGTGCACATGTGGCATAAGGACATACCTTATACAAATACACAGTGGAAAAGAGGAAAGGACCTATATGTACAAAAATATTTATAGCAGCTTTTGTGGTGCAAAGAATTGGAAATTGAGGGACTGCCCATCAACTGGGAAGTGGCTAAATGAATTCTGGTATATGAATGTAATTGAAAAATATTGTGCTATAAGAAATAACGAGTGGACATATTTCAGAAAAACCTGGAAAGACATGAACTGATGTTGAGTGAAGTGAGCAGAACCAAGAAAATGTGGTACAGAGTAACAGCAATATTGTGCAGTGATCAACTATTATAGACTTAGCTCTTCTCAGCAATACAATAATCCAAGATAATTCCAAAAGACTCATGATGGAAAATGCTATCCACATCCAGAGAACAAACTATATAGTCTGAATATAGATCAAAGCATACTATTTTCACTTGTTGTGCAGTTTTTTTGGGAGGTGGTTTTTTTGTGGCTTTCCCTTTTTGTTTTGTTTCTTCTTTCACAACGTGATGTGTAGAAATATGTTTACATGATTATAAATGTATAATGTATAACAGATTGCTTACTGTCTTGGGGAGAGTGGATGAGAGTGTGACGCTTAAAATTAAATGTGTGGTTGCCTTATTCCTGTCCCAAGTGTAGGGAAAGCTAGCTAGCGTTTACTTATAAATTAGAAGTTTTAGCACCAGTTTGGGGGCATTAAGCATTTATTAGAAAAAAGAGAACACCTGGGTCAGAAAGTTAAGAAAAAGCCTATCTAGCCTAGCATTCCAGCCTTGCCAGGTTCCTCCTCACTTTCTCCACCACCAGCCTGTTTGATAGATGAACCGAGCATGGAATCTTCTTCCGCATCCCAAGGAGAAGCAATCCTTCTACACTGCTCCAAGCTAATTGGCTAGCATCACCCAAATCCATTGACTCACTGGACTTGAGGGTGGTCCAGTGTTGAGGTCAGAGTCCACAGTCTCTGAGAACACACCCTCCTGAGGGCCAGGCAGGTGTGGCTTCAATTGAATTAACTTTAAGTGAGTTAATCAGCAAAGTCAGTTAATCTCAGCCAATCTAATCAATCCAAATCAATCCCCTTGAGCTACAGCCTTTGGGCATCGGCAAAGCCCATTATTTTCTTATAGGAGGGAAGGATGGAGAAAAATTTGAAACTCAAAATCTTATAAAAAATGAATGTTGATAACTATCTTTACATATAATTGGAAAAATACTATTTACAAAAAACAACAACAACCAACTATACAGTGGTGGGGAATGATGCAATGAGTTCAAGGAATAGCTAGTAGCCTAGTTTGGTTGGAATACAGAGGGTGAGAAGATGAATAATGTGAAATAAAGCTGGAAACATTGGTTAGAAAAGCAGAAGGTCTTTAATGGCAAGAGGTAATGTCAGGAACTATGGTAGTGGCAGTATAAGTGGAGAGAAATGTGTAAAGATGTAGAAGAATAAACAAATGGACTTGGCAGCTGATCATATATGTGGGGTGAGGGAGGAGGAAGAGTCAAGGATGATGCCATCTTATATCTTTCAAATAGGTAGTTTGCCACAGTGGTGAGCCACAAGTTTAGCTGAGGACTATTTTTTTTTATAAAACCAAAGGAATATGGCTTGTTTCTTTTTCTTTTTTTTCCTTTTTAAAAAAATTTATATTTTTACTTAAAATTTTTTTCCAATTACATGTAAATTTTTTTGAGTTCCAAATTTTTCTCCCATATTCTCTTCTCTCCCCACCTCCGGAAGCCAGCAAGCAATTTGATACAGGTTATGTATTACAATAATGTTAAACATATTTCCACATTAGTCACATTGTAAGAGAAGAATCAGAACAAAAGCGGGAAAAAAATGCAAGAAAGCATAAACAACAACAGAAGTGAAAATAGTATGCTTCAATCTGCATCCAGACTCCATAGTTCTTTTTCTGAATGTGGACAGCATGAGTCCTTTGGCATCATCTCAGATCATTGTATTGCAAAGAAGGGTTAAGTCTATCACAGTTGATAATGACACAATGTTGTTGATACTGTATACGATGTTCTTTTGGTTCTGCTCATTTTACTCAGCATCAATTCATGTAAGTCTTTCCAGGTTTTTCTGAAATCCATATGCTTATTATTTCTTACAGCACAATAGTATTCCATTACATTCATATACCACAACTTGTTTAGCCAATCCCCAATTGATGGACATCCCCTCAATTTCTAATTCTTTGGGAATGTGGCTCTTTTCAAACAAGTTTATCCAGCAAGTAGCATTGAAAGCTTCTTTCCTTGTCTTGTTTAACAAGAAGGACCAAGTTCTGAGCCAGTCTCACCACTCACCCTGGTGTTTATAGCACTTTGCTCTGTTGAACTGAAGATCTTTGGAATCATCACACTCATTATAGAATAATGGGGCCTTCTACCTTCTAGTGCTGCCTCTTTTTTTGGCCAAGGTATTGATTTGTGATCTAGGGGGTGTGAGATTTAAAATTGGATATTAGATCATAAATCTCCCCTACTTAACTTTTCCCTAAATTTATCTCCCAGACTAGTAAATGGAAGAAGCTTCTGGTTTTCTAGTTAGAGCTTTACATGAGAGCAATGAATCCATGAGTCTTTTTCACCAATTTTAATGGTAGTAGGAGTTGTCAATAATACCTGAAAAGGTCCTTCCCAGGCAGGTTGGGTTCCACTGGTTCTCTGAAAATGCTTTACATGTATTTTATCTCCTGGGTTGAGGCTGTGCAACGAAAAGTCTAATGGGCCTGCCTGGACCACAGCTCCTACCCCATGGAGTTCACATAGCCTGGTCTGTAATTCCTGTATATAGGAGGCAACAGAAGTATCACCTCCCACCAGTGATGTATAAACTGGGGAAAAAGTTTTAGCTTGGATAGGAGGGTGACCAAAAAGCATTTCATAAGGAGATATATGAAGTTCTCCTCTTGGTCTACTGCGTAGATAGAATAATGCCAATGGTAGAACATCAGGCCATTTCAAATGGGTTTCAGTACATAATTTGCCAATCATACTCTTAAGCTCTTTATTCATACGTTGAACTTGGCCTGAACTTTGTGGATGGTAGGGCATGTGGAATTTTGGAGTCACTCCCAAGAAAGAGTAGATTTGGGATAAAATCGAATCAGTGAAATGTGTGCCTTTGTCAGAATCGATGCGGGCTGGTGGGCCAAAACGAGGTACTATCTCTTTAAGAAGAATTTTGGCAACAAAGGCAGCTGTGGCTCGGGGACTGGGAACCCACCGAGTGAGCTGATCAACTATAACAAGGCAAAATTTATAATGTCCTGCTTTTGGCATAGTAATATAATCAATTTGTAAGTGCTCAAAAGGTGTATATGCTAGAGGACGCCCTCCATAAGCTTTGGCCTTAAAAGCATACTGATTATAAGATTGACATGTGGAGCAGCCCGAGCAGATTCGAGATGCTGTATTAGTCGCACCTGGTGCTATCCAGGTTCTCTTAATAGAGTCTTTAATTCCTTTATGGCTGAGAGATGCTGGGGATCCAATTGTAAAATGTCTGGGACAGAACTTTTTGTTAGAGCTATGAGAGGTTTAGTAATTTCACCAAAAGAGGGTATCCATTGTCTACAGTACCCGGCTGCTCCCAGAATGGCTCTCCGGGGTATAGATTATTGTGGATCTACCCCAAATCAACTCTTAAGACCCCACTCTTGCAAACCCCACCTATTTCCTGAAGCTTCAAATACTTCAACTGAGTCCCAGTTAGATGACCTTGGCATAATGGGCAGATATGCATGTTTGTTGCTTGCAATGTTTTACTCATGGCATAGGACCAATAAAAATTATTAATAATAACCCCTTAAAGCCTCCCCATCATCCAGACCTCAAATACAAGGCAGAGAGAATGAGAACTAGTAGAGAATGCCAAGTGGGATAATGCACAACAGAAACTGTGTATGTATTGAGAACACCAAGGGTGAGATTACTAAAGAGCTGACCAGGTGAGATCTCACAATCCCAGTAAGGGGAATAGGAGCTAGTGAGATATAGCTATTCCTATGAATCTAAGAAATGTATAAAACAGTTTAAGGTTTCTGGATGGCACTACTAGGAACTTTTGTGGCAATTGGTCAGATGTGGAGGATAGCAGGGTGACTGGTGGTCCTCTGTACTGTGGTATCGCAAGAAGACAAGATACATCAGAACACATCAGAAATATCAATATATGCACCACCTGCTAGAAATTCATAGATAGCACCAACTACTGAAGTCGGCAAAGCACAAAAGTGCATGAAATGGTCTGATGATTTCAATGCTTTATTGTACAATAGAATTATAACAAACTGGAAATAGATCTTGTCAGTTATAGGCAGGGGCTTCATCCTCTTTTTTTGTTGATGATACCCTCAGCTCTAATAATATGTGTATATAGTGCTTTAAGGTTTGAAAAAAAAAAAAGAGTGCAAAACATAAGATTTGAAAACATTGTCTCATTTGCTATTATTTCCCCAGTTTACAGGTGAGAAAATTGAGACTGAGAGAGATTAAGAGATCTGTGAGGATCACTTAGATGAAACTCAAGTTTGGGGTTTATTGACCGCCAAATCCAACACTCAATACACTGCGCCATCTAGTGGCCTGTTACTCTACATGTATTACCAAGTTACAAGACAATGCAGGGCAATAATAAGAAATAGCTTCATTCCTAACCCAAGATTGAATTAAATAAAAGCAGAAATTGAGGAGTTACTTAAATCTTGAGGGAAAAACTGATATTAAAAATCTCCATTCTGGTAGATATTGCTCAAATCAGGTGGAGTTTATTTTAAATGTAGGTTTCCAATGCCTTCAAGGGCTTCCTCCTTTCCCTATTCAGATTTAAGTGACTTCTCAATTAAAAATCTACCCAGAGGAGCCCTGAGGGAGCGTAGGTTGCAGAGTTCCTTCAATTTGGAGAATTCACCGAACACTTACTTTCGCCATCCTAGTTAACTCACAGACCCCAAATGGGAATGATCCTTTGTATTCTTTGAGGTGGCTCATATGGGGCTTTTGTTCCTACCACCCTTGCAGAGATGAATTTTTATTGCTGCCAGTACCCCTTGGGTGTCTTTAAGGGAAGGAGGTGAAGTTCCTAGAAAAAAGGGTTTCGTAAGCTAAATATATGTGGTTCTCTTCCCCCCCCACACCCATGTACTATAACTAGCTGTAAAGGACACTTAGATTGTGCTTTCAGGGAATCTGACTTTAGCTATGGGCCCACCACACAGCACGCCACCATACATGTGTGGGTATGTTGACTGGTGAAATTTGAGTGGGAGATCTAGTGCTCTGGGGATATCAGGAGGAGGTACCACTCCTGTAGACCTATTAGGAAGACAGAGGATCTTTGGAAATAGCTCCTGACACACAGGTTGAAGAAACAACTGGCAAACAATTGATTGCCTGTGAGGAGGGGAGAGGTGCTAATAAAACTGGACCAAAACATCCAGGATCTGGCTCTTGAGTATTATCCAAGCCTAAGGCATCTCCCAAAAGCTACTTAGTAGTCCTGAGCCAGTCAAGTCTCCATATCCAGGCTTGAGGGACTTGAGAGATTAATACCCCTAAGGCCAAAGCCAAAGTTGCCCTGTGTGTCTCAGGTCATCCTAACTGTAGAATTATGAGAGAACTAGTGGCCGTATACCTAAGTTATATTGGTCTAGAAAATAAGAGGCTGCCAAATATATAAGGAGCTGTTAGATACCAGCAGTCAGGTTACCATCACATGAGGGAACTCTGAACAGGCTGAAAGAGGTGCCCCAGTGATGTTCAGGAGCAGACCACTGAGGGAAAGGGCACTGTTGCTCAGCTGGAAGTGAGTACTATCAGTGTGGATCACAGTCATGGTGGTTAACCAGAACAAATATAATTGTGAGAATGAACATCATGAGCTCTTGGAAACAGGCAGTCTCCATTCTGGTTATTGTAGGTAGGGACAAATGGAAACCATTGGCTTGTCCAAGCTAGATCTTGTAGTTAATACACAAAAACATTGAGTCCCCAGGGCAAGGACAAAAGATATTTCTCCCCTAGAATAAAGCAGCTTTCACCTGGGACAGTCCCTTCACTGTATTTCTCCAAAGGCTACCTTTACTCTCCTTTATACTGCCAGAGCCTAGTAGGCTTTTTTTTTTTTTTTACACATTAGAAATTTCATAGTATTATAACAATAGCATTAGAGTGGGAAAACAAAATCGTCATTACCAACTGAAAACTCTTTCTTGCCAATAAATAGCTTTCTGATGTTTCTATGAGAATGAGGACAGGTAGGGACTTTGGTACTAGAAAAACATGGCTTGAATCAAATTATATTTGTCTATGAGAGAAGAAATTGGGCTTCTCACAGGAAAATCAAATTCTGGAAAGTGTGAAAGCTATTTAGCATGTATAGAGATTATAAAATACCTCAAGCTATACTGGAAGGGTTATAGTCTGATTAGGAATGGAAATCTTATTTGTTCTCTAAACTTTGGTACTGGTGGGTTCTGGGATCTCTGTTTTTAACTTCTTATGTTACATTAAACATTGTTTTAAAAGAGCCTGAAAGACGTTCCCTTGAGTACATTGATGTATACTATTTTTTTTTTGTTTGGTTGGTTTTTTTTGCAGGGCAATGAGGGTTAAGTGACTTGCCCAGGGTCACACAGCTAGTAAGTGTCAAGTGTCTGAGGCTGGATTTGAACTCAGGTACTCCTGACTCCAGGGCCGGTGCTCTATCCACTGCGCCATCTAGCTGCCCCTATGTATACTATTACAGTGATAATTTAATTTTTTTTTTTTTTTTAGTGAGGCAATTGGGGTTAAGTGACTTGCCCAGGGTCACACAGCTAGTGAGTGTTAAGTGTCTGAGGCCGGATTTGAACTCAGGTACTCCTGACTCCAGGGCCGGTGCTCTATCCACTGCGCCACCTAGCTGCCCCTGATAATTTAATATTGAATGGGCCCAATGAAGCCATGATGGCAGATAATCTAGATTAGATTATAGTTTATAAGAAAAGACAAATGGTAGGAAAATAATTCTAACAAAGCTCAAGGTCCAAACTACACAATCAAGTTTTTGGATATATAGCAAGTAGCAAGAACCAATGAACACCAACACTCAGTTTTACACAATCTAGAAAGAAAAACCAGAAACTCATTGAACCCTTCAAATTTTGGAGGTCACATGACCCATGAGGGTATCATGATGGTCCCCATTTACTAAGTCACCCAAAACTTAGTCTCTTTTTAAATGGGACTCAGAATAGGTTATGAGATTAAAAGACCTTTGTTTTTTTGTTGGGTTTTTTTTTTTTGGTGGGGCAATGGGGGTTAAGTGATTTGCCAAGGGTCACACAGCTAGTAAGTATCAAATGTCTGGGGCCGGATTTGAACTCGGGTACACCTGAATCCAGGGCCAGTGCTTTATCCACTGTGCCACCTAGCTTCCCCCAAAAGACCTTTAAAATAAGCCATTGAGAAATCTCTCCCTAACTTTCTTAACTAAGGGCATGGCATATTTATTGCCAAAAGATGATAACAGTGACCTCTCCTAATATGTTACAATGGTGTTTTTTGTACTTTATACAATGCACTCACAATTTGTACTGCTTTAAAAACTATTTACAAGAAAACAATATGACTATGGAACAAAAAAGATGTGACCCCAAATCCTGGGACTTCAAAGAGAAACTCATTTGATTCAGTGATTACTGGACAAATTACCTGAAAGTACCTTTATTGATTATTAGAAAGCCTTTGACTCAGTCAAGGAATGAGGAATAAGGATGCATGACTTAGTCATCTATTCAAGATATATATGAAAGACACAAGCATAGTGAGAATTTTAGAATATTTGGTGCACATTTAAAATTTGCCATTTGCCACCAACACAATAATATCAACAACAATAGATTTAAAACATGATATATTCCAGGGAGACAACTTAAACCTGCTATGGTTCTGACTAACTTTAAAACTATCATCATTGCTCCTAAGTAGAACTGACTATGTATGGCTTTCAAGTCAAAGAGGTATTCATGCCAAAAGAGTGTG
This sequence comes from Dromiciops gliroides, assembly GCF_019393635.1. Taxonomy (NCBI): domain Eukaryota; kingdom Metazoa; phylum Chordata; class Mammalia; order Microbiotheria; family Microbiotheriidae; genus Dromiciops; species Dromiciops gliroides. Next base: position 518,846,734 of record NC_057862.1, read on the forward strand.
TTGAGTCACTTGATGTATGTGAATGGCATTGTTATATGGCTCTATTGAAAAATGCATTAAAAACTACTCCAGTGGCAAAGAATTGGAAATCAAGGGAATGCCCCATCAATTGGGGAATGGCTAAACAAGTTGTGGTATATGAATGTAATGGAATACTATTGTGGTGTAAGAAATGATGAGCAAGAGGAATTCAGAGAAACCTGGAAGGACTTATATGAACTGATGCTGACTGAGAGGAGCAGAACCAGGAGAACATTGTACACAGTAACAGCAACAATGGTGATAGACTTGGCTCTTTTAAGCAATGCAATGATCCTAAACAATTTCAAAGAACTTCATGATAGAAAATGTTCTCAACATCCAGAAAAAAGAACTATGGATTATGAATGCAGATTGAACCATACTGTTTCTACTTTTGGGATGTTATTTCCCCCTTATTTTTTGAGGTTTTTCCCTTGTGCTCTGATTCTTCTTTCACAATATAACTGATGTAGAAATATGTTTAATGTGATGGCACATATATAACCTGTATCAGATTGTTTTCTGTCTTGGAGAGGAAGGGGGGGAAGGAGGTGGAAGAAAAAATTTGGAACTAAAAATCCTATGAAAACAAATGTTTAAAACTATCCTTACATGTGTGAGGGCCAAAATTTGATATATGGAGCATTATTTGGGTGACTCGCCTTAATATTGGGGTCCCGGAAATATGAGGGACCCTTTTAGGTTTAACCTCCCCTCTGAACTGCCCTTTTTAGATATTTCTCCCAGGCCAATAAGAAAGGAGCCTCAGGGGGGGCAGCTAGGTGACGCAGTGGATAAAGCACTGGCCTTGGATTCAGGAGGAGCTGAGTTCAAATCCAGCCTCAGACACTTGACACTAGCTGTGTGACCTTGGGCAAGTCACTTAACCCTCATTGCCCTACCAAAAAAAAAAAAAAAGAAAGAAAGAAAGGAGCCTCTAAGCTTTAGTTCACAAAAGGATCAGATTTTATCACTTGGGAATTAATTAAACAACAAAGGTAAAACTAATAAAAATCAAAGATAAGGAAATAGGAAAATAGAAATACAGAGAAATGCTCTTAACTCTAAACTTAGCCTATTAGGGTTTTCAGTAATTAAACTCACCAAACACCTGAACAGCCCGCCATTCTAAGGTTGTTCACACTCCACCCGGACCACAGTCACCACACCAAGAGCATAAACGTGCGCCACCAGCTCAAGGGCCCAGCAGGAAAAAAAGCCAAGTTCTGGAAAACGCCTAGCGTTCAGGAAGCAGCCTGCCTCCCTTCAGCAAGTTTTCAATCTCTCCTCCCCCAAAAGGAGAGGTCCTTCAAAAGCTGCCTTTCTGAGCTCAGTAGCATACATAACCTCGGGGTGGGCCAGGTGTGGCCCCTCCCAAATGAGTTAGCTAAAAATGGGAATATTAATCTTTACCACAAATAATTTTTACCACACATGTAACTGGAAAATGTAACGATTGGAATGACGCCACCTGCTGGAGACTTACTGTAGAAGAGTTCTGCCCATGAAGCGAAGGTCTTTGAGGGCAAGACCAGGAGTCAGGAAGTGACGCGGGCTAGTGGGAGGAGGAAGGAAGAGACTGGCGCTCAGTCTCACTCTCTTTCCTTGGGACTCTGGTAGAGAGCGGAGCTAGAAATGTGCTCTCCCTTTAATAGATAGGAATCTAGGCCTTTCTCTCTCTTTACCAAATTCTTATTCTCCTTAATAAATGCTTAAAAGTCTAACTCTTGCTAAAGCTTATAATTTATTGGTGACCACTCATTGGATATTTTAGACAGACTAGCTAGAATTTTAGCCCTTAACAAAAATAATAAAATACTTTTATTTAAAACACAAACACCCTACTCCATCTAATGGAAGCTTCCTCCAATAATATCAAAAGGTAATTTGAACTCAATAAATGTAAAGCTCTTGATGTTCACCAAGGAAGAATAGATAAGGAAGGCTTTGAAATTTAATTTAGAGATCTTAGTGGCCATACTTAAAAATAACTTCATCTTCTCTAGATAATAAACATGGTGAAGAAAGCTGTCAAGGAGAAAGTTGATCCTTTTTATGTTAGAGAATAATTTGTTTGCTGAAGTGAAAGCTGAATGGGAAGAACATATTTAGAGTAATCATGACCTATGTAATACCAGTCTTAAAATATGTTTTTAGTATGGTAAAAGAGATGACAACTAATCTGGAAAGTATTCAAACAAAATTTTGTACTGTGGTAAAATATGAAAGTTTTTAACAGTCGGTTAGGATAACTGAAAGACGCCAGTTTTTCAAGGACCACCCTTTTGGGGAGGAGATGAACAGTCCGCCTGCTGCGCATGTCAGACTGCCTGCCGGGTACAGTCCGCCTGCTGCGCATGTCAGACGGCCTGCCGGGTTTTTGACTTCCGGGGTGGAGAGAACGAGAGGAGGCCTTTCGCCTGGCTTGGCGGGACTCCTGACTGCGCGGCACAGACTCTCTCTCCAAAGGTGGCCTTGTCGGTTTGGTGAGTTTTTATAAGGAATATAGACTAAGCTTAGACTTAAGACGATTTGTATTGTGTTTTTACTTTCCTATCCTTCTAATCAACATCACCTTGTGACTATCATAACTATAAATAAAAAGGTCTATCTAGAAAACCAAAAGCTGCTTCCATTTACTAGTTTGGGAGATAAATTAAGGGAAAGGTTAAGTAGGGGAGATTTATGATCTAATATCCAATTTTAAATCTCACAGTACAATGTTAATGAAACCTAGTATGGAAAGCTGTTTTGCATGATTTCACATGTAGAATTTATTTCATATTGGTTGCCTTTTCAATGGAGGGGAGAAGGGCAGAATTGAGGGAGAAAATTTGGAACTTAAAACATATTAAAACTTAAAAATTAATGTTAATGAAACATAGAATTTATTATAACAGGAATATCATGGCAAGATAAATATGTTTTCATCAAAAAGGAAGATTTGTAGATTTACTCAGAACATATGAAAGTTGTGAGATTTTCCCCCACACCTTAGACATGTGATTTAACTATGGTAACAATCAATATATGGACTACAAACTGTGATTTAACATATTTAGGTATTCTTTAGTAGCTTAAGCAAACAATAATGAGTAAGACAGATATTGGTAGAGCTGATATATGTGCTATATTGTAAACTTGTCTGGAAACTGCATAACTGATAACCATCAACTCAATTCCAAGTGTGGTCAACTCAATTCTAAATGTGATTAGATTTCTACCAATCAGCTTAAAGGTCAAATACCAAAAATAGTAACTTCTGAGCTGAAAGGAACCAACCAGAGGTAGTAAAGAGTTGGAACATTAACATGGTGGACAGCCAGGCAGTCTGATAATGGCAATCAACTTAGTGGAATGCAATCAGACTGTCATCATTTATAATGACAAAATAAAATCCAACAGCTTAGCCAATTGGATGATGAAAAACCTATGATTTCTTTCTCTACATATCATACTAATTGTACATGTACCACTTAGATTGTATTAAAATTGTGGGAGGAGTTATTGTGTATAAATTTCCATCCTGAGGTTCGGGATCTTTGGGTCCTAGACCTGACACTGACTTTATTGTGAGACAGGATCCCTCTCTCAATAAACCTATTTTCTTCAGCTTGGAGACTTTGATTTTTCTTCATCGAACCCTGCAACTTAGAAATTTTCACAACAAAAACAAGTTTAAAATGTATAGAAATGCTTTTCGGAACAAACAAACTACTTCACAAAGCAATAGCAAAAGCTGACAACAGGCATACACCATTGGATTTATTGAATGTAACAATAAGTGGTTCATATCTAGACACAATCTAAAACATGGCTAAGATTCAAGAATGGAATCAAAAGGTACTCTGTGGGCAATATCCATATTAACTCAATCAATGAGATTTCAATAAAGAATCATCAAATAAATGATTGAGTCATGTAGTTTTATTTATTGGAATGAATGGAAGAGTTTATGATAACACTTAAGAATCAGGTCATTACCAGTAAGAATTGCATTCATCAATGCAAATTATGCAGAAAAATTATGCAAATTGCATAACATTTCACTATAGGTTGCAAAAATTTGGCATTTACTGAACATCCAGAGGAACATGATCTAGTGCCTGGAACTGTATGTCACAAGCTCACTAATCTTTTTTTTTTTAGTTTTCAACATTTGTTTTTATAAGATTTCTAGTTTCAAATTTTTCTCCCTCCTTCTCCCTCTCTCCCCTCCCTCCCTTCTCCTCAAGACAGCAAGTAATCTGCATTAGTCATGCTGTGAAAGAAGAATCAGAGCAAAAAGGAAAAACCTCAAAAAAGAAAAACAAAAAAAAATAGAAATAATATGGTTCAATCTGCATCTAGATTCCATAGTTCTTTTTTTCTGGATTTGGAGAAGCTCACTAATCTTTATGTGATAAATATCGATGTTCCTATTACAGACCTCAAAACATCCTTGTAAATTCAACAGTTAAACTATACTGGAAGAATATTATTACAAAAAAGAACTATTAAACACAACAAACTGGTCATAACATTGATACATAAAAACTGAAGAATGGTGATCTTGTAGAAGTTATAATACCAAATATTCATAATCTCCAACCTACCCGAATTGAAAAGCTTTCACAGTATAGAGAGCTAATGGAAAAAAATTAAAACCATATACAACCAGGCTGAGGCACATGTCATTCCTCTCATTTGGTCTACCAACCTGTTGTTCCAAAGTTTCTTGCAGTGAATATACAAATAAGCTTACATTCCAATGTTCTTATTCACTTATAAAAAGTAGTCTTTTATCTACCCACACAATATTATACATAACATAAATAAAAAAGAATAAGAGCATCATGAGTAATGGAGATAAGCCTTCTTGATAAGATCAGGAGTGAAGTAAGGATACCATTATCACCACTATTATTTAACATTGTAGTAGAAATGTTAGCTATACAATGCATCCAAAATTAGAAGGGATGCAAAAAGCTGGGAAACAATTTTTATGACCAGTATATATAGGGAACTAAATCAAATTTATAAGAATCCAAGTCATTCCCCAATTGAGAAATGGTCAAAGGATATGAACAGGCAGTTTTCTGATGAAGAAATCAAAGCTATCTATTCCCATATGAAAAAATGCTCTAAATCACTATTGATTAGAGAGATGCAAATTAAAACAACTCTGAGGTACCACCTGACACCTATCAGGTTAGCTAATATGACAAAAAAGGAAAATAAATGTTGGAGAAGCTATGGAAAAATTGGAACACTAATGCATTGTTGGTGGATCTGTGAACTGTTCCAACCATTCTGGAGAGCAATTTGGAATTATGCCCAAAGGGCTATAAAACTGTGCATACCCTTTTACCCAGCACTACCACTTTTGGGTCTTTTCCCCAAAGAGATCATAAAAAAGGGAAAGGGACCCACATGTACAAAAATATTTATAGCTGCTCTTTTTGTGGTGGCGAGGAATTGGAAATTGAGGGGTTGCCCGTCAATTGGGGAATGGCTGAACAAGATGTGGTATATGAATGTAATGGAATTCTATTGTGTTGTAAGAAACGATGAGCAGGGGCAGCTAGGTGGCGCAGTGGATAGGGCACTGGCCCGGGATTCAAGAGGACCTGAGTTCAAATCTGGCCTCAGACACTTGACACTTATTAGCTGTGTGACCCTGGGCAAGTCACTTAACCCCAATTGCCTCACAAAAAAAAAAAAAAAAAAAGAAAGAAAGAAATGATGAGCAGAAGTTCAGAGAAACCTGAAATGACTTGCATGAACTGATGATGAGTGAGATGAGCAGAACTAGAAGAACATTGTACACAGTATCATCAACATTGTGTGTTGATCAACTGTGATAGACTAGATTCTTCTCATCAATAAAATGGTACAAGAGGTTCCAAAGGACACATGATGGAAAAGGCTCTCCAAATCCAGGGGGAAAAAAGGAACTGTGGAATATGGATGCTGATCGGAACATTCTATTTCTTTTGTTTTGGGTATGTTGTTTTCTTTTTTGAGGTTTTTCCTTTTTACTCTGATTCTTCTCATATAACATGACTAATGCAGAAATGTGTTTGATGTTATTGTATATATATAACCTATATCCTCCTCTAGGGGAGGAGGGGAGGGAGGGAGAGAAATTGGAAATTGGAAATCTTATGTAAACAGATGTTGATAACTACCTCTACATGTAGCTGGGAAATAATAAAATACTTTTTTTTTTTTTGGTGAGGCATTTGGGGTTAAGTGACTTGCCCAGGGTCACACTGCTAGTAAGTGTCAAGGGTCTGAGGCAAGATTTGAACTCAGGTACTCCTGACTCCAGGGCTGGTGTTCTATCTATTCACTGCGCCACCTAGCTGCCCCTACTTTTATTTTTTTAAAAAAGAAATGTTAGCTATAGCAAAAAGAGAAGAAAAAGAAATGGAAGGAAATTGAATAGGCAATAAAAGGAAATAAAACTATCACTCTTTTCAGATGACATGATGGTAGACTTCAAAAATCAACTAAAAAGGGGGCAGCTGGTGGCACAATGGATAAAGCACCAGCCCTGGATTTGGAATGGACCTGAGTTCAAATCCAGCCTCAGACACTTAACACTTACTAGCTGTGTGATCCTGGCTAAGTCACTTAACCCTTATTGCCCCACCCCCAAAAAAAAGGAGCAAAAACAATCAACTAAAAAACTAGTTGAAAAAATTAACAACTTTAGCAAAGTTGCAAGATATAAAATAAACTTACATCAGCACTTCTACATATTACCATCAAAGTCCAGCCAGAAAAGATAGAAAGGAAATTCCATTTTAAAATAATTATGGACAATATAAAATACTTAGGGGTTTACCTTCCAAGACAAACCCAGGAATTATATGAACGCAATTACAAAACATTTTTCACAAAAATAAAGAGATCTCTGGGGCAGCTAGGTAGCACAGTGGATAAAGCACCAGCCCTGGAGATTCAGGAGGACCTGAGTTCAAATCACTTAACACTTACTAGCTATGTGACCTTGAGCAAGTCACTTAGCCCCACAATTGCCTCACCAAAAAAAAAATAAAATAAAATAAAAATAAAGAGATCTAAACAATTAAAGAAATATTAATTGCTCATGGATAGGTCCATCCAATATAATAAAAATGTCAATTCTACATAAATTAATTTATTTATTCAGTGCCATACCAAACTTCCAAAATAATGTTTTATAGCAATAGAAAAAATAATAAAATTCATCTGGAAAAACAAAAGGTGAAGAATATCAAGTGATTTTTTTTTTTTTGGTGGGGCAATGAGGGTTAAGTGACTTGCCCAGAGTCACACAGCTAGTAAGTGTTAAATGTCTGGGGTTGGATTTGAACTCAGGTCCTCCTGAATTCAGGGCTGGTGCTCTATCCACTGCATCACCTAGCTGTCCCTCAAGTGAATTAATTTTAAAATATAAAGGAAGGTAACCTAGTAGTACCAGATCTCAAAGGATATTACAAAGTGACAATCAGAACAATGTGGTACTGGCTAAGAAATAAAATGCACCTAGGTGGTATAGGGGACAGAATGCCAGGCCTGGAGTCAGGAAGACTTATCTTACTGAGTTCAAATCTGGCCTCAGACACTTACTAGCTGTGTGACCATGGGCAAGTCACTTAACTCTGTCTACCTCAGTTTCCTTATCTGTAAAATGAGCTGGAGAAGGAAATAACAGACCACTTCAGTATCTTTGCCAAGAAAACCCCAAACGGGGGTTTCCAACATGAAGAGTTCGACATAATTGAACAACAACAAGAAGAAATAAAGTCGTATAACCAACTTTAAAAAACTTAGCTACTCTGATCAGGACAATGACCCAAGACAATTCCAAAGGACCCATGATGAAAAATGCTACCCACTTCCAGAGAGAAAACTGATGAACTCTGAATGCAGAATGAAGCATGCTTTTTGTTTTACTATATTTTTATCATTTTATTTTGTTTGTATTTTGCATCATGGGCAATATGGAGTTATGTTCTGCATGATTTCACACGTATAATTAGTATGAATTTTCTTGCCTTCTCAAGGAGGGGAAAAGGGTGGGAGAGAGGGAGATAATTCAGAACTCAATTTTTAAAATATGTAATTGGGAAATATTTGATGAAATAAATAATTTTTAAAAGTAAAAATTTTTAATTAAAAAAAGAAATAAAGTAGCAGATCAGTGGAATAAAGTATATAATAGATAATAATAAATGACCACAGTAATCTAGTGTTTAATAAACCCAAAGATCTAAGCTTTGGGAACAAAAACTCACTATTTGAAAAAAAAAATTGCCAGGAAAACTAGAAAATAGTTTGGCAGAAACTAGGTATAGTACAACATCTCAAACCATATACCAAGATAAGGTCAAAATGATTACATAATTTAGACTTAATGGGTGATATCATAAGCAAATTACTAAAGCATGGAAAATGTTACCTGTCAGATTTATGGATAATAAAATAATTTATGGCCAAACAAGAAATAGAGAGGATCATGGGAAATAAAATGAATAATCTGATTACATTTAAATTTTTAAAGTTTTCACACAAAAAAACCCCAATGCAACCAAGATTAGAAGAAAAGCAGAAAAATGGGGAATTTTTACAGCAAATGTCTCTGATAAAGGCTTCATTTCTCAAATTTGTGTGTGAGTGTGTGTGTGTGTGTGTGTGTGTGTGTGTGTGTGTAACTGAGTCAAATTTGTAATATGAGTTATTCTCCATTTGATAAATGGTCAAAGGGTATGAATGGAAGTTTTCAGATTAAAAAATCAAATCTATATAGTCATATAACAATTCTCTAAATCACTATTGATTAGAGAAATGAAAATTAAAAAACAATACTGAAGTACCACCTCACATTGGGTAATATTACAGAAAAGGGAAATGACAAATGTTGGAGGCTATGTAAAAAAAGTCAGTACAATAATATACTATTGATGGAGTTGTGAACTGATCCAACAATTCTGGAGAGCAATTTAGAACTATGCCCAAAGGTCTATAAAACTGCATATCCATTGAGCCACCAATACCATTAGTAGGCCTGTATCCCAAAGAGATCAAAGAAAAAGGAAAAGAACTGATATGAACAAGAATATTTATAGCAACTTTTCTGATAATGTCAAAGAATTGGAAATGGAAGGGATGCCCATCAATTGGAGAATGGCTAAACAAGTTGTGGGTATAACTATGATGGAATATTATTGTGCTATAAGAAATGACATGCAGGATAGTTTCAGAAAAACCTTGGAAGACTTATATGAACTGATGCAAAGTGAAGTCAGCAGGACCAAGATAATACTGTACATAATAACAGCAATATTGTATAATTAACAACTGTGCATGACTTACACATTCTAACCAATGCAATGATTCAAGACAATCCCAAAGAATTTATGATGTTCAATCCTAATTCTTAGGCAATTATTTTCTTCAGAGAACTTTTCCATTTGGTTTTTCAAGCTGTTGACTTTTTTCAAGAATTTATGATAAAAAATATTATCTATCTCCAGAGAAAGAACTGATAGAGTCTGAGTAAAGAGTAAAGCATAATTTTTCAGTTTCTTAATTTTTTTCCTTTTCTTCTTTGCAAAATGACTAATGTGGAAATGTTTTGTATAATTTCACATTTATTATTGACATTACATTTCTTGCTTTCTCAATGAGGAGGGGAATATGAGGGTTAATATATTCAGTGTCTATTGTCCATTCCTCCCCTGTACACCATCATTCCTGTGTCTCCCTCTGAGGGAATCCATAGTTACCCTGATTCTGGTTCTGTCCTTCTGTACCTCTCTGATAGGGTCTACAGTTATTCTGATTCTGTCTCTCTGTATCCCCCTCAAAAGATCTATATCCATTTTGATTTTGCCTGTAATAAGGCCTATAATTACCTTGGTTGTTTCCTCTTTGGTAAAAGTTTCCATAATTATTCAGAAATCTTCAAGACTCTCAGTCATTGCAAGCTTAAGTTCCTGTTTTCTAGTTCTACATTCCCTCAATGAGTATCCTTGTTTATCACAGTAACAGCACACCTTAGGGTTTTTGTGCTGACCTTTAGATGCCTGACCTGAAAGCGCTGGTGCCAGAATGCTCTGCTTAGTCCTACTTTCCTCATTTGCCTCAAAGATATAGGTGGCAACTTCTTTAATCTTTTCTACAGTCATATCTTTCCAGCCTGGACACAGTGTTATAAAACATTTGCAGATTTCTGGCAAGGATTGGTAGACAAATGTGTTAAGTACAATATAGAAGTCCTTTGAATCTAATGGGTCCAGTCTTGTAAACTGCCTAGCAGCTTCACAAAGCCTATCGTAAAACCTATTAGGTTGTTCATTAGGCTCCTGATTTTTAAGAATTTCTGCCAGTTTTTTTTATTTTTTAGAGCAATATTCCATTCCCTTCAGTAGTGTTTTTCTAGCATCTTTTAATTCTTGGAATTGTTGTCCATCATTACAATTCCAGTTTGGGTCCTGGAGAGGCCATTCTGTTGTAGCTTGGCCTGAAGCTACAAAGGAATTTCCTGCTGTGATAATATCTATAATCTCACTTGGGGATAGTATAATTTCCATAAGACCAGTGATATCAGCCCAAGTGGGTTGATATGTATTAAATATGGTCCTTAGCTGTGAAATTAGAGTCTTTGGATTTTGATCAAATCTAAGGATGATTTTCTTCCATGCTCTCAAATCTTTTGAGCTAAACAGAGTGTATTTTCTAAGCTGCACTGGTGTTCCCTTGCAGGTATGTTCTATAACATCCTGCAGGGGGAGCAGTTTTTGCTGATCTGATTCTAAAGATTGGTCAAGATCTGTTTCTGAACTCAGTCATCTCCAGCAGAGGGAGCTGTCTTAGCTTCTCTCTAAACACATGGCCTACTATGGTCACACCCTTTTTTCTCTTTCCACATTACAATAATGATAATAGCGAGAATAAAATTTATAGTCATTTGAGCTATGATTATACTACTATAGTAAAGTTCAAATTTAGATATAATGCTTCTAGTAATATTAGACATGTGCTTGGTGATGGGGACAGACTCTCCCACTCCATTATGCCAAAGGTTTCGTCCAACATAGATGAGGAGTGCAGTGGATAGAGCACTGGCCCTGGAGTCAGGAGGACCTGAGTTCAAATCCAGCCTCAGATACTTAAAACTTACTGGCTGTGTGACCCTGGACAAGTCACTTAACCCCAACTGCCTCACCAAAACAAAAAACATAGATGAGGAGGAAGCCCTAGGACTATGAGAAAATACCGAGTAGGCCATCTGTTTGAACCTGGACATTACATAGTCCCAAAATACTTCAATGAGGAAAAGCATGAGGAAAAAAAATATTCAATCATGGTGCCCTTTAAAATGGACTGGCTTTTCTCTTGAGGTAAGGCTTTCAGAGGCTTTAAAAAGTAAGGGAGGGGGCAGCTAGATGGCGCAGTGGTTAAAGCACCGGCCCTGAATTCAGGAGTACCTAAGTTCAAATCCGGCCTCCGACACTTGACACTTACTAGCTGTGTGACCCTGGGCAAGTCACTTAACCCCCATTGCCTGCAAAAAAAAAACAAAAACAAACAAAAAAAAAAGTAAGGGAGATTGGTTAAAGGAGGGAGGCAGTGGGGGAGGATTAGAGATCTACCAGATTAGTTGGCTTGTAGCCAAAATAAGGGGTGGGTGGGGTGGGTTAAAGAAATCCACCAGGTTAATTAACTCCTGGCTTTCTCTCCAAAATTATAAGGGCCAAATTTAATATGAGGAGAGTTAATTGGGTCGCTTGCTGTAATATTGGGGTTCAGAAAATAATGAGGGACCTCTAGGTCCAATGTTTCCTCCCTTCCAAGATGCCTTTTTTAGTTATTTCTCCCAGGCCAATCAGAAAGGAAATTAACAGTCTCTTTTCCACAAACAAATCAGGTTTTATTAATGGGAGTAAAATATACAACAAAGGTGAAATTAATAAAGCCAGTTACAAGGGAATAGAGAAAGGGAAAAATGGATAAGCTCCCTGGCTCTAGCAAAGACTGACTCAATTCCCAAACTTGCTTTCAGCTCAGCTAATTCGAAGAGCTGGCCTCGTTTCTATTAACTCACCACCTGGGGGTCTGTAGTTTTTATGGGAGTTAGTTGTGTAGCCCCTCTCCAGTCCACTCTCAGAAGCTCACCAACAGGAAAGAGAGAGAGTTCCCAGCCTCAGTGTTCTCTTTTCTACCTTTTCTCTCCCTCCCCCAAAAGGGAGGTCCTTCAAGCTGGATAGCTAAGAGTGATCCCCTGCTGATGTCAGCTGTATACGTCACTCAGGGCAGGCCAGGTGTGGCCTATATCTAATGATCCAAGTAGGTACTTAGTTGGTTTCTTAAACAATACTAAATCAATCAGGTGGGACCCCTGGACATCTGCCAAATTCCATTATTTTATCACAGTAGGTAGGAAGAGAATTTGGAACTCAAAAAATTTTAAAATAAATCTTAAAAATAAATAATAATTTGGCAGGGGGTGTGTGTGGGGGGGTGCAGATAGGTGGTGTAGTGTATAAAGCTCCAGCCCTGGATTCAGGATGACCTGAGTTCAAATCCAGCCTCAGAGATTTGACACTTACTAGCTGTGTGACCCTGGGCAAGTCATTTAACCGTCATTGCCCCACAAAATAAACAGATAGATAGATAGATGATAGATGGATAAACAGATAGACAGACAAATAAATAAATTAATAGATTAATAAAGAAAAGAATGAGTAAATAAATAAATAATTTTGGGGAAAAAAGAATAAGAGATAGATATTACCTTGCCTTCATACAATTTCTATCTGAACTGAATTTTTTTAAAAGATGAGAAGAGATGCCAACAAAAACAGTAAGATCTTCTCTTTGGGGTTGCAGTACCTAAAGATTCTCTCAGAACCAGGATACTCCTAGATTGTACAAAAGTTGCTATTATCATAAGAGTTCTGGGAAGAGCTAGATCTCATGGCTACTTCACTCACAATCAGGTAAAGGAGTACAGGCACTTCAAAACAGTTAACTCATACATCCAATATGACCAGTCATTGGATAAAGACTCAGAAACTCTAGACTTTGGACTCAACTCTTAAGACTCAGGAGTCTTGAGATTTGAGACTCATGACATAGGGCATGGCCTTGGGATCTCACATAAATTGAAACTACTATAGTCAAGTTACCAGTGCATGTTTTGACACTGACCAGAACCTCTGACTATTAGTTGATCATTAACTCACCAAGTTGTGGAGCAGAAAGGTGGATCAAAGCCACCTAGACCAGCTGAACTACATCCTCAGGCCCTGAAGAATTAGCAGCTCTAACTGCTGAGCCACTGAGTGATATTTGAAAGATTAGGAAAAATGAACTGGAAGAGTCAACAGTGAGGTTTAACTAGTTAGGGGCAGCAAATCTTGTCTTTGGCACTTCCTAGCCATGTGACCTTGAGTAAATCACTTCACACTTCTCAACTTAAATTTCTTCATCTATTAAGATGTGGAGTGGGACCCTAAGATCCCTTATAGCTCAAAATCTATGACCCCGTGATAAGAGTGAATATCTAACTCAGTGTATTAATACATTTGAAATTAGGAGAAAAGCTACCTTATTAAACTAATTACACCCCTGATGTGTGCCTATTCAAGACTCCTGTTAGGCACTGATCTTGAGATACAAAAAAATAAATCAACCAAGTTCATATCTACTTCATTTACAAGAGCACTGGACTTGGCATCAACAATTCTATTTACTACCTTTGTGATTAAGTTCACCTCTGTCAACCTCAGTGAAATGAAGAGGATGATCATTAAGGTCCCTCAAAGTTCTAAATGTATGACTCTATCACCTAGTAAAAAACTTGACCTCACTGACACTATGGAAGGCTTTGTCACATACTTCACCAAAATCTAGGTAAACTGTTTTCTACAGGGGAGGTGTCAAACACGAGGCTGGTAAAAGTCAACATACAGTCTGCAGGGATCTTTACACATGGTTTGGTGGCCCCTGTTTCTTTTTTTTTTTTCCCCGTGGGGCAATGGGGGTTAAGTGACTTGCCCAAGGTCACACAGCTAGTAAGTGTCAAGTGTCTGAGGCTGGATTTGAACTCAGGTCCTCCTGAATCCAGGGCCAGTGTTTTAATCCACTGTGCCACCTAGCTGCTCTGGCCCCTGTTTCTATTTGAGTTTGGTCCTATTGATCTATAGCATCCCCAGCTCTACCACAAGTCCTATTGGCTCTGTAATCATTGCTTTCCTTTCTAAATGGTCACAAACAATCCTTTAAAAATATGTTCAAGGGGCAGCTAGGTGGCGCAGTGGATAGAGCACCGGCTCTGGAGTCAGGAGTACCTGAGTTCAAATCCGGCCTTAGACACTAAACACTTACTAGCTGTGTGACCATGGGCAAGTCACAACCCCAATTGCCTCACTAAAAAAAAAAAAAAAATGTTCAAGATTTTTTTCGGGAACCAAAGTTAATTTCACTGGTCAATTGTTTGTAGAATGTAATCTTTTCTCTCAAAACTTGAGACAACACTACTCCCCTCCAATTCAGTGGCACCTCTACTATTCCCTATAATTTTTCTAAGATCACTGACAAAAGTTCAGAAATCATATTTACAAGTTCTTTCATTGTATTGAAATGGTAAAGTTTCCCTAGACCTAGTGACTTGGACTCAGGAAAGACAACTAGGTGTTCTCTTATTACATCCTATTTATTTTTTATTTTAACTCAATATCAAGTATTTTTGATAGCACAAGCTAGGTGCTGATCCTGGAGTCAGGAGAACTCATCTTCCCAAGTTCATTTCGGGCCTCAGACACATACCAGCTGTGTCAATCACTTAACCCTGTTTGCCTCAGCTCCTCAAGTATAAATTAAGCTGGAGAAGGAAATGGCAAATCGTTCTGTTATCTCTGGCAAGAAACCCCAAATGGGTCACAAAGAGTCAGACAGGACTGAAAAACAATGTAACAAACAAAAAAAGAAAAGAAAAAGAAAGAAAAACAAGGTAACAACAACAATCAATTATTTTGCTTTGTCCTATGTGCCAGTTCAAAGATCGTTCTCCTTGGTAGGGGAAAAAAACACACAGAAGCAATATAATATTTGAGTAGTCTCGCCTCCCTTCTGTCATCCTCACTCTGAGCAGCCATCCTACCTTGATACTCCTCTTTTCTTCAACATAGCTTTAAAAAGCCCTGTTTGCCATCTTCACTATTCTGGGCAGTCTCAGTTTATCTGGATCTTTAGCACCCTTGACACTGTTCTTTGTATTTCTTTTTAATTTTTTATTTTTGAGGGGCAGTACAATGGGGGTCAAGTGACTTGCCCAGGGTCACACAGCAAGTAAGTGTCAAGTGTCTGAGACCGGATTTGACCTCAGGTCCTACTGAATCCAGAGCAGGTACTTTATCCACTCTGCCACCTAGCTGCCCCTTGTTCTTTGTATTCTTCTTTTCTTTTCTTTTTTTAGTGAGGCAATTGGGGTTAAGTGACTTGCCCAGGGTCACACAGCTAGTAAGTGTTAAGTGTCTGAGGCCAGATTTGAACTCAGGTACTCCTGACTCCAGGGCCGGTGCTTTATCCACTGCGCCACCTAGCCGCCCCTGTTCTTTGTATTCTTAAAGGACACTCATTCCTTTATATTCCTTCTCAGGATGCTGCCCTTGCTCTCCTCTTCTATACATGTCTTTTATTTAATTATTTCAAAATATTTTAATGATATATTTTTATACCACAATCATTTCCCAACAGTATTTTCAGGACCCCTCCCTTACAACAACAATAAAATATATCAATAAAAATGTGCAAGGCTTTTAAAAAATCTGAAAGGGCATCCAAATTGGTCTCTCATTTGACAGCTCTACTTTTTCTTCCTCATTGGTATTTTTCTTCTTTGTATCTTCAGAATTTTATTTTTGAGACCTTCCCATTCTTCCTGGGCTGATTTCATCTGTAGAATTTTAGTGCATGCATGCTACCTACACTTTGTCTGAACCATGATCATTCCTCTGGAATCACTCTCCCCAAATCTACACCGAAGGATAGACTGTGCCCAACTCTTAGAACTGAGTGGTCACTTCATCCCACAGTTCCCGTCATTTCTTCCCTCCCCCCATCATCTCTAATTCAGTGGCCAATTCTTCCTTAATAGCCAGCATCAAGTTCAAAATATCATTTTCCTTATCCCTCCCTCCTCTTTCTAGAGTGTTTTCCTTATTACTTCCTATTCTTTTTGAATAATGAAATTATTCCAAAAAACTACAATAATGAAATTATTCATTTCCTTTCAATATATTTGTAGTAAGTGCTAGCTAGGGGCAGCTAGGTAGTACAGTGGATACAGTGTATGCCTGGAGTCAGGAAGACCTGAGTTCAAATCTGGCCTCAGATACTTATGAGCTGTGTGACCCTGGGCAAGTCATTTAACCTTAGTTTCCTCATCTGGAAAATGAGCTGGAAATGTAAAACCACTTCATTATCTTTACCAAGAAAAGCCCAAACGGGGTCCCAAAGAATTGGACATGACTCAAACAACTGAAGAACAAGGGCTTACCGATTTCAAAGCAAAGTACTAGGGAGATACAATATGTATATAGAAAACTGTTAGATAAGGGGTAATGGGAAGTAGGGACAGAGATCAGGCAAAGTAGCCTAAAAAAATGTGAGGAGAAAGAGGAGAGGACCAGGGACGGTGTCATGGAGAAGGTTCCACAAGCTGAAGCAAAGAAGGAAGACAAGGATTCTAATAGGGCAAAGATGAGAAGAGTGCCTTCCAAGCCAGAGAGACAGCCTGTGAAGAGCCATGCAAGCTGGCTCAGTAATTTGATAAGGAAGGGAGGAAAATGAAGCTGGAGCAAGACCAATGAATGTTCCCCATCCCCCAGACTGGCTAAGGAGGGATTTTCACAGATCTGATGCTGAGGTTAGAAGGGACAGAGCTTCAAGCTGCTTTCCTCACACCCCCAGCCTACTCTCCACTTGCCCCAAGGATCAGACTAGGAGATTACACTATAGGAATCCTCCTTTCCCCTACCCCTGCCCCGGTTTGTTCCAGTAGTGAGGCTGGGAGTCTGGATGTGCAAGAGGCTCTGGATGCTCCCTAGTGCTAGGGCTCAGCAGGAGATCCACCACACCTTGAGGCTACAGAGAAGCTTTTATGGCTTTCACCCTGTGCTGCTCTAATTGCTGCTAGCTGTGTGGCTGGAGGTGGAGGTGGGGGGTGGGGAAGGGGAACTTCTGTCTCTATGGTTGTTCCCATCTGTTGTTCTCCCCTGACTTCCCCCAGACCTCTATTGTTGCATAAGATTTTCTGCTCCAAGGCCCAGAGACCGCTGATCTCCCGGCTAACCTTGGTTGCCTCGGCATTTTGTGAGGTAGAGCTCCTGGGAGGCAGCTGTGAGCAAAAGGTCACAGCCCTTTCACTGATTACAGTGAGGTAGAGGGCCCAGGCCCCAAGACCTCAGGACTACCTGCTGTCCTTAGGTCATACTGTCCCCTTCCCACACCTCTGGGATCCTGGGACTACTTACTTGGTTGCCCAGGATATTAAGGACAGGATAAAGAGAAAACATCCTTCTTGGTGGGAGGTCCCCCAGGTTGGGGCATAATGATGGCAGACTTAAAGCCAAATAGAGCAGCTGGTAGGACATGAAGAGTTAGCTGGAAACTCTCAGTTCTCCTTAAAGGGAAGGAGTTTTTTGCTCACCTTCCAGCTCTCCCGTCAGAAGGGCAAAGGAACTGAGGGTCCTGATGAAGTGTAAGTTCCAAAGCTGAAGAACGTCTGTGATGAGTTTCCTGGTGATGAACTTATCCCAAAGGGGTATGATCATGGTAGATTTGAAATAGAACAGAGCAGCCGACGGGAAATGAAGAGGTTAGGCATGGCTTAATCTTAGATCAGTTAGATATAGTGTGCTAAACAAGTTTGCACCCAGTCGCACTGGGACCTTCTTCCCAGTAAATGCTGAACACATAATCTTCTCCATCCCACACCCCATCTGATCCAATACCCTGACCTTTCTTTTTTTATATATAATATTTTATTTTTCCTACATAATATTTTGGTTTTCCCCAATTACATGTTAAAACAATTTTTAACATTTAAAAAAAAGTTTTGAGTTCCAAATTCTATTCCTCTCTCCCTCTTTCTACTTCCCCCTCCCTGAGATGGTAAGCAATCTGATAGAGGTTACACATGTGCAATCATGTAAAATATTTCCATATTAGTCATTCTGGGCAAGAAAACTCGAATTTAAAAAAAAGAATGAAAGAAAGAAAGTAACAAAAAGGATGCTTCAGTTTGTATTCAGACAACATCAATTCTTTCTCTGCAGGCAGATAACAGGCTTCATCATGAGTCCCCCTACTGCCTCATAATCTCAGGTAAAGATGGGGTATCAAAATTGCAGAAGAGGTGATATGTTATATTGAAAAGATCACTGAACTAAATCTAAATTCTGGTTCCAATTGTGTCACTAATTAGCTATGTGACCTGGGGCAAGTAATTTTCCATCTCATTTCATAGATGAGGAAATTGGGCCTCAGAATTTAGAATTTTAAAGACTCTGCCTCCCAGGTTCCAGTTTCTTCATGATAAAGTATGGGGGGGGCGGGAGGGAGGTCAAACTGCAGCTGGATTGGTTTCTTTGAGAACAGGCGCTCTTTGACTCTTCTGGCATGATGGGGGGCAGGGGTCCCCTTTGGAAGATGTACTCTTTGGAATTGCCATTCTCAGCTGGTTCGTCTCAGTCATCTGAAAGAATGGGGCAGAGGAGACTTCTCTACAAAGCTTTGAATTAAAATAGGGTGGTATAGTGTATAGAGAGCAGAGAGTCTGGAAAGCCTTCAATCAATTCAGAGTTTGACAAACTAGGTGACCCTAAGCAAGTCACTTAACCTCTGCCCCTGGATGACTCTTTAATACTATAAGTTGCTGAGAAGTAACAGAGTCATTTAATTAAAGAAAGTCCTGCACTGGGAGAGCCCTACATCTATAAAAGCACAGGTCCTGTCAAATATATATATATATATGTATGTATATATATATGTGTGTGTGTGTATATATATGTATATATGTGTGTGTGTGTATATATATATGTATATATGTGTGTGTGTGTATATATATATATATATATATATATGAGACTAAACAAGAAGAAGGGACGGAGCAGAAATCAGAGAGCACATTTGGCAAGAATCAGGTACCATCTTCTCCTCTGGTTTTGGGTCTCAGGTTTGGGTCTCAGACTTGAATTTAAATCCAGCCTCAGACACTTATTAGCTGTGTGACTTTGGGCAAGACACTTAATTGCTGTCTGCCTCAGTTTCCCCATCTGTAGAATTGGTATAATAATAGCATCTACTTACCAAGGTTATTGTGAGGATCAAATGAGATACTATTTGTAAAGTGCTTTGCAAACCTTAAAGCATCATATAAAAGCATTATATTATTTAACAGGATTCCCCTCACCACCTGACCTTTGAGGGGAATAGGTTGTTCTTTGTCCTTCGTTTTGGAAAAGGACCATGAAATCAGGAGGTGATGTCATGACTTGCAGTGAATTGGATTCAAGTAAGAGAGGGCTTTGCAAAGTCACCAACCTCCCTTTCTCCTCCAGAGCCATCTGGGTCCAGTGGCAAGATATACATCAGGATGATTGGAGGTTGTCCAACTGGGATTAAGTGATATGTCCAGGGTCACCCAGCCTGAAAGTATCCGAGGTGAGATTTGAATTCATGTCCTCCCAACTTCAAGGCCATTACTCTATTACTAGCTACCCCAAAGGAGAATAACTAGTAGCAAAGGGGGCAGGAAAAGCTCCTCTCCCCCATTCAATATCTCCAGCCTTGGGTTGACATAGGGCTAAAAGGAAGAAGCCAGACCATTTCTGCGGTCACAGTGACCAGCAATAGAAAAACTCATGTCAGGAGACAGCATGGGGAGGGCCTAAGGGTTGAGTCTGGAGAAGCCCAGAAGTCAGTGAAAAGCTGCAGTTGCTAGCGCTGGGGGTTGAGCAGGCTAGAGCGCAGCTAGTCGCCACTGGGTGGCAGCAGTGCCTTACTCTGCGCGGCCAGGTGTTAACGCATGGTACCGCTAAAGCATCCAAGATGTAGGTGCTTCTTCCCACAGCTTAGCAGAGGCGTTGGGAAGGGGAGCTGGAGACACAACCTGAGCGTCTAAAGATCGGGCCTTTTTCTGTGAACACCAGCAGGAAAGCCGAGAAAGGGGAAGGCCCTGGACCTTGTCCTTTAGATTGTGGTTCATGAGTTTAGCCCGTCTCTGCCCCTCCTTTCCTGTCTTATAAGTCTAGGAAAACAAAGTCTGACCTACCCTTATCCTGCCCCTCCCCTCGAGCCCCGGGCGCCAAGGAGAGAAGGGCGGAGTCTCAGGTAGCAATGCCTTCTTTAGGTCCCTACTGCGTCCCGTGTTCTCAGTCCCCACCGTCCTTCCTGACTCAGCCTAGCACTAAATGGATGGTATGGAAATGGGAAGAGAATGGAGTATGGGGGGATGGGTGGGGCGGGGAGAGGGGAAAGAAGAAGGAAGATTCAAGGCATAGTAAAACTAACTGAATTATTTGGCTTTATCGTTCAAAATCCTAGAGCTCTGTTTACTTAGCCACCTTGAAAGCAGATTATCTTCCTCTTTCTCTCCTCCTTCCCTTCCCTCACTATGTAAACTTGAAAAACAATAATCATTTCAGGTTTGTGTCTGTGGATCCCCAGTGTCTAGCCCAAATGCATGGCAAATAGTGAGGGTTTAACAAATGCATTTGGATTGATCTTCCCCTATCAGGGATGAGAAGGTCTTAGTTTTATTCCTACTCAGGTCTCCTGGCTTCCCTGATTTCCTTCAAGTCTCAGCTAAAATCTCACCTTCTACAGGAAAACCTTGCCAATCCCTTTTAATTCTAGTGCCTTTTTGTTGATTAATTCCAAATTTACCTGTATATGGTTAACATAGTTGTTTGCAGTTGGCTCTCCCATTCAACTGGAGGTTCCTTGAGGTCAGGGGCAAATATACAAACATTT
This sequence comes from Dromiciops gliroides, assembly GCF_019393635.1. Lineage (NCBI taxonomy): Eukaryota > Metazoa > Chordata > Mammalia > Microbiotheria > Microbiotheriidae > Dromiciops > Dromiciops gliroides. Next base: position 518,867,770 of record NC_057862.1, read on the forward strand.
CTACAATACCTCCAGCTTCCATTCTGAAGCCTGAAACATCTGGCCTGGGTTGTTATGGCTATACCCAGTCTGGACTCCCAGACTTCTGGATAGCCATGGATTCCCAGGTGAGAGACTCCATCCCCTGCACCTAGAACTAAAAGGGATAAATGAAAAAAGTCCAAACACCAGGGTCTGAAGGCCTCAATTGTGGAGAAGAGAAGGAACCCTCAGACCATTCACAGTGTCACTTTTATGAGTTCAACCTTTCACCCTCAGAATTGAATGCAATGGGCAGCGCAGTGGATAAAGCACTGGCCCTGGATTCAGGAGGACCTGAGTTCAAATCCACCCTCAGACACTTGACACTAGCTGCGTGACCTTGGGCAAGTCACTTAGCCCTCATTGCCCTGCCAAAAAAAAAAAAAAGAATTGAATGCAAGGAAAAACCTCAAAAATGCTCAGTCAGGCAGGTTTTTTTTGTTTGTGTTTGTATTTTTGTTTTTTTGGTGGGGCAATGAGGGTTAAGTGACTTGCCCAGGGTCACACAGCTAGTAAATGTCAAGAGTCTGAGGCCGGATTTGAACTCAGGTCCTCCTGAATCCAGAGCCAGTGCTTTATCCACTATGTCACCTAGCAGCCCCCGCCCCAGCAGTTTTAAAGATTAACTCACTACCAATGAAGAATAAATTTAAAGCAATCATTAGGAAATATTTTGCCAAATTATATGCCAATAAATCTGACAATCTGAATGAAATTGTTGAATATTTATGAAAATATAAATTACCCAGATTAACAATCAGGAAATAGAATGCCTAAATAACCCCATTTTAGAAAAAGAAATTGAACCAACCATTAATGAAATTCCTAAGGAAAAAAATTTCCAGAGTCAGATGAGTTCACAAGTTAATTCTACCAAACATTTACAGAACAATTAATTCCAATACTATATAAACTATTTGGAAAAATAAGCAAAGAAGGAGGACTACCAAATTCCTTTAAGACACAAACATGGTATTGATACCTAAACCAGGAAGAGCTAAAACAGAGATAGAACATTATAGATCAATTTCCCTAATGAATAGCAATGTAAAAATTTTGAATAAAATACTAGCAAGGTGATATATCACAAGGATTAAACACTATGACCAGGTGGGATTTATACCCGGAATGCTTCAATATTAGGAAAACTATCAACATAATTACCATATCAAAAACAAAACCAACAGAAATCATATGATTATCTTAATAGATGCTGAAAAAGCTTTGGACAAAATACAACACCCACTCCTCTTAAAAACACTAGAGAGCATAGGAATAAAGGGAGAGTTCATCCCATTTACATTCACATTCTTCCTCCATCTTATTTTTCAACTGATTGTGTATATCAATTTCTCTTTGAGCCAATTCTGATGAGTGAGATTCAAGGAATGCCCATCATCTACTCTCCCATCTTTCCCTCCTCTATAATAGGTCTTTTGTGCTTCTTCATGTGAAATAATTTATCCCTACCTCTCCCTTCCTTTTGCACCCAGTATATTCCTCTTTCTTGTCCCTTAATTTTTTAATGTCATTCCCTCAAATTCACCTTATTCCTGTACCCTCTATGTATATTCTTTCTAGCTGTACTATTGGTGTTACAATTTTCAAGAATTATAAGTATCTTCCTATGTAGGAACGTAAGCAGTTTAACTCTATTGAATCTCTTATGTTTTCTTTTCCCTTTTTAGGTTTCTCTTGAATTTTGATATTGGAGATCAGATTTTTTGGTCAATTATGGTCTTTAAATCCTTCTATTTCATTAAATGATCATTTTTTCCCTTGAAGTATTATGTTTAATTCTGCCAGGTTGGTGATTGTTCATTGTAATCCTAGTTCCTTTGCCTTCCAGAATATCATGTTCCATGACCTGCTAAATCTTGTGTAATCCTGATTGTGGCTCCCCAATATCTGAATTATTTTTTTCTGGCTTCTTGCAGTATTTTTTCCTCGACCTGATAGTTCTGAAATTTGGCTATAATGTTCCCCGGAGTTTTTATTTGGGGATCTCTTTTCTGAGGTGATCAGTGGACTCTTTCCATGCCTATTTTGCCCTGTGGTTCCAGGATATCAGGGCAGTTTTCCTCTCATTTCTTTCCCCAATTTTTCTTCTATCTCTCTTATTTGATTTTTAAGTTCTTTTTGAGTTCTTCTATGAGTTCTTTCTGGGCTTGAGACCACTTATTCTTTTTCTTTAGGGCTTTGTCCATAGATGTTTTGACTTTTTGTTTGTTTGTTTGTTTTTAGTGAGGCATTTGGGGTTAAGTGACTTGCCCAGGGTCACACAGCTAGTGTCAAGTGTCTGAGGCGGGATTTGAACTCAGGTACTCCTGATTCCAGGGCCGGTGCTCTATCCACTGCGCCACCTAGCTGCCCTGATGTTTTGACATTGTTGTCCTCTTCTGAGTTTGTAGCTTGATCTTCCCTGTCATCATAATAACTTTCTATAGTCAGATTCTTTTTTTATTTTATTTTTTCAGGGCAATGAGGGTTAAGTGAATGGCCCAGGATCACACAGCTACTAAGTGTCAAGTGTCTGAAGCTGGATTTGAACTCATGTCCTGCTGAATCCAGGGCCAATACTTTCCAGATTCTTTTTTAAAAATTATTTTCTACTCATCTTTTTTTTTTGGCCTTTTTCCTTACTTTTAAATTTGAACTCTTCCCCTAGGGTAGAAGGGGCACTCTCTCAGGCTTCTTGTTCTAGAGGCTTGGAGGCCCTGGCTATTTACCTGGTGCTGCACTGATGTTGCCCTGGGGCCCACAGGGGACCCTTGTATTTGGTGCTGCACTGAGAGGGGGGGGGCTGGTGCTACTGGAGACTGTAGGGGTCTGGCAGCTTTCTGGGTGCTGAGTCAGGCTCTCAGTGCTGGTGTCTGGTATGTGCTGAGGCTGAGGGATGTTACCACATTGGTGTTTGTCTGTTTACCCAGGGCTACACTGAAGCACATGATGGGTACTGATGCTGGCAGCTGCCTGTTCCCCTGGCTATGCTCAATTATGTCGTTGTCTTCCCATTTGCATTTGCTTAGGCACCTGTGGGGTCCAGTCATTGATGTCTACCAGTGTGCAGGGGATGATGCTGAAGCACATGGCAGCTGTCAGAGCTGGTGTCTGCCCATGCCCCTGGCTATCCTGAGGCACATGTGGGGTCATAGCATTGGTTTTTCCTTGCACCACTGCACTGGGGCTCAGGATCTCCCTCTGGTTTGCTGGGGCAGGGCTTGCTGCTAGCTTGCTGGGACACTTCCTGTCTTGGATTGTGTTCCCCTTTTACCCAAGTGAGACAGACCTTTCCTGACAACCTTCCACGTTTCTTGGGCTAAAAGATTGTTTCACCCTGTCTCTTTGCTGGTTCTGCTACTTGTTATTTGTTTTGGGATGCTATTTTATGGCTGTTTGGAGGTGAGTATGGGATAGTTATGGCAATTCCCTGATTACTTTACCGTCTTGGCTCCTGGAAGTCCTCATTTCTAGCTTTTTCAAAGGGATATTTACTTCAAAGATATAGCAAGAACAAGCATGTAAACATTTCCCCCAAATGCTTTAGGGGCATAATCAGATTAAATCTGTAGGTTAGTTCAATTTCTACATAGCATTAATCCCACAAAGTTCAAGTATAAAGTCCATCCCTAGGCCCTTGCTCCCCCAGATATTGCTTCTGAGCTGGTGGCAACACCCAGCCTGCATTCCTGGACTCAATTTGACCCATCAGACTTGAGACTCCACTCCCTGTACCTAGAACAGATAAGGATGAAGAAAAAGCCAATTTTTGGAGCCACAGATCCTAAATATGGGTGACCCTCAGGCCCTCCCCCTTTACTGCATGGTATCCTTCTATGAATGAAAGGGTCACCTTCAAATATAAATATAGGAAAAGTCCCAAATATGCTCAGTCAATTTGAATAATTTGAAAAATACAGACACTTCTGGCTACACAAGCAATGGAGAAAGACTATTTCCAGCCACTTGGTAATGCAGTGCAGAATGTCCATGGACTTATTTCTCTGGTGTCCTGGGAACACATCCTCAGTGGCTTCCAAGCGGATAATACCATCTTGGGTGGTATGGTGGTATGCCAAATCCTCTCTTCACATTACAAAGGAGGGCCTTGAGGCTATGGATTCAGAGACCTATAAACTGATTCTACTCTGTAATTGATCCTATTCCCCATTTTGTGAAACCCCGTTTCTCGAAATAGCTGAAAAGGCCACCTCTCCCAGGGTGCAGTGGATGGAACACTGGCCCTGGATTCAGGAGGACCTGAGTTCAAATCCAGCCTCAGATACTTGACACTTTACCAGCTGTGTGACCCTGGGCAAGTCACTTAACCCTCATTGCCTGGCAAAAAAAAAAAAAATAGGCCACCTCTCCCAGTGCAAACTAAAGGGGTGGCTGAATACTATGATCACTCCTAGCCCAAAGGACATTTGCTTGCTAACCAGTCTAACCTCAACCCCTGTTTTGTTCACCTGTAAACAAAGAGCCAGCTAAGTCTGGGCTCCTTCCCAAGGGCCACCTCTTCTGTCCTTGTTTCCTCTTGTCAAAATTAGAGGCAGCTTCATCTCCCCAGGGTGATGACTAATGGGAGTGATCCCGACTAGTGTCGTTCTATTTTCAAGCCAAGATTACTAAGAGGCAGTTGAGGCCCATAAAGTAATTAACATTCTCTAATTGTCAGAGATTGGTATGACCAGTCACACCTAAAGGCCAACCGACCCACTTTCCCCAGCTTCAGCTAATTGTAAAGCTTCCCAGCCCCACCACCACCCCCTTCTTTTTGGGGCTCAATAAAAATGTTATTTTTTTCTATCCCATCAAAGTCCCTGGCTTTACTAAGGTGGCAAAAGTGACCCACTTTATTAATACCCAAGTGAGTGACTGTTGATAAACTATTATCTTCCCCAGATTAAAAAGTGCCTAAGTTTACCTCAGTTTCATTTTATTGGTCACAAAATTTACCCAAACAAGGTGTACTGGATATTAGCATCATCATTCAGTCTCCAATTACTTTCTCCCCATTGTGGTATCATCAGAGTCAGGTAAAGGTAGTCTCCATTGTATATCTATGTTCTCCCCAGCCCAGGACTTGTGCTTGTGAAAGGAGCAGCTAACAGACAGAGCACTGGATTTGGAGTCAGGAAGGCCAGGCTTAAAATCCTGCCTCAAACACTTAATACCTATGTGATTCTTAAGAAGTCATTTTGGGGGCAGCTAGGTGGTGCAGTGGATAGAGCACCGGCCCTGAAGTCAGGAGTACCTGAGTTCAAATCCGGTCACAGACACTTAACACTTACTAGCTGTGTGACCCTGGGCAAGGCACTTAACCCCAATTGCCTCACTAAAAAAAAAAAAAAAAGAAGTCATTTTCATCTTTCTGTTTCCTCACTTGTAAAATGGGGATAAATAAAAGCTATCTCACTTAACCTCATAGGGCTGTGATGGTCAAATAAGATTCTATACATAAAATAATTTGCACAACTAAAAACTGACTATATTCATGTCCATTATTATTGTGACGATAGGGATGATACAAGAAAGCCCGGGAAATACTTTCCTGATGGTGACCTCAGAGCTGAGAAAGCATAAGTGTGAGTACTGCAAGGATGTTTTTTTCTTTCCACAGTCTCTTCTAGTAAAGTTGTGCTTAGATCAATTTTCCCATCTGTCAAATGGTGAAATAAAACCAGTCCATGCAACCTCTTAAGGCTAAAGTGAGCATGAAAGCAATCATTAGATAAGAAAAACATTGAAAAGTATGAGATTCTGTACAGGTATCAATGATGAGTATTAATAATGCTTCCCTCTCTTCACCCCATCCAGCAGAGAGAGATGTATGATGGCATAATCCTATTCCCCCTCTTTCCCTCTCCCCCTTGTCCCCAGGCCAATCAGAAAAAGATATATGGTGTCATAATGCTCCCTCCCCCTCCCTCTCTCCTCCTTTTCTCTCCCTCTCACTTCTTTTTTCCCCTCTTCCCCCTGCATTCTTCCTCCCTCTCCCCCTTCTCCAGCCTCTCCCCCACCCCTCTATCTCAGATCAAGCAGAGAAAGAGATGGGATGCATGTCCTAGCTTAGCCAACCGACCAAGGATGCCACAAATCAACTTTCTGAGGGAATATAAGTGGCTGTGTCCAGGAAGATGTGGGGTTCAATAAACTCCGAAGTCAGTTGTTCTTTTTGGATGGCTAATAGGATCATCTGCACTGTCTCACAAAGGGCTCCCACGTCTGCTTTTTCTCTAGTCCCATTCCTGGAAGTCCTGGCTTGGAATCTAGCCATCTACTTTCTTTCCATGTTCTTTTAGCCCTGTAGCTCGATGATAGGACCATTACTACTGGGGTCTCTCCCCCTTCCACCCTCAAATGATTCCCTCTCACCTGAGGTAAACTAGATTATCCCTAAAAGCAATAAATCCAGGTCTTGATTGACCTAGGAGGAGGGCAAGTCTCAAGCTTTGTCTTTCTTCATGCAGCTTCCTGGTGGCCTCTGACTGCATGAATGTGGTTTTCTTGTCACCCAGGGGCAGCTAGATCACCAGACCTGGAGTTAGGAAAACCTGAGTTCAAAGCTAGCTTCAGACACTTACTAGCTGTGAGACCCTGGGCAAGTCACTTAACTCTATCTGCTTCAGTTTCCTCATCTGTAAAATGAGCTGGAGAAGGAAATGGCAAACCGCTCCAGTATCTTTGCCAAGAAAACCAAAAATGGAACCAAGAAGAATCGGACAGGACTGAAATAAAATAAAACAAAAGAGAATAAAAGGTCTCCTTGTAGGGGCAGCTAGGTAGCGCAGTGGATAAAGCACCAGCCCTGGAGTCAGGAGTACCTGAGTTCAAATCTGGCCTCAGACACTTGACACTTACTAGCTGTGTGACCCTGGGCAAGTCACTTAACCCCCATTGCCCCATGCAAAAAAAAAAAAAAAAAAAAAAAAAGAAGGTCTCCTTGCAGGAGAGTCAATGGCCTTTATATTTGTTAGAATACCAGAAGACCACCATAGTCACCCCACTCTACATTAACATGTTTTCATTTGGAGATGGGGGGTGGGGTTGGGAGTGGGCCTTCATTTAAAGAAGCTAAGCTGTATCCTTGTGGCATATCCTTGCTCTGTTAGAGCTAAATAAACCTTTTGTTAAGTGTTCCATGAGCTCTGAATACCTCATTTCATTCGAACCTTTAACCTGAATTAACAAGGTTCCAGTGTCAGACCTGCCCCTAATAAGCCCTCACAGTCTGGTATCTGATAGGAATGGGGGTGGGGAGGGTGGCTGTGGCAAATGAAGTTTCCAACTTCCTTCTTCTAAAGATCTTTTGACCATACAGAAATACCTAAAAGATCTTCAGTACAGGCCACTTAATGTAGATTAGACCTGCTCACTAATATAGATTGTACCCTGTCTAGACAGGGTTTCAGATACTATGACATACTCCTATGATCCTCCCTGGCTTAGCTTGGAACCAGGACAAAAGGCAGACTAGGGAGGCAAGAGTAGTGTGAAGAAACAGATAGGTTAAAATGACCTGCTAACGGTCACAGAGCTATTAAGTGTCCTTCACTTACCTAGCTAAGTCCAAATTCTATTTCTGTTATGTGGATCTGTCAGTAGCAAAGCCTGAGTGCATTGGTGCTGTATTTTAGTCAGGAAAAACCTTGGTTTCCATTTACATAGGTTGATAGTTGCTGATCTGCATTGGTAGAAGGATTTTCCTCACTGGAAGTTCCCTCTACCAATGAAATCACCAGGATGGATCTTATCTGCCTCTGTCAAATCAGTCTTGAATGAGTAAGATGGCTCTGATGTTCTATCCCTGATCAAAAAACCCTTAAGTTGAACCTAACTGATGTTACAGATGAAAAAACTAAGTCTAGAAAGGCCAAGTGATTGGCCTTTGATCGTACTGCTAATAAATGTCCAAAGCAAGATTCAAATCCAGGTCTTCACTCCAAGGACTAGTCTTTCCACTGTTGTGACCCTTTAAAGACAACTGCATCCTATATGGATTTTTACTATGTAGCCTGCCTTTGTTAGCACCAACCCACAGAGAAGAAACGTGGCATGATGCAGAGGGCATAAACTGAGTTGGCAGCTGAATTTACAACCCAGTGGTGCCACTGACCTGCTATGTTCCCTTATTTCTGTGGGCCTTAGTTTCCTTGTCTGTAAAGTGGGTTTGGAATAGTTGATCTCTAAGATCCCTCCTAACACTAATTTTCCATGACTCTGATATTTATAATTCACATTGCCATAGCACTTTATGTGCCTTGTTTCATTTGAGCCCTATGGAAACCTAGTAAAGGTGGCCTTGGAGCAGGCATTCTTTTTTTTTTTCAAGTCATGTAAAACATTTCTTTTTTTTTAATTAATAAAGTATTTTATTTTTTTTCCCATTACATGTAAAGATAGTTTTCAACTTTTGTTTACACAAGCTTTCCAATTTTGGATTTTTCTTCCTCCCTCCCCCCTCCCCTAGACAGCAGGTAATCTGATATAGGTTTTATATATATATACACACATAATAACATTAAACATATTTCTGCATTAGTCATGTTATAAGAGAAAAATCAGAGCAATGACGAAAAACCTCAAAATAGAAAAACATCAGCACCAAAAACAAAAGAAATAGTATGGTTCATTCAGCATCTATACTCCACTGTTCCTTTTTTTGGAGCAGGCATTCTTAACCTGGGATCCACAGACCCCCCCCAAGAGTTCCATGGAGAGATTTCAGGGAGATTTCAGGGAGTCCTTGAATGTAGAGAGGGAAAAAATTGCATCTTTATTTTCACTAACCTCTAATTGAAATTTAGCATGAAAAATATTATTCTGAAGAAGCCTCTGTAGGTTTCACCAGACCACCAAAAGGTGACACCAAAAAAGTTAAGAACTTAACCCTTCTCTTCTCTCCCCTCCTCTCCTCTCCTCATCTCTCCTCTCCTCCAAACCCATTCAGTGAAGGTATTATTATCACCATCTTACAAATGAGTACACTAAGGTAAAGGACGTTATTCAGTGACTTACCATAGTCACACAACCAGTGGAAGATTGAGGCACAAACTCAGATCTCCTGAAATTTACCTTTCAACACTGGGCAATTCAAGGTTCCTCCCAGTGACTTAGTATTCTCACCTATAAAGAGAGATGTGAGGTGACTATGATTTGATGTCTAAGGTCCTTTCCAGATCCGATGATACTATAAAAAGGTTGCCCCTCAGGGTGAAAGAAAAGTACATTTGCAGATCTAAATATGAGTGGAAATTTCTGGGGGCTGGGTGGCCAATAGAAAGAACAGCTTTCTGTTCCCAAGGACTCTCTGGTATGGAAGGGTGGGAAGGACTCCCTTTGCCTACCATCAGTCTTCTACCAAGTGTAGGCTTCATAGTTGTGATGAAATAATGGGATTTAGCAGATACTCAAAGACCCACCTGAAGATTAATCAAGACTGATTGAATCAAGTGAGAGTAATTGACTGCTGATTAAGCCTACTTCAAGTTAATTGGATTGTAATCACACCTGGCTATCCCTTAAGAAGGTATTGTTCTCAGAAACTAGACTGTGAACTCAACTTGAGAACACCTTCAAAGCCAATGGATTTGGATGACACCAACCAATCACCTTGAAGCAGTGTGTAAGGACCGCCTCTGTTCCAGATCTATAAAAAAGCTTCCACAAACAGCTTGCTTAGGAATGCTGATTAAAACAGGCTGGGGAAGGAGTTCCTGATTAAGACAGGCTCGTTGAGGAGTTCCTGATCAAAGCAGGCTTGTGGAGGAGGACTTCAGGAAGAACCCAACCAAGCTGGAACTCTAGGCTAGGTAGGACTTCTTTTTCATAACCTTCTGAACTCTTTGTAAATATCTGTATGTTAGCATAATTCTTTGTAAATATCTGTATGTTAGCATAATAATCTGTATGTTTTAGGCATAATTCCAAGTCTCTCACCCAAATGGTTGGATCAGCTTGCAAATCCACCAACAATAAATTAAGTTCAAAATTCTTCCACATCCTCTCTAACATTTGTCACTTCCCCCTTCTATTATTTTAGCCAGTCTGGTAGGTGTAAAAATGATATTTCAAGGTTGTTTTAATTTGCATTTCTCTAATCAGGAATGATTTAGAGCATTTTTTTCACATGACTGTAAATTGTTTTGATTTCTTCATTGGAAAACTGCCTGTTCATATCCTTTGACAATTTATCAATTGGGGAATGACTTGCATTCTTAAAGATTTGACAAAGTTCTTCATATATTTAATATGAGACATTTATCTGAGGAACTGTCTATAAAATTTTTTCCCAGTTTTCTTCTTCCTTCTGATCTTTGCTAAATTTTTTATTTGTACAGAATCTTCTTAATTTAATGTAATCAAAATGATCCATTTTACATCTTGTAATGCTCTCTACCTCTTGTTTATTCATAAATTGCTCACTTATCCATAAGTCTGATAGGTAATATATTCCATGTTCTTCAAATTTTCTTGTAATATCTCCCTTTATTTCTAGGTCATGTACCCATTTTGACCTTATCTTGGTGAATGGTCTGATTGATCTATGTCCAATTTCTACCAGACTTTCCAGCTTTTCCAACAATTTTTTTTTACTAAATACTGAATTCTTGTCCCCAAAACTTAAGTCTTTACACTTGTCAAATACTAGGTTTATATATTCATTTGTTGCTATATATTGCATTTCTACTCTGTTCCACTGATCTACCTTTCTGTTTCTTAGCCAGTATCAGATAGTTTGACAATTACTGCCTTATAATATAGTTTAAGATCTGGTGCTGTTAAACTTCCTTCCTTTACATTTTTTCTATTAGTTCCTTTTTCTACTCTTGAACTTTTGTCCGTCCAAATGAATTTTGTTATTTTTTCTAGCTCAATAATTTTTTTTTGGTAATTTAGTTGGGATAGCACTGGCCTTGGAATCAGGAGTACCTGAATTCAAATCCGGCCTCAGACACTTAATACTTACTAGCTGTGTGACCCTGGGCAAGTCACTTAACCCCAATTGCCTCACTAAAAAAAAAAATTAAATTAGATATCCTATTTCCTCTTCCTAATCTAGGCAGTTTGTATTTTTGTAAATATTCTGTATGTTCTAATAAATGTTTAATGCCTAAAGACTGGTACTGAAGCCTTTTAATTTTTGGCGACCACAATTAAGATTTTAAACATCACATAGTGTATACTTTCCTATTGAATAGAACAGACAAAAGAAGAGAGTTTCTGTGGCTCTAAGTTATGACAGTAACAGAGTGATGCATAGGGCCCAATCATCCCTTGACATAGACACTTAATAAATGCTTCTTGACTTGACCTGACCTGACTTACCCAAAGTAACACAGCTGAGTTAGGAGCCATCAGAACTAAGATGAAACTACAATCTAAGGGCATTGGATTTAGGCTCATAGATTTAGAACAGGAAGGGACCATGTTACATGACATTTGTTACAATTCCCACAGTTTACCAATGATCAAACTGAGACCTAGAGAGATGAAGTGACTTGTCCAAAGTCACACAAGCAGTAATTATCAGAGGTCAGGATTGAATCAAGTTCCTCTGCCTCCAGAGCTGGAGGCAGAGCCCTTTCCATTGTGAGTGATCACTGTAATGACTTCTGATATCTGGAGAGATGCAACGGCTTGCCCAGAGGCACAAAACTAATGGAGAACTAGGGTTCTCCTGTGCCTTTCCCATTTGGGGTTCTGTGAGCTTTTACAATGGGGGCTAACCCTACTTGTAAGCTTATGTTCATGTAGCATTCATGGCATGACCTTGTAGCTGATAACAACTGGATAATAAAAGGTAAATTGTCCTGGGCCAATAGTGTTAATCATTACCGGGTCCTGAAACAAGAGAGGATTCTTCTTAGGGCACAGAACTTCCTTTTCAAAGGGAGATGTCACAAACCAGTCGAAATAGGGACAGAAGTCTTACAGGCAGGACTGGAGGAATCAATGGAATCAATTCTGGTCTTATCACTGGTCCCCTCCCCCGCCATTCTTTCCAAGGGCCTGACTGTAGTGTTTTCTTGGTTTTCTGTTCTCTCTCTTCTCTATTTCCCTAATTTAACTCTCTTGATCCCTCTTCTCCAGAGATCTGGGATTAATGTTTACTGAACTGTGAGCACAAATAGCTCCTTATGTAGATGAGAGGAAGGACTGTTGGAAACTCCTGGCCCAAGAACAGGAGCCTGCCAGGGACTGGGAGCTTCTAGACATTTTAATAGGATTCTTCTGTCCTCAGGACCATTAAGGGATGTGGATCACAAGCCTATGGATTGAGGCACCAACAGTAACCAGGATTCTCCTCTTGCCCATTCTCCTGGCAACAGTACTATGGAGATACCCTATAATGTAGAAGAGCCCCCAAGCAGCAAGTCAAAAGTTTGGGTGGGGATTTTAACTTGAAGATGGGAACCCCGGGGGGAATCTAAATGAGGGACAGGCTTTGAACCTGTGAGCTCCTCTACAAGAAACACTAATCACATGGCCCTGAAGGAGACTACATGTTTGATTCAATTCAGTGAGCACTTATGAAATGACTGGTATGTAAATCTCTTGTTTCCTTCAAAACTCAGTCCAGGTGCCACCTACTACATGAAACCTTTCCTGATCCCCTCAGCTTTAAGAGTCATGGCTCCTACATTATCTTTTCTTTTCTTTTTTTTTTTTTTTTTTGCGGGGCAATTGGGGTTAAGTGACTTGCCCAGGGTCACACAGCTAGTAAGTGTTAAGTGTCTGAGGTCAAATTTGAACTCAGGTCCTCCTGAATCCAGGGCTGGTGCTCTATCCACTGCGCCACCTAGCTGCCCCTCTTTTGTAGATAGGTACATATTATCTCTCCTGATAGAAAGTAAAGTGCTTGAGGACAAAGCCTGGTAAATGGTAAGGGATTTGCTGATTGATTATTGATTTGTGCCAGGCCCTGTGTTAGGAGCTGGGGTTAGGAAGAAAAAATAAACAGTTACTCAAGAAATATACTCATGCACATCCATACTCGCTCTGTTTTCCCCTTTCACTCTTTCAGGGCTCAAAAAGAGATCTCTCTGTCTTCCAGGATTAGCATGTGCCCAGGATAAGGGTGGGGAGTGGGAAGAAAAATCAAGGAATGGGGTACCTTGCTATAGGTCATTGAATTCCATCCCCACATTCCTAGCACATCTTTGGGACTTCCAATGTGTTAGTATCTACAGGTGAACATTGAACAAAATGTCCATGGCTATTCCCCAGGGTGACAATTCTGTCCTGCGCTCATGGCCCCTGCTCTTTCTCTGAATCTCCATAGCCGAAGGTGCACCTGTGTTACTAGTATTCCTGACACATCTCACAAGAGTCTTAGGCACTGGGACTAGCCAGACTTAGCAGTACCTTATCAATTCTCAGTAACGCTCTCTTACCCACATAGGCTTCTAGTATAGGTCAGAAGATTAAAATACTTATTAAGAGACAAATAAGTGATATGGATTTTGGAGAGAAAGACATTGATGTGGGGGCAGCTAGGTGGCACAGTGGATAAAGTACCAGCCCTGAATTCAGGAGGACCTGAGTTCAAATCCGCCCTCAGACACTTGACACTTACTAGCTGTGTGACCCTGGGCAAGTCACTTAACCCTCATTGCCCTGAAAAAAAAAGAATTTGATGTACTAGAAGGAGGGAACATAGAAAAAACAGGGAAACAAAAGAGATAAATGAATGAAAGAGTGCAATTGAAAATTATATTTATTGACAGACTGAGATATAGAGTTATACTAGTTGGCCTCTGTTCAGAGGTGATCAGGCTTCAGTCTTTAATGGATTTGGGGTGGGGCAGTACTACTGATTAGTATCTGAAGAGGTGAACTAGTGCTAGGGGATGGATGGAAAGAACATGGTATACCATTATTAATGGAACAAGGATGAACATCAACCAACAGGGGGAGAGGAGGTAATAGATTGGTGTCTGGGGATAGGATGGGGAGTTTGTAATAGTATATTTATGGATGCAAGGGAGAGAGACAGCTCATGCTCAGGGAATTTCCTAATTTAAGGGGGGAACTTGATTTAATGGAAAATGCTTTGCAGTAAAAGGACCTAGGATTTGGACCCTCAAGAGAGAAGAGGTTACTAAGTCATGGTGGTTGAGGGAGCTGGAACTGCAACCAGGATCAAGGAGTCATATGACTCCCTCACCACAATCAGTGAATCTGAGGAATGAAGGACAATTCAGCTACTTTTAGAAAGGGTAGCCAGGGAAGCTGGGTCATCAAGGTGGGTACCATGTCTCAGTACAAGAAGACAGGACACAGAAAGAAAAGGATTTAAGATGAAATAAAATTCCTAACCTATAGAGCAAGCATTTAATAGAACACAGTAGAAGCTTTAGAGTGATAGGTCGTGAGGGTTGGGTTGAGGTGAATGAGAATAAGGGAATGTCAGTGAAGGATGGAGAACAGGGTTTAAACAATGGTGATCAGGCATTCAGAACCATTGGGATGGGGTGGGTATGATGGGGTGGAAGTAGGTTAATCATTAAGGAATGGATCCAGATAGACTATCCTTGGTAGAGTTAACCTAGAACTGGAAAGTTGGGGTGGGGTAGTAGCAGTTGCATAGATAGTGCCTGGGCATGGAAAACTCAATAGAAGCATTCGAGCAAGGCAGATCCTTAGTTTTGGTTGGCCACAGATGATACCTGCCTAGTGTTCAGCAGGAATTTTGTACTAACTAGTGCCCCCAAAAGAGCCATGGGCCACATAAAAAATATGAGGAGGGCACCTACATTGATCCTGAAATGAATGACAATTGTAAGATGGTCATTATTGATAAAACACCCTTTTGGCTATCCCCCTCTTCCACTACAACTCACACTTTAAGATTAGGTTCCCCAAGTGATAATAACCCAAGGTTCAAAGTACTCTGTGTCTCAGTGCTCTTAAAACTATAGTTTACATGACCTCATAGGTTCACTCACCTTTAAAATCAGCCAGCTGACACAATTAGGTCAAAGCAAAGGGATTTACTGAAATGGAAGAATACTGATTCCTCCCATAAACCTGGAGTGCGCTCTCCCACAAATGCACATAACAACAGTGGGAAGAGCAGACACAACCAAAGAGTACTCTACAGGAGAGGCGCACACATAGGACACATTCTTTCACCATCACTATTCTCCTCCTTACATGAACTCTCCCCACTACCCTTGCTTTACTCTGGAAGAGGCAGAAGGAGAAAAGTGAAGAAAGATTGCCTTTCAGAATCTGGATTCTTGGGGGCGGCTAGGTGGCGCAGTGGATAGAGCACCGGCCCTGGAGTCAGAAGGACCTGAGTTCAAATCTGACCTCAGACACTTGACATTTACTAGCTGTGTGACCCTGGGCAAGATACTTAACCCCCATTTCCCTGAAAAAAAAAAAAACAAACAGAATCTGGATTCTTCCTCCAAAACAGCCTCCTTTCCGAGCTACCAGGAATGGCTATTCTCAGGGAGAAGAGCTTGAAGCTACTACCGAAAGACACCAGGACTGATCCTCCAACCATCCAATGGCTAACCAATCTATAATTCCATGAAGTTGTGTACAACTTCATGGTCTCCTAAAGGAGTAATTGTTGTTCAGTTGTGTCTGACTCTTCATGACTCCATTTGGAATTTTCTTGGCAAAGATACTGGAGAGGTTTCCTGCTCCAGCTCATTTTACAGATGAGGAAACTCAGTTAAACAGGGTGAAGTGACTTGTCCAAGGTCAAACAGCTAGCTGCCCCAAGCAGTAAAGTATCATAAGATATAAACCCTTCTTTATAACACCTTTACAATGGCCTGTCAAAGTCTGATGAGCCACTTCAAAATTTGAAAAGAGTGAAGCCATATGTTTCATTGCATCTATTAACTGCCTTTTATACCCTGAAATTTCTTTAGGTGGGCTTGGGGGACTCAGAGGGATCCCTTGATCTACCCCCTGGTAGATTGGTTATTTATTGTTCACCATCAGTGGTTGTCCCAGTGCTGTCAAGTCAGACAGATGATGATACTAGCGGATGCAATAGGGGCCCTTCCCCTGCCATTCCCCTCAGCCAAGTCAATACAATCACAGAAAGCAGCCCACACACAGGTTCCTTCTACCATAATATAACAATGGAAAGAGCATTGGACTGGAAAGTAGAAGACCAGGGTTTCAATCCTATCTCTGTCATTTACTTTCTTTGTGACCTGGGAAAAGTTACTTTGTGTTTCTAGACTAGTTTCCTTACTTTTAAAATGACCTTTTAACTAGATGATTTGTTTGTTTGTTTGGATTTTTTTTTGCAGGGCAATGAGGGTAAGTGATTTGCCCAGGGTCATACAGCTAGCGAGTGTCAAGTGTCTGAGGCCGGATTTGAACTCAGATCCTCCTGAATCCAGGGCTGTTGCTTTATCTATTGCACCACCTAGCTGCCCCCTAACTAGATGATTTTTAAGTATCCTTCAAGACCAAATCCCATGATCTTGTTAGCTGCTGATCTGAAAATTTGCCCCTTTTCAATAGACCCCAACACTGCTGCATAGGGCCTCTCTTATCTCCACACTAGTAACCTGGGGGAGGGAAGTTTTTGATTCTTATGAGTGCCCAGCACCAAGAAATTAAGAACCTTGCTTAAGGTCCCACAGCTAGTCTCTTAATCAGCTACATCCTGTATATTTATCCACCCAAGTACAATTGTAGAAATGACCCTGCCTCATTTTATCATAACTTAAGCTTCTCAAAGTTGCTGAGCTACTCAGGAAATGGAATAAACTTTAAATGCCAAGTTGGAGTGAGGTGAGCATTCAGTGGCATGTCAGACAAGAAATAATACATTCCCAATTGCATGGCAATAGCACCAGTCCTCAAGCTCTGCAGTAATTTCCACCCCCGAGTTTCTTTATCACGATGTGGTTTTTTTTTCACTTTCATTAAATGCCAGCACTTGTTTTCGTGTTCCTACAGAAAGAACATAAAAGACAAGTAGATACAGACAGTCCCTGTCTAGTGGCCTCTAATTTTAGACAGATATTTTCAGTGGGCATGTGATACTAAGCCCCTACTTTAAGCTGTACTAAGTATCTGGAGCCAAAAGACTCAGAGGAACTGGATTTAGATTTCAGCTTTGCCACTTACTAGTTGCATAACCTTGGACAAAACATAATCCTCAGAGTCTTGGTTTCTTCATCTGTAAGATGGAGAGCCTCTATTTCTAAGGTGTTTTGCATCTCTAAGAGCCTGTGATCTGCAACATTATAAGTCACCATAAAGATATGTAGATAAGGCACAGTGTAGAGCAAAGAGAGTGGACAATGAAGACACAGGAAGGATAAAATCGCAAAGGTCCTAATCAACCTAGCTTTAGTGTAACTCTTCTGGGATTACTCTTCTGACCCATACTAGCGAAGGTAGGTTCAGTCCTCACAGGCATAGCTACTGATACTTTCAGTGTCCTAGGAGTTTCCCTTTGGGTGGCTGTTTTCATAACACTAACTCATAAGCCCCAATGAGAGCTCTTCCCCTTAATAATCCACCAATAGACCAAATCCAATAAACCAAATTTTCTCAAATGGCACAACCAGAAGAATAGTTTACAAAGCATTTTAAAAATGGAATGCAGAACTGATGATGAGTGAGGTGAGCAGAACCAGAAGAACATTATACACAGTATCATCAACATTATGTGTTGATCAACTGTGATAGGTTAGATTCTTCTCACCAATACAAAGGTACAAGAAAGTTCCAAAGGACTCTTGATGGAAAAGGCTCTCCAAATCCAGGGGAAAAAAAAAAACTGTGGAATATGGATGCTGATTGGACCATAATATTTCTTTTGTTTTTTGGTGCTGTTTTTCTTTTTTGAGGTTTTTCCTTTATTGCTCTGAGTCTTCTCTTATAACATGACTAATGCAGAAATGTGTTTAATGTTATTATGTACATATATAACCTATATCAGATTACCTGCTGTCTAGGGGAGAGGGAGAGGGGGAGAGGGGGAGGGAGGGGAGGGAGAAAAATTTGAAATTGGAAATCTTATATAAACAAATGTTGAAAACTATCTCTACATGTAACTGGAAAATAATAAAATACTTTTATCAGAAAAATAAAAATAAAATTTTTTTAAATGGAATGCAATCTCCCACAAATACACAAAGTCTATAGGAGAAAGAATGAGAATGAACTTAAAAGTACAATAGTAGGGCAGCTAGGTGGCGCAGTGGATAAAGCACCGGCCTTGGATTCAGTAGGACCTGAGTTCAAATTCGATCTCAGACACTTGACACTTGCTAGCTGTGTGACCCTGGGCAAGTCACTTAACCCCCATTGCCCCACAAAAAAAAAAAAGTACAATAGTAGTGAAACACACATGTGCATATTTTTTATTTTGAACTTAATAAAAAACTAATAACTAAAATAAACATTTCCATATAAACGTGAAGCAAAAGTTTGTACATGAAATTGTGAATTGCTATTATGTAAAATTAAATTTTGTTTTCAGTAGATAATAAATTTAACATGTAAAAACTTGTCTTCCTTGTCTGTGATTCCTTTTGGCTTTCCTTCTATTTTCTTCTCATCCTGGGGTAGAGAAGACTGCTAACCTTAGTGTCCCCCTCAAAAAAAAGGAAAACCAAATACCTTGTAACAAATATGCACAGTTAAGCAAAACATATTCCTACTGTTGGGTATTGGGATCCTGCTGCTGCTGACTATGACAATTATTAGGTCCTGCCTGGGGTTCCCATGTATACTCCCTAGATAACAACTTGATACCGAAGAAAGCCATTGGCAGCTCCAGGATTAAAGAGATAGAATTTATTCAAAGGAGACTTACTTACAGGGGTCAGTGCCCTGGATGGCCAGTGGACTTTATGTGAATTCTGGTCTCCCTCCTCCCCAATCTTCCCTGATATTTATACATATAAGCATATCTGACAGAATGCCTTCTTTGTCTATGCAAGTGAGAATCAGAGGTATAGGGTCACGTGCTCAGGGGGCTGATTGGTCAAAAGGTTGCCTGATTTTCCTGTGCTAGGCTAGTTCATACTGTATGCACTTTAAGTGCAACATGGAAGTCTCTCCTTTATCTGGTTGTTCAATTTTGCATGTTTTGGATCCCACACTCCACCTATACTTCCCTGGGAAACTGTTGATAAGAAAGTCTCCAATACTGTCAAGGACAGGCTAACAATAGAACAGTATGCCTGAAAGATATACATGTACACATATCTCCCCTTATGTAAAGGGGTAAATGGAAGGTCAGATTTTTCCTTTGTGAGACCCAGCCATACAGCTAAAATCATGGTGCCCTACACCTACATTGGCCATAACCAAGCATGCATGCACCATTCTACATCTTCATTATATTAGGTCTCTGTCAAGGCTATTAAATTCTATTGTAACTGATCATTTCTTACCTGGCTGAACTACTTTGGGACTTCTCTGACTTTTCTACTATGCCCAAGGAAGCTCATCACTGGGAAAACATCATCCTGCAAGATCTCATCATCGCCACACCTGCCCCTTTGATCAGAGAGTAGAGCCATGAACTCCAAATCCTCCAATTAAGGAAGGAAACTCAGCTCAGAACATCCCCTCATTTCTCACCCAGCTGAGCTACTCTGGGACCTCTCTGACTTCTCTACCATGCCCCTGCCTGATGGGCACTTCCCCTTACTCTTTTTAACTTCCTTTTGTGTATTTTCTTCCCCAGTTAGGTTATAAGATTCTTACGAGCAGGAATTATCATTTTGGGGGAGCGATGGTTCAGAAGCTGAGAGGGCCCAATCTAAGAGAGTGCTGGGGGGAATGGGAGGAGGTGACCAGGGTGCCCCTAAGGCCATATTCCTCTTCCAGTCCCAAGATGTCCTGGACCTCTGGACAAAATGACCCAGCAATGGCTGCATAGCCTTGGTTTCCATGACAGCCAACTGGCCCCCTGCTAAGCCAGCACTACCATGCTCTTTCATCTAGGATTGGGTGAAGCTTTCTCTCTGATTCCCTCAGAGTCACATCTCTGAGGATCATCACATGTCGAATGTGGGAAAGGTCTAGTCCTCCTGTTCAATATGTCTTCCTGTCTCAGAGCCCATGGTCAGGGAGTCTTCCTTATCTTGTTTTGTGGGGTGATGGGGGTTAAGTGACTTGCCCAGGGTCACACAGCTAGTAAGTGTCAAGTGTCTGAGGCCAGATTTGGACTCAGGTCCTCCTGAGTCCAGGGCCAGAGCTTTATCCACTGTGCCACCTAGCTGCCCCTTCCTTGTCTTAATGTGACCAATACCAATTTAGTTATCAGTTATACTTCTCAGACTCCTTTTGGGCTATTATGCAGATGAATGGCTAGGGACAAAAATATGAAGTCATCTGTACCCAAGAGGCAAGCTTACTATCTTAACTAAGCTCTTCATATGAGCTGGAAAAGCTTCAGACCCCTTTTAAATATGTGAAATATTTATTTTGCATCAAAACATTTTCCTCTTTTGTGTGTGTGTGTGTGTGTGAGGCAATTGGGGTTAAGTGACTTGCCCAGGGTCACACAGCTAGTAAGTGTTAAGTGTCTGAGGCCAGATTTGAACTCAGGTACCCCTGACTCCAGGGCTGGTGCTCTATCCACTGTGCCCCCTAGCTGCCCCAAACATTTTCCTCTTTACATTTTAACTTCTTTACTTTTCACCTCTGCTGACCTTTTCACTTTGCTAAATCTCACAGCTGCCCCTATCTCAGATCAGGTCAAATCTTTCTTCCAATTAGAAATCAGATTACTTAATATTGTATTCTGGTTAATTGGTCTTATTTGGTCAATTGTTTTTAATACACAAAAATCTTTCTCACTCTGTATTCTGGGTCTTTGGACTGACTGAGGAGTCCATTGACCTGTTTATTATTCTTGTTTTGTTAATAAATAATTTAGTTCAGACTGTGTTTCCTCAATTATTATCCGCCACAAAGCTCAAAGAGTTAACTAGTCTAAGGCTATACTACTTTTAAATTGCACAGATGGGACTATAACCCAGGTATTCTGATTCCTAGTACAGAAGCCTTTCCACAACCATATAGGTTGTCTTTTTTTTTTTAGGATATCTTTTTTAATTTTAATTTTTTTTTTTGGTGAGGTAATTGGGGTTAAGTGACTTACCCAGGGTCACACAGCTAGTAAGTATTAAGTGTCTGAGGTCAAATTTGAACTCAGGTACTCCTGAATCCAGGGCCCGTGCTCTATCCACTGAGCCACCGAGCTGCCCTCCTAGGATGTCTTTTTTTTTTTTTTTTTTTAGTGAGTCAATTGGGGTTAAGTGACTTGCCCAGGGTCACACAGCTAGTAAGTGTTAAGTGTCTGAGGCTGGATTTGAACTCAGGTACTCCCGACTCCAAGGCCAGTGCTCTATCCACTTCACCACCTAGCTGCCCCAGGATGTCTTTTTTTTGTTTGTTTGTTTGTTTGTTTGTTTGTTTTTAGTGAGGCATTTGGGGTTAAGTGACTTGCCCAGGGTCACACAGCTAGTGTTAAGTGTCTGAGGCCGGATTTGAACTCAGGTACTCCTGACTCCAGAGCCAGTGCTCTATCCACTGCGCCACCTAGCTGCCCCCCAGGATATCTTTTTAAGTGGATATTTGTTACTGCACACACCATCTATTGTAGAAAATATTAGGAGATGAATATTTTCTCAACTTAATTTTGATACTCAAGTTTCTATTTTTACCTCTCTTTGGCTTCTGATGAAGTATTTCTTCACATATAAAGACACGCTTGCTGCAGAAAATTATTGCTCTTGCATTCAGCTAGATCAAATCATATTTTATCCCATCTCCTCCAGATTTCCCCCTTTTTCATTCCCATTTTCATGTACTGGCCTACAAATATTCATGTCTCATCCTCAGAAAACCTTCCTTGATCCTTCCATCTCCACTAGCTGTCATGCTATATCTCTCCTCCCTTTTGTGACTAAACCCCGAAAACAACTAAAATTGGTGCCTCTATTCTCTTTCCTCTCACCCTCTTCTTAACTTTCTGTAGTCTGGTCTTCAATGTCATCATTCAACTAAAACCACTCTCTCCTAAGTTACTTGATCTCTTAGTTGCCAAATCTAATAATATTTTCTCAGCTTTAAATCTGCTTGACCTCTCTTCAGCCTTTGACACTACTAATTACCCTCTTCTCCTTGAGACTCTCCTCTCTAGAGGTTTTCCTATCACCCATCTTGCCTGCTGTTTCTCCTACCTGTCTGACCACTCCTTCATCTCTTTACTGGCTTTTCATTCATTTCATACCTGTTAATGGTGGGTAGCTTCAAGGCTCTGTCCTGAGTCCTCTTCTATTCTCCCTCTATACTATTTCTTTCCTTTTTTTTTTTTTTTTTTGGTGGGGCAATGGGTGTTAAGTGACTTGCCCAGGGTCACACAGCTAGTAAGTGTTAAGTGTCTGAGGCTGGATTTGAACTCAGGTACTCCTGAATCCCGGGCCAATGCTTTATCCACTGCACCACCTAGCTGCCCCCAATACTATTTCACTTATTGATTTCATCACCTCTCCTAGATTCAGTTATCATCTCCATGCTGACAATTCTCAAAATAACCTAATTCTCTCTTGACCTTCAGTCTATCATTTCCAACTACCTATTGAATATCTCATACTAGATGTTCCATAGACCCTAGCTTCTAAAACTGTGGGGTTGTGACCCCATATGGTGTCAAGTAACAATGTGGGAGTTGCAAAAAAATTGGTGACAGTAAAAGGTTACATATACCAAGTTTATATACCTGTATACCCTGGGTTCACATAAAAATTTCTCAGGTGAAAGGGGGTCACAAGTGGAAAAAGTTTAAGAAGCCCTGCCATAGACATATTTAAACTCAACCTGTCCAAAATTGAACTCATTATCTTTTCCCCAAAACCCATGAGTCTTCCTAATTACCCTATTATTATAAAGGGTACTACCATCCTCCTAGCCACCTAGGCTAGCAAGCTAAATATTCATCCCATATATTCAATCTGTCATCATGTTTTGTTGATTTCAGCTCCATAACATCTCTCATATATATGCCTCCTTCTCTCCTCTGATGCTGCCACAACCCTCTCACATGCCCTCCTCACCTCATGCCTAGACTAATACAATAGCCTGCTCTTTGGCTTCCCTGCCTCAAGTCTCTCCCTACTCCAGTCCATTCTTCCCTTAACTGTCAAATTGATCTTAGCAAAAATATTTAAAAATAAAAATAAATAAGGGCAGCTAGGTGGCACAATGGATAAAGCACCAGCCCTGGATTCAGGAGTACTTGAGTTCAAATCCAGCCTCAGACACTTGACACTAGCTGTGTGACCCTGGGCAAGTCACTTAACCCTCGTTGCCCCGCCAAAAAAAATTAAAAAATTTTTAAATTTATCTTAGCCCCTTTTCTATCTATCCAATCTACCTTATTCTCCCTTCACATACTCTGTAATCTGGTAACACTGGCCTCCTTCTTATTCCTCACATGAAACACTCTGTTTCTTGACTCTGCATATTCACTACCTGTCCCCTATACCTAGAATTCTCTCCCTTCTCATCTCTGTCTCCTGACTTCTGTCTTCCTTCAGGTTCCAGCTAAAATCCAATTTTCTGCAAGAAAACTTCCCTCTAATAATATACAAAGGACTAATAGCCATTTCCCAGTAGATAAGTGGTCAAAGGACATGAACAGTTCTAAAAAGAATTGTGAAGGATTTACAACCACACAGAAGAATGCTTCAAATCACTAATGATAAGAGAAATGCAAATCAAAACCACGATGAGGTTTTACTTCACACCCTGAAAATTGGTAGAGATGACCAAAAAATGGCCGGAGTAAGTGTTGGAGGGGTTGTAGAATGATAGGCATGTTAATACATTGTTGATAGAGCTGTGAAATGGTACAGCCATTTTATAAAGCAATTTGGAATTAATTATGTACTAAAATAAAGTGACTAAAATATCCATTCCCTTTGAAACAAAGACTCCATTATTGGGCTTATGCCCCAAGGAAGCCATTGACAAGGGAAAAAATCCTCAATATACTCCCAAATATTTATAGCCACACTTTATGTAATAGCAAAAAATTGAAAACAAAGTATATGTCCATCAACTAGAGAATGACTAAAAAAGATATGGTACATGATACTGTGCTGTAAGAAATGATGAATACAGAGAATCATGGAAAGGTTATATGAACTGATGCTGGGTGAAGTGAGAAGAGCCAAAAAATAATATACACAATAACTAAAACAATGTCAATGGAAAGAACTAACGCACACATAACCAAATTATAAAGATCAAGCAGGACTCAAATGAAGAGATATGAGAGGACACACCTAACCCTCCCCTTTGGAGGTGGGAGGTCCACAGGTATTACAGGTTATGCATGTTTTCAGACTTTTTCATTGTATTGTTCAGTTCTGCTGATTTTTTTCCTCTTCTTTTTCTTTTTTGTCTTAAAAAATACTATTTGTTAGAAGGGATAGCACTCTGGAAGGGGGAGGGGGAAAGATACTGAGGATAACTATGATAATATGAAAAAATAGTAAAGTAAAATAAATGTCCATTGATTTGAAAAGTCCCTGATCATATCCTTTGATCATTTGGGGAAAGAATAGCTCTTATTCTTATAAAGTTGAATCAATTCCTTATATATCTTGAAAATGAAACGTTTTAGACAGAAACTTCCTACAAAGAAAGGATCTGTGGGCAGCTAGGTGGCGCAGTGGATAGAGCACCGGCCCTGGAGTCAGGAGGACCTGAGTTCAAATCCGGCCTCAGACACTTAACACTTACCAGCTGTGTGACCCTGGGCAAAGTCACTTAACCCCAATTGCCTCACTAAAAAAAAACAATTAAAAAAAGAAAAGAAAGGATCTGTGATTTAGTAACTTTAGTAAATACAAAATTAGGTAATTGCCTGAGGCTCAGAGATTAAGCCACTTGACCACGGGCATACAGCTAGTGAGAGTTGAAAGTAGGTCTTTCTGATTCTTTTTTGTTTGTTTTTTTTTTTTTTAGTGAGGCAATTGGGGTTAAGTGACTTGCCCAGGGTCACACAGCTAGTGTGTGTTAAGTGTCTGAGGCCAGGATTTGAACTCAGGTACTCCTGACTCCAGGGCCAGTGCTCTATCCACTGCGCCACCTAGCTGCCCCTTTCTGATTCTTAATCTAGAACTTTCTGCTAAAACATTCTATCTCCCCCATACTGTGACCTGTGATAATGCATTGCAGTGTTTTGACTTGTGATAAAACGCTGGCCACACAAGTTAAGTAGCTGCAGCTGACCACTCTCGCTAGAAGTCAGATTTCCTCACTCCCAGCCCCACATTACTTTGGAGATTCTTAACGAAAGCTCTTTATATTTATGGGAGGAGAATGCTGCACTGTTTAGAAAAAGACATCTCTGTTATGCCGACTCCCAAGTAAAGGACCCAGGAGGCAGAAGAGGCCAGTTCCTCTGGGCTAGCACTGGTTTCTGGTCCATCGCTGGTGAATATTCATGAGCTTGTCTGGTTTCTAGGGACAACGGTAAACACACTGGGGCAGCCCTTGGCATGGATGGAGTTCTCATTATCCCAAGCTCCCCCGACAAAGCGACAGGATCAGCCTGTCTCTGAGCTCCAGCAAACTTCTGCTGGCTCAACTAGTGTGGCCCTGGGGGTTAGGGAAATGTGAGATAGAGAGTAGAAGACTTCAAGGATAGCTCATAACTTCTAGAGGGGAGTTCTGTCCCTGGCCCACATTTGGCTAGATGACCTTGGGGGTCCCTTCTAGCTCTCAGATCCTGTGATCCTGTGACCAGGGGCTCCGCTGACTAGGGCTGGGGCTAGAAATGACAAACAAAGAAGGTGACTTTAACATTCCCGGATGCAGGTGATTCCATCACCAGGAGGGAGTACCAGATCCGAGAACCCTTCTCTCACAGGCATTCAGAATGGAGAGCCCTTCTCCGGCATTTCAGAGGACCACATCAGCTGGCCAGAGGCATCAATCACCCAGGCCTCTTGACTCAGCCTTGGCCTCATCCCCTTCCTTCCGGAGGATCCCAGCAGGTATTAGTGCCCTCAAGACAGAGGGGGCCCAAGCCCGGGAGGCTGAGCAGGCTGCGCTGCAGGCAAACCAGGTGCATCAGGACAACTTGTGGAGGGAGCTGCTGGAGGCTGAGCTCAGGAGCAACAAGCGCTGGTAAGCAAGCTCCCTGTCCCTTCCTCTTTGGCTGAGGCAGCCTAGCTGTCATCTACATCTCCATCTCTTTCTGGGCCTTAATAAGTTGCTTAGGAAAATGCAAAACAAAGGAGATACATTCAAGCCCCCCATCTGTGCATGCATGCACTCCTGCTGCCTTTCAGTGTCCCTGGCTTCCTGTGAGCCTCTGTTCAGGTATCATTTCCTCCATCCAGAAAGTCTTCCCTGATCTCTACCCCACCCCTAAAGGTGTTAGTGCTAGCTCCCACCTCCAATTACTTACTGACTTATGTGTGCATTGTATCCCCCAGTAGAATGTAGGTTTCTTGGGGGCAAGAAGTGTCTCATTTTTGTCCTTGTGCCCCCATTGCTTTGTATATAGAAGCTCTTTGCTTCATGTTTGTTGAACTGAATTATTTACATAAGTATTTAAATTAGAGAATGGTAAGGGCTGGGGATTGGGAAGCAGACTTTAGGACAGACTTAGAATTGGAGAAAAGAGGGCAGCTAGGTGGCGCAGTGGATAAAGCACACGCCCTGGATTCAAGAGGACCTGAGTTCAAATCTGGTTTCATGCACTTGACAGTTACTAGCTGTGTGAGCCTGGGCAAGTCACTTAACCCTCCTTGCCCCGCAAAAAAAATAAAGGAAAAAAAAAGAATTGGAGAAAAGAAAATAGAGAATTTTAGAATGTGGGGGATATTTAAAACATAGGATGTACTCAGAACATAGAACTGGGGGAGACATTAAAACATAGAATCCTAGAACTGAGGAAAACCTTAGAACATAGAATGTCAGAGCTGGGAAGAATGTGAGAGATGATGTAGTCCAACCTCCTCATGATACAAATTGAAACTCAGGAATAAATGAGGCCCAGAGATGAGTAGTGATGTATCCAAGATCACATAGTCAGTTTCAGTAGACCAGGATAAAGACTCAAGTTTCCTGATTTCCAGGCCAGTACTCCAGTCCAGCACAATACTCATTTTAATCTCACTTTCTCATAAGCTTATTTTTTTTCATCTTAAAGTTCAGGAGACTGTAAAATGCTTTATGCTTCCTGTAACTAAAGTAGACAACACATATACCACTATGCAAAAAATAACTGTCTTGTCATTTCTCTCATTTTTCATTTGGAAGTTCCTAGCCACTACAAGGGCTGATGATATGGTAATAAGAGCTTTGGATTTGCAGTCAGAGAACCCTACCAAAGAGAGAAAGGATGTTCTCCTGTCCTGATTACAACAACAGCTCCCACTTCTCTCTCCAGATTCAATAGTTTGCAAAGCACTTTCCTCAGCACAGGGCTATGGGGATGGAGGTGGAGGAGTAGTGAGCATTGGCATCCCCATTTTACAAATAGAGAAATTGAAGCTCTGGGAGTTAGATGGCTTGTCCAGGGTCAAGGAGTTAGCAAAATCAAAGCTGAAACCTGAAATCCTGACTTCAAAACTCCACTAGTTGGTCATTCGTTCACTCAACACATAAACTTTTTTTAAAGCAGTTAATAAAAATTTTATTGTTGATTTTATATATTTGAACCACTTAAATATTACTTTTAAGAAAGGAATGAATATGGAGGTACATGGGGTGAGGAACAAGGGAGGTCTTCAGTAATATAGTAGAAAAATGATAAGGTTATAGAATTCAATTAAGAAAGATGTATGGATAAAGCACCAGCTCTGGATTCAGGAGTACTTGAGTTCAAATCTGGCCTCAGACACTTGACACTTACTAGCTATGTGACCCTGGGCAAGTCACTTAACCCTCATTGCCCCACAAAAAAGAAAGAAAGAAAGATGTAGATGATATCTCTTTTTATGTCACATTTGTTGTAATGTTCTATTCATGTTTTGCACTTTATTGTCAAATATTTTAACTACTTCTAATTTGTAATGAAGCATCATAAGATGTATATTTGGAAGACACCTTAGACATCTATTAGTCATAGAATCTTTTATTTAGATGGGGGAGAAAGCAAGGAAATAAGCATTAATATAGCACTAGTGAGAGGCAGCAGATAAACATTTATTAAGCACCTAGTCAGGGCATTTTCCATTAAGGTCATAGACCATATGGCAAGAATTCAGTTTGAATTCCAGGTCTGCCACTTTCTACTTGTGTTACCTTGGACAAGTCACCTCTCCCCTCTCTCTCTAAGTTTCTGTTCCCTCACCTATAAAACATGGACCATAGACTAGAATATCCTCCTATGTTCCTAAGAGGTTCCTATTGTCTGATGTTCAATACCATGCCTCACCAGCAGGGAGCTGCTGATATTCAGTGAAGGAAAGTTAGGGTGGGCTAAGGAGAAAAGTGAAGAATATATATCCAAAGGACTAGCATGAAATACAAGAATCAGTTACTTTTGTTTTTATTGTCAAAATTCTCTGCCAATTCAAAGTCCAAGAGATTTTTGTGGAAAGAATATTAAATTTAGCACCAAAGGACCAGAGTTCAAATCCTGATTGTCCTATAAGTGTGACCATACAGGCAAGTCACTTCTCTTCTCTAGACTTTAGCTACCCCAGTTATAGACAAGGGAAGTGAACTAGATCCTCTCTGAGATCTTCTCTAGCCCTAAGGCTTATTATATTAAATATGCAGTCCTTTTTTTTTCTCCATGAAGACCTGAAATGTCAATTTCTGCTTCAATTTCTCTCCAGTTATTTATTCTGTATATGTTAGAGTTTCATCTGGGAAAATGTAATTTTTTAAAGTCTGTAAGAAGAGTCAGATCCATACAAATGTAATTAATTAGCAGTCTAATCTTTTAATAAGATGACAAGAAGAGGAAGTCTTCACTGTAATTTAATTTAGTACATAAATACAAAGTATCTTAGTAAATGCCATTTTAATTCAATGCAATAACCATTTATTGAGGACCTACTCCAGGCAAGGAACTGTTCTGAGCACTGGGGAGACAAAGAAACAAACACAACATTACCTAGAGTCAAAAGTTTCCATTCTCCTGGGGCATCCCTGTACACACACAATAAATATATGGTAATTTGAGGAAGGAGTAGGAGCTAATAACTGGAAAGTTCTCAAGAACTCACAGAGAATATGACACCTGAGCTGTACCTTAAAAGAAGCTAAAGAATCTTGGAGGCAGAGGTTAAAAAAGAAATGCATTCCCCATTTGAGGAAGAGCTGCTCCTGGAGCTGAGAGAGAGAAGCCTTATGAGGTCAAGGAGTAACTATCAGTTCCTTAGCTGGAGCACAAGCATACATGAAGGTAGATTGGAGTCAGACTATAAAGAACTTTAATTGCCAGGCTAGGGACAGCTAGGTGGTATGGTAGATAGAGAGACAGTCTTGAAATCAGGAGGACCTCAGTTCAAATCTAGTCTCAGACACTTACAGCTGTGTGACTCTGGGCAAGTCGCTTAACTCCTGATTGACTCCAAAAATACAAACAAACCAAAACCAGCCAAACAAAAAATAATTGCCAGGCTGAAAAGTTTGTATGCCAAAAGCAATAGGGAGCCATCGAAGGATTTTTTAGAAAGAGGATGACAGTGTTCAGACCTGTGCTTTAGGAAGATGATTTTAACATCAGTGTGAAGGATATATTGGGCAGTGGAAAACCTATTAGGAAAATTTATTAGGAAATTATTACAATGGGTGACACAAGAGGTAATGGGGGCCTGAACTAGGGAATGGCCATGTGAGTTGAGAGAAAGGGAAAGATAGAAGAGATGTTGCAGAGGTAGACATAACAAGATTTAGATATGGGGAATGATAGAAAGGGAGAAGTATAAGATGATATCCATGTTATAAAGCCAGGTGAATAAGAGAATGGTGGTGTCCACATCAAAAATTGGGAATCTTGAAGGAAGGGGAGCCTCAAGGAGAAAGATGAGTTCAGCTTTGGACTTAAATCCAATCACTAATGAATCAGAATCACCAATGAAACTTTGTGGGTGTGTGTGTGTGGCAATTGGGGTTAAGTGATTTGCCTAGGGTCACACAGCTAGTAAGTGTCAAGTGTCTGAGGCAGGATTTGAACTCAGGTCCTCCTGAATCCAGGGCCAGCGCTCTATCCACTGTGCCACCTAGCTGGCCCTAACCACCAATGACACTTAAGACGTTTTAAAATGTGGTCAGAAGTAGAGTGAGGGCAGCTAGGTGGCGCAGTGGATAGAGTGCTGGCCCTGGATTCAGGAGGACCTGAGTTCAAATCCAGCCTCAGACACTTGACACTTACTAGCTGTGTGACCCTGGGCAAGTCTCTTAATCCCCATTGCCCCACCACCACCCCCCCAAAAAAAAGAAGTAGGGGGAGGGAGAGGAGGGTTACTTTGAAAGACCAAAAAACTCTGAACAAAACAGTGGCCAATCTTCAAAAATCAGTCTTCAAAAGAATGATGAAGAAATATACCTCCTACCTGTACACTAGAGATACAAACTGAGACATAACCAATTTTCAGACATGGCCAGTGTGTTGATTCATTTTTCTTCATTCTACATATTTATTACAATGGAGCACATCTTCTGAGGGGTGGGGATGGAGAGCAAGGTGGGTTATGGGTAATGGGTAGTGATAGACACTGAAAGGAGCATCACCAAACCATTTTTAAATGAACAGAAGGAAAAAAGAAGTAGAGAAGGGGGCCCCATTAAGGAAATTTTATTACTACCTGATTAAATTATATTTATCTATATAATCTATCTGTTATCTTTCTTTGTCTAACTAGACGTACTTATACATATACACATATGTGCGTGTATATATATATATATATATATATGCCTGTGTGTATACACACACATATACACAGGGTGTCCCAAAAGTCTTAGTGCATTTCAAAGCTGATGTGCAGTCAGGTTTTGGAACATCCTATATATGTATATACACACATACTTGTATATACATGTATATACTTGTTTATATGTATATGCAAATAAATGATATAACAGTGGCACAAGCAGGGAGCAGCTCTGACAGTACCTCCCCATGAAGTGAGGAGTCTGGGGACCCTGCTTTGAGAACGGTCATGATAACATGGAATGGAAGGATCTTAGAGAGACAGTGGAGCATGGATAGGCATTCTGTAACTGGTTTACTGTAATGAAAAGAATTTGTTTATTATGAACAGGAGAAATGAAAATATCCCTTATGGATTTAATATAACTTGTTTTCTTTCCCCAGGATTGAAAATTGGAGTTTTTTGAAAGACTATGATCCATTGGTAAGATACATTCATGTGTGATAGTGTTGTCTATCTTAATATCCTCCTTTTGGGTCAGCTAAGTGGTGCAGTGGATAGAGTATTGGCCCTGAAGTTAGGAGGACCTGAGTTCAAATCTCACCTCAGACACTTACTAGCTATGTGACCCTGGGAAAGTCACTTAACCCCAATTGCCTTAAATATCCAGGGCCATCTCCAGTCATCCTGATGTATATCTTTTTTCCTCTTAAAGTATTTTTTCCAGTTACATGTAAAGATAGTTTTCAACATTTGTTATAAGATTTTGAGTTCTAAATTTTTTTCCCTCCCTCCCTCCCTTCCCTCTCTCTTCCCCAAGACAGCAAGCAATCTGATTAGGAGATATAGATATATATAGATAGATAGATATACACACACACATATACATATATATACACATATACATACATACATACACACATATATATACACATATATACACATATACATATATATGTACAATCATATTAAACTTATTTCCACATTAGTCATATTGTAAAAGAAGAATCAGAACAAAAGGGTAAAACTTCAAGAAAGAAAGAAAAAACAAACAAAAAAAAGTAAAAATAGTTCTTTTTCTGAAAGTGGAGAGCATTTCCCATCATGTGTCCTTTGGAAATGTCTTGGATCATTGTATAGCTGAGAAAAGCAAAGTCTAATACAGTTGATCATCATACAATGTTGCTATTACTGTGTACAATGTTCTCCTGCTTCTACTCACTGCACTCACGTCCTCATGTATATCTTGCCACTGGACCCAGATGGCTCTGGAGGAGAGAGTGAGACTGGTGACTTTGCACAGCCCTGCCTCACTTAAATCTAATTCACTTCAAGTCATTACATCAGCTCCCCATGTTATGGTCCTCTTCGATGACAAAGGACAAACAATAACAACAGTATCTTCTTCTAGCATGTCATCACGTAGTGAAGGTGACCCTGGGTTCCCAAAGACCATGCCATCAGACCTAACTCTACCCGGTCCTACCAAACTGGAAGGGTCTAGAGTACTGGCTTCATGACAGACTGTTTCTGTTGTCCCAGGATCTTCCTGACCAAATGCACCAAAACAGGAAATTCAATCAAACTCTTATTAAGTACCTACTATGTGCAAGGTACTTTGTGAGGTTCTCAAGATCCAAAGGCAAGGGGGCAGCTAAGTGGCACAGTGAATAAAGCACCAGCCTTGGATTTAGGAGGACCTGAGTTCAAATCCAGCCTCAGACACTTACTAGCTGTGTGACCCTGGACAAATCACTTAACCCTCATTGCCCCACAAAGGAAAAAAAAAAGATCCCAAAGCAAAATCCCAATGGTATTAAACCTCAAGAAGCTTAATTCTATTTGTGGAATATAGCATGTGTACAAGTAAACAAGTTCCAATTATATAATCATGTGAAGACTTCCTCCAGTGGAATGGGTGGGTGAGAACAGTTTGTTCCAATGTCCATGAAGGTGGCCAAAGTAGGCACTGTGGAGAGCTTAGAGCTTGGTCAGACATCAAGGACTCCAAGGTTACCCACTGTGTCCTAAGCCATTTCTAGTCATTCTGACTTTTGTCTTGCTGCTGGACTTTGATGACTCTGGAAGAGACAGTGAGGTTGATGACTTTGCAACTCTGCCTCATTTAAATCCAATTCACTTGTAAGTCAAGATTTAACCCCATGATGTCATTGATCCTCTTTGAAAACAAAGGACAAGGGGCGGCTAGGTGGCGCAGTGGATAAAGCACCGGCCCTGGATTCAGGAGTACCTGAGTTCAGATCCAGTCTCAGACACTTGACACTTACTAGCTGTGTGACCCTGGGCAAGTCGCTTAACCCCCATTGCCTTGCAAAAAAAAAAAAAAGAAAAAGAAAACAAAGGACAAACAAGTATGAAGATGGAAAAACATGTCCTTGGTTCTCAGATACCACCTCTAAGAAGGAAGCCTTTCATGATATCTTCAGTTTTGGAAGCTCTCTCCCTTTTCAAATCAATCTGTATATTTACCTGTGTGCTTATCATACATTTAATAGAGGAAAGTGTCCTGTAGTAGACAGAGCCCCAAGCTTAGAATCAAGAAGACCTAGGTTGACCTAGATTCAAATTCAGACTCTAATGTGGTGACTAGATGTGTTACTTAGCCTCTAGACTTGCTACGTTTAGGATTGGTGGAGGGAATTACCACATCACCAATAATTCCCTGTGCTGGTGAAATCTCAAATCCCTGGAGTAACCTTCACATATTTGCGTGTAAATGTAAAATACCCCTGAAGTATAATATAAATGATTGAGGGTGGGGATTGTTTCATTTTCATATTTTGTCCTCAGTAATTACTAATGTCTTCCACATAATAGACACAACAAAATTTTACTGAATTAAATTTAATCACCATTGTGGGTTATCCATAGTTAGACAAGGATCAAACAGTACTTTACGGCTGCAAAATCACCCTGGTCTAACACAGCTCTGAAAATGGTGTCATGGAAAGAGCGGAGTTTGTTCTCAGAGCAGCCAGGTTCAAATCCCATCTCTGCTGTTGTAACCTTTGGAAAGTTCCTTTCTCTCTCTCAGCCCTCAGCCTCCTCACCAATGAAACAAAAAGATTAAACTGGATAGTAACTTTCAGTTCTATATCCTACAAATTAAAAGGTACAAAGCTCTGAAAGGAGCTCCCTTCCAAAGAATAAAAATAAAAAAGGTAATTGCTGGCCTACAAGATGAATGTTATATAGAGAGAGCCTTTCTTGGGCATTCAATAGGTCAAAATAATTATCAGAGTCAAATAATGCCCAGCAGCTGACAATATGAAGTTGGTGTAGGCATATTCTCTGGTCTCAGTCAAGTCCTCCTAGCAGTGATTCACATGGTATGTTCCCTCCTTGTCCTGTTCCATCGGAAAGAGATTCCAGTCACCTCCTACAGATTTTTTTTTGGAGGGAGGACCATAATTGAAGCCTTTGGAATAGATCGAGAAAATTCTATAGAAACAGAACAAATATTTTAGTTGAAAGTAACATCTTTCTCCATCTTTCTTTCCCCCAGGTTAAACAACCTGAATTTTCCCATAATTTCCCTTCATCTGGCCTTTTATGCCAAAGGGATCCTTTTGGAATTGGAAAAGTGCTACATTAGATATGGCTGATGTTTTTGTTTTTGGTTCTTTTGGGGTTTTGGGAGGGGGGGTTGCAGGGCAATGGGGGTTAAGTGACTTGCCCAGGGTCACAGTACTCCCGAATCCAGGGCCGGTGCTCTATCCACTGCGCCACCTAGCTGCCGCCCTGATGTTTTTGTTTTGACAGCACTTTGTGGCTTGTAAAGTACTTCAAATGTCATCATATCTGATACTTATAATAATCCTATAGGCTTGATGCTATCACAATACTCATTTTTAAGATGGGGAAACAGGGGCTCCGAGTGGTTAAGTGACTTGCCAAAGTCACCCAGTTAATTTATCAAATTCATGTATGAGTCAAGACATCACTCTATGATGTCATTAGTCCCCTTCAAAAACAAAGGATCACCAACAACGACAACTAATAACTGCCTGAGGAGGAATATGTGCCTTAATCTTGATTTCAAGCCCACTTTTCTTTTTTTTAAATTTATTTTGTTCTGAACTTAAGAAATAAAACAACCATTTCCATAATAACAGAGGATTGCCCTGAGATTCCCAGTCCACTATGTATAACA
This sequence comes from Dromiciops gliroides, assembly GCF_019393635.1. Taxonomy (NCBI): domain Eukaryota; kingdom Metazoa; phylum Chordata; class Mammalia; order Microbiotheria; family Microbiotheriidae; genus Dromiciops; species Dromiciops gliroides. The sequence continues at coordinate 518,902,834 of NC_057862.1, forward strand.
TGCTATTTCTTTCAAATATACCACCAAGTTATCATACAACTTTCTTTCCCCTTCCTGTCTGCCCCCAAAAAATTTTGAGATGGCTACCATTAGACATAAATCTGTGTGCACACAGTACACACACACACACACACACACACACACACACACACACACACACACACATATATATATATGTCAATACTTTTCTGTATTCAAACAGCTTATTCATAAGATCTGGGCAGTAAATTTGGGTATTTATAATAGAATGACTTGGTTGCTCAAAGATGTTCTTTTCTTTTCTTTTTTTTTTTTTTTGTGGGGCAACAAGAGTTAAGTGAATTGCCCAGGGTCACACAGCTAGTAAGTATCAAGTGTCTGAGGCCAGATTTGAACTTAAGTCCTCCTGAATCCAGGGCTGGTGCTTTATCTACTGCACCTCCTAGCTGCCCCCTCAAAGATGTTCTTAAAACAATACTGCTGTTACTGTTTAGAATGTTCTCTTGGTTCTGCTCATTTCATTCTTCATTATTCCATGGAGGTCTCTCCATGCTTTTCTAAAATCATTGAGCTCATCATTTCTTATAGTGGAGTAATATTCCATCATGAACATGCACCATAGTTTGTTCAGCTATTCTCCAACTGATGGGCATCCCTGTGATTTCCAGTTCTTTGCCACCACAAAGAGAGAGGCTAGAAATATTTTAGAACACGTAGATTCTTTTCCTTTTTCCCTAATCATCTTGGAAAACAATCCTATGAGTGGTATTGCTGTTCTTTTAGGCATAATTCCAAGTCTCTCACCCAAATGGTTGGATCAGCTTGCAAATCCACCAACAATAAATTAAGTTCAAAATTCTTCCACATCCTCTCTAACATTTGTCACTTCCCCCTTCTATTATTTTAGCCAGTCTGGTAGGTGTAAAAATGATATTTCAAGGTTGTTTTAATTTGCATTTCTCTAATCAGGAATGATTTAGAGCATTTTTTTCACATGACTGTAAATTGTTTTGATTTCTTCATTGGAAAACTGCCTGTTCATATCCTTTGACAATTTATCAATTGGGGAATGACTTGCATTCTTAAAGATTTGACAAAGTTCTTCATATATTTAATATGAGACATTTATCTGAGGAACTGTCTATAAAATTTTTTTCCCAGTTTTCTTCTTCCTTCTGATCTTTGCTAAATTTTTTATTTGTACAAAATCTTCTTAATTTAATGTAATCAAAATGATCCATTTTACATCTTGTAATGCTCTCTACCTCTTGTTTATTCATAAATTGCTCACTTATCCATAAGTCTGATAGGTAATATATTCCATGTTCTTCAAATTTTCTTGTAATATCTCCCTTTATTTCTAGGTCATGTACCCATTTTGACCTTATCTTGGTGAATGGTCTGATTGATCTATGTCCAATTTCTACCAGACTTTCCAGCTTTTCCAACAATTTTTTTTTACTAAATACTGAATTCTTGTCCCCAAAACTTAAGTCTTTACACTTGTCAAATACTAGGTTTATATATTCATTTGTTGCTATATATTGCATTTCTACTCTGTTCCACTGATCTACCTTTCTGTTTCTTAGCCAGTATCAGATAGTTTGACAATTACTGCCTTATAATATAGTTTAAGATCTGGTGCTGTTAAACTTCCTTCCTTTACATTTTTTCCATTAGTTCCTTTTTCTACTCTTGAACTTTTGTCCGTCCAAATGAATTTTGTTATTTTTTCTAGCTCAATAATATTTTTTTTGGTAATTTAGTTGGGATAGCACTGGCCTTGGAATCAGGAGTACCTGAATTCAAATCCGGCCTCAGACACTTAATACTTACTAGCTGTGTGACCCTGGGCAAGTCACTTAACCCCAATTGCCTCACTAAAAAAAAAATTAAATTAGATATCCTATTTCCTCTTCCTAATCTAGGCAGTTTGTATTTTTGTAAATATTCTTCCATTTCACTTAAATTTTTAAATATATTGTTATATAATTAGGCAAAATAGTTCCTTACAATTGCTTTGATTTCACTTCTTTAGTGGCATATTCACTTTTTCATTTCTGATACTAATGATTTGTTTTTCTCTCTTTTTTTAATAATATTAACCAATGGTTTATCTATTTTACTGATTTTGGGGGGGCAGGGCAATGAGGGTTAAGGGAATTCCCCAAAGTCACACAGCTAGTAATTGTCAAGTGTCTGAGATCTGATTTGAACTCAGGTGCTCCTGAATCCAGGGCTGGTGCTTTATCCACTGCACCATCTAGCTGCCTCCAATTTCACCTTTAATTTTTGGCATTTCCAAGTTAGTGTTTAACCATTACTCTTCTTTTAAAATGCCTTACTTTTTTTTTCTTTTCTTTTTTTTTTTTAGTGAGGCAATTGGGGTTAAGTGACTTGCCCATGGTCACACAGCTAGTAAGTGTTAAGTGTCTGAGGCCAGATTTGAACTCAGGTACTCCTGACTCCAGGGCTGGTGCTCTATCCACTGCGCCACCTAGCTGCCCCCTAAAATGCTTTACTTTTTAAAAATTCAATTTTCTTTCCAATGAACAAAAATCTATTTTACTCCCTATCATTTCCTCCTCCCTTTGGAAAACAAAACAATACAAAACCTTTGTAAGAAATATACAGTCGGGGCAGCTAGACGGTGCAGTGGATAAAACATTTGCCCTAGATTCAGAAGGACCTGAGTTCAAACCCGTCCTCAGACACTTGACACTAACTAGCTGTGTGACCCTGGGCAAGTCACTTAACCCCAACTGCCTCACAAAAAACCCCCCCAAAACAAAAAACAACAACAAAAGAAGAAATATACAGTCAAACAAAACTAATTCCCACATTGGCTACATCCAAAAAAAAAACCCCACAACAACAAAAAACCAGAAATCTCATTCTGGACCCTGAGTCAAAACCCACTACTCTTTCTACTACATTATGATGAGTCTAGAAATGAAATCACCTGCCACCCTAACTACAGTTTCCAGGACCTTGAAAAAAAAAATCAAATCACTTTCTATACAAAATACTCTCTCAGTTTTGGATTTGGCTCAACTAACAAGTTGTGTGATGGGCAAATTGCTTTATCTCTCTGTGCTCTCAGGTTTCCCCTCTGTCAAAAACCTGTGAGTACCTACCTCATTGGATCATTAGGAGGATCAAAGAGAGTAATATACATAATAAATACTTTTACAACCATTCTTCTCAACACACACATACACACATACACCCCTACCTTAAAAAAAAAAAAAAAACTAGGGGCAGCTAAATGGTAGAGTGGATAGAGCAGCAGCCCTGGAGTCAAAAGGACCTGAGTTCAAATGCGGCCTCAGACACTTGATACTTACTAGCTGTGTGACCCTGGGCAAATCACCTTACCCTGATTGCCTCCCCCCAAGACAACAACAACAACAAAAACCCCAGACCTATTATTTTATTAATGTAGAGAGCATCTAGTGAGAACCTTCTTTGAACAATGCAGATCTAAACTTTCTCTGCAACTTAGAGCCTTAGAGACCTGCTCAGACACAGAAAGGTTAAGTGACTTACCCCAGGTTCCTACAGCCAGGATGGGTCAGGACCAAGACTTGAACCCAGGTTCTCTGTATTCAATTCAGTTCTTTACATACTCATTCACAGGCAGCATGGTAGCACAGTGGGCAGAGCAATGAGTCTGGAGTCAGACAGGCCTGAGTTCAAATGTGACCTCAGATATTAACTAGTTGTGTGACCCAGCACAAGTCTATCTCTATCTGCCTCAGTTTCCTCAACTGTAAAATTGGGATAATACCTCAGAGTTGTTGGGAGGATTGAGTGAAATAATAATTTTAAGAGCTTAGCATAGTTCCTGGCACATAGTAGGCATTTAATAAATTCTTATTCCCTTCATAAACTTTTGAGCACTTATAAATGTTAGCTTCTGTTATTATTAATATTACTATCATCATTATACAATGCCACATGATTCTATGTGTACATATGCCACGTCAGCATTCGGATACAAATATTTTGTGTAACTTATATGAAATGTGGTTTTCTTTTCCAGGGTAACAAAAAAAAGCATCCAAAACTACCAGAACACATCTCTTTATTTTCCGGCACCGTTCCCAGCACCGCTAATCAAGTCATTGGCAGCAAGGTGAACACAGAGCTAGGTAAGAAGATAGCAAGCATGGATTTTTTCTTCGCTGAAGGAAACCGTAAGAAGAAACTTAAGGATGGTTTTCAATCCACCGAGAATTCCAAAGAAATATTGCATGTTCTCCCCCAAAGTGTGCATCAAGCTTAGGATGAAACAAATGACCAAAAAAAATGTTAATGGAGAACAACACTTTTACCACCAGATTTGTCAAAGGATCTATCAGCCCTACTGAGCTATATCAAGGCTCAGCTCCAAGGAAACTCATGGAATTGCTTGTAGAACATTAGAGCTGGCAGGGTCAGATCATTGAATCCAAACCCCTAGTTTTATTTTTTTTTAACCCTTAGGTTTTTTTGTTTTGTTTTGTTTTGTTTTGTTTTAAGAGCAATGGGGGTTAAGTGACTTGCCCAGGGTCACACAGCTAGTAAGTGTCAAGTGTCTGAGATCTGATTTGAACTCAGGTACTCCCGAATCCAGGGCTGGTGCTTTATCCACTGCCCAACCTAGCTGCCCCCAACCCCTAGTTTTATAGAGGAGGAAACAAGGCCCAGAGAAAGGAAATGATTTGCCCAAAGTCATGCAGTCATTCTGTGGTCTAGCTGGAACTTGAATTGCCTGACTTCCACTCTATTTGACTTTACATTGTAGCTGACTGCTTCTAAATTAATGCTGTTCATGAAAGTCTTTTGAAAGAGATGTAAACATCCATTGTATAAGTTTTCAAGAGGATTATTAACTTGATCTTATTACTGGCAAAGCTGCAGCGAGGGAGGATTAATGTTTTCTGGTTCCTGGGGGGGAAGGTGCTGTTTCTGCCATTGGGAGATTTGGCCATTCAAGATTGCTTGGCAACCTCCAGGTGGCACCACACACCCAGGCATCTTTTAGGAATGGAGCTAACTCTCCGGTGTCATAATAAACTGTCTCTCTGTACTTCATGCAAAAGACATGAAACAGGATCTGGAGTCATCAGGAAAATGAATCATAGGGCTGCTTACAGAAGTTTTAAACAGTCTTCAATTGCTGGTAAATAGTACTTACATCCCTACGAAGCTCTCAGTCTCAGGCTGCCTGCCTGATAGCATTCAGCCAGGTTGCCTAACCAGCTTGGAGAGTGGGCTCAAATAAATATACTGAGGGCAAGCATGTAAGGGCAGGCAAGGGGGGGGGGGAGTGGGGAGAGAAAGGAAGGATGCCAAAAATGAAAGAGGAAATAATCCTGGGGACAACTGTGTAAGAGCCATGAGAAAAATTTGAATTGCAGCTTCTTTGCTTCTTTTTAATTCCTTCACCATTCATTAATTTTTTATCATAAAAGTATTGTATTATTTTCCAGTCACATGTAAAGATAGTTTTCAACATTTGTTTTCATGGGATTTTTAGTTCCAAATTTTTCTGTCTCTCTTCTTTCCCTCCCCCCTCCCCAAAACAGAAAACAATCTGATATAGGTTATGTATGTACAATCACATTAAACATATTTCTGCATTAGTTATATTGTGAAAGAAGAATCCAAACACAAGGGGAAAACCTCAAAAAAAAAAAGCCCAAAAGTAGAAACAGTATGGTTCAATCTGCATTCAGAATCCACAGTTATTTTTTCTGGATGTGGAGAACATTTTCTATCATGAGTTCTTTGAAATTGTTTTGGATCATTGCACTGCTGAGAAGAGCCAAGTCCATCACAGTTGCTCATCACACGATGTTGTTGATACTGTGTACAATGTTCTCCTGGTTCTGCTCAACTCTTTCAGCATCAGTTCATGTAAGTCCTTCCAGGTTCCTCTGAACTCCTCCTGCTCATCATTTCTTACAGCACAATAGTATTCCATTATATTCATATACCACAACTTGTTTAGCCATTCCCCAATTGATGGGCATTCCCTCGATTTCCAATTCTTTGCCACCACAAAGAGTTGCTATAAATATTTTTGTACATGTGGGTCCTTTTCCCTCTTCTATGATCTCTTTGGGATACAGACCTAGTAGTGGTATTCCTGGGTCCAAGGGTATGCACAGTCTCATAGCCCTTTGGGCATAGTTCCAAATTGCTCTCCAGAATTTCACCATTCATTTATTTAACAACATTTATTAAGTTCTGACTGTGCTAGATATGGAGGGGATTGTGTGATGGGGAGATACAAAGCTTAGATAAGATTGTCCTTGCCCTCATAAAATACTTAAGAACTCTTCATCCTTCTAAAACACACAGCACTATCATAACAACATAATATGTGGTCTAACACTAGTCCAGAGCCCAGGCCTTTACCTGCCCATTCCATCGATACCCAGCCCCCTTAATTCTGCAGAGCCTATAATCATGCCTTCTATGTCTGAAGCATAACATCATTAGTTCAGAGTCAATATTAATTCACTAAGTATACAAATTCATTAATTTGTCCAAAGACTATAACTTTGATGGTTGCTATGTCTTCCTTATGTGGCTTTCTTCAGGTCCTAGCTAAAATCCCCCCTTTGACAAGAAGCCTTTCTTGATCACCTTTAATGCTGGTGTTTTCTCTCTATTGATTTTTTCTAATTTATCCATATCCATATCCATTTCTATATCAATATCCATATCCATATATCATGTTTGTACCCAATTGTTTGTACAATGCCCCTATTAGACTTCAAGCTACTGGGGAACAGATACTGTCTTTTTGCCTTTCTTTGTATCCTTAGGCTTAGCACAGCGCCTAGTACATAGTAGGTACTTAATAAATTTTTACTGACCTTATCTGTGTGTGCAATATGAACACCAAGGGTGTTGTGGTTAGACTTGACAATCCAATACTGGAAGTACAAGACAAATAGGCCTGTGGCTTTAGTGCTGGCACGAACAGAGAATTTGGAAAAAATTCTGGATCATTTCTTGACAATGGACTCTATAGAGATCATAGGCTGCAACACAGAATGTAGAGAAGAAACAGAAAAATGTTTTGAAGCTTTCAAACTGTTAAACAGAAGGTTGAAGGCCATAAAAAAATTGCCTGAGGATTTAAAGTTACTGCTACAAAATCAGTGCACAAATTATTTTCAACATTTGGAGCCGTTGACCAAGATATTATTCACAAAATTTCATGTTTCTAGCTATTATCCCTCCACAGTCTCACCAAACACCTTCTCCAATCCAGAAAAGCTCAGCCCTGTTGGTCCTCTCTTCTGATTGATGAATTCCTCTTCCAGATCACTATTTCTTTCTCTTTGGCATAGTATTTTATTTTATTTTCCAATTACATGTAAAGATAGTTTTCAACATTTGTTTTTGTAAGATTTTGAGTTCCAAATTTTTCTCCCTCCCTTCCTCTCCTTCCCCCTCCCTAAGATGGCAAGCAACCAGATATAGGTTATATATGTACGATCATGTTATATATATTTTCAGATTAGTCATGTTGTAAAAGAAGAATCAGAACAAAAGAGAAAGACCACAAGAAAGAAAAATTAACAAATAAAATGAAAATAGTATACTTCAATCTGCATTCAAACTCCATGGTTATTTTTCTGGATTTGGAGAGCATTTTCCACCCTAAGTCTTTTGGAATTGCCCTGAATTGCCTGGAATTGCTGAGAAGAGTCGCCAGATCACTATTTCAAGAAAAACGCCAGCCCAGCTTCACTTCCCTTCTAGCTCTCCAGTCATTTCCTTCATAGCCTCAACTGTCTTGCCCTCTCTCCCCATATCCCCACAGTGGGGTACCCTTTTCCCCACCATACCATCTCCAGGTTTGGGAATAATAAACCATGATCATATCAACTCTGCCATTGTTTCTGGATAGGGTGTGTCAATTGTTGCTCAATCATGTCTGTCTCTTCGTGACCTTGTTTGGAGTTTTCTTGGCAAAGATACTGGAGTGCTTTGCCATTTCCTTCTCCAGCTCATTTTTACAGATGATGAAGTGAGGCAAACAGGGTTCAGTGACTTGGCCAGGATCACACAGCTAGTAAGTGTCTGAGGGCAGATTTGAACTCAGGCAGATGATTCTTCCTTATTCCAAGCCCCGTGCTCTATCCACTGCACCAGCTAGCTGTCCTGGGTTGTGTCAATATACTCCCCTATATCTCTATCACCATCCTGTAATTTTCTGGGCCAAAGTATCTCTCCTAGGATGCCATTCTTCAGCAGGTACTGTTTTCCTGTTTCTCTCCTTGAGGGCAGGAATCCTCTTCACTTTTGTGTTTCTATTCCTTTCTTTGCAACAGTGCTTAAAATATAGTAAGCACTTAATAAATGCTTCCCCCCACCCCATTCATTCTCCAGAAATCAAAAGATGTATAAATAAGTACAGACCAGAGGAGGTGAGAGATGAATCAGGAGACCTGGGAGACTCCACCCACAGACATGATGATAGATCAGTGCCCAGAGGGGATGTGGAACCCAAGCAGTCACAATAAAATGACTGGAGCATTAGGAAATGGGGTTGAGTCACACAGCCAACTCCCAAGCACTTCCTGAATTCTGACATTGAGTACCAACTCCCTTGTCTCTGAATCTTTGCCTAGCAGTTGGTTTTCTTGCTATGCTCTGACTTTTTTATTTCTTCACCCTATGGATAGGACATCGTGCTATCTATGAACCCAACTTGGCTTTGGAATGTGTCGTGACTTTTCTTCCAGCTCATCTCTCATCTCCTCTCCCCCAGGCAGAATGTCAGTCCATGCCTCCTATGGGTTTAACTGATTCCCAGTGCCTATGGGGCCCCAACAAAGGGATGAAGAAATATCCCTTTCTATTCTTCATTCCTTGGCCCAGAGAGAACTTCCTAGATCACTTAATTGTAATTGAAAATATCTCTTCAACCTAATTCTCCCCTTCTAACTTCACAGGATGCAATCCTGTGTCCCCTTGGAGCCCCGCAGAGTCATCTACTCCACTCTAAGCTATCCTATTTCCTTTCACAAACCCCTGATCTTTCCTAATGTTCTAGGTAGTAAATCTTCTTGTTACTGTATAAACATTAAATGGAAAGTATTTCAAATGCAAAGAAATAACCCTCTACTAGTGGGACATAGCAATGTAACATACTAGATTTCATAACAGGTTAGGCTCCTGTTCTGATGAGGCTGACTGAAAGACCCAAGTTCATAGTAATTCTGCCATTTGAAAGTATAGTTATGAAACATATAAATGCCTCGTGATTATACCCCCAGGAAAAGAGAAACAATTCTCTAACAATGGGCAGCGGTGTGGGGAGGGGAGGATCCCAACCTTGTATCATCCTCTCTTCTTTTTTTTTCTTTGCGGGGCAATGAGGGTTAAATGACTTGCTCAGAGTCACACAGCTAGTAAGTGTCAGGTATCTGAGACTGGATTTGAACTCAGGTCCTCCTGAATCCAGGGCCAGAGTTTTATCCATTGTGCCACCTAGCTGCCCCACCATCTTCTCTTTTATGTGACTCTGAGCTTTCTACCATGCACTCATATCATGAACAAAGGGACACAAGGAAATGCATGGAACAGGGTCAACCACAGGGGTTTATAAGAAATAAGATAGATCAGTCAGATGCAGTCTCACAGACTAGAACATGCTTACAGTTACCAGTCCCACCCAGCTGAAGGAAGGGCAAGGGAAGGGGTGAGGACCACTAATTCCTCCATATTCCCCACAATATATCTGTTTTGTTTTGTTCTTTTTTTCCCATTGTTTCCACTACCTGAACCAGCACCCTTGATGCAAATAAGTCTGATACCTTATTTCTTAACCCTTCAGTTTTTAATTCTCCTGTGTGCCCAGAGGCAAGAGATGGAGGAGGGGGAAATGCCAATCTTGCCACTGCTACTGTCCTCATCTCAGAGCATGTGCTATTTCCTTGCCTCAGGAAATGGGCATAAAACTTGATAATCTCAGAAGTTTACTCAGTTCCAGGCCATTCTTCCTCCCTCTAAAAATGGCATTAGAGGAACATGGGAAAGATCTCTGTGGCCACTATGGTGGTAATAATGAATTATGTAAGCAGCCACCTGCTCTGCCTATGTGTAAATCTAGCCCTTCATAAAGTCTGTATTCCCTAAATGTGGAGAAGCAATTTTCTTAGGTCTTCATTTACAGCCACAGAATCCTAGATTTTCTGTAGTACTGACTCAAATCACCAGTCTCCAGTTATTTTTGGTGTTTCTCAAAGCAGATGGGTCATGAATAGATATGATTTAAGGTTGTTTGATTAGGCCAATCCAAAATAAATATGACAGCACAGTGATAGAAAGTTGATTCAGGGCAGCTAGGTGGCGCAGTGGATAGAGCACCGGCCCTGGAGTCAGGAGTACCTGAGTTCAAATCCAGCCTCAGACACTTAACACTTACTGGCTGTGTGACCTTGGGCAAGTCACTTAACCCCAATTGCCTCACCCCCCCCAAAAAAAGAAAGTTGATTCAACATTCATTCAACAAATGTGTATTATGAATTTCATAACCATGCCTTCTCTAATACCAGCTCATCCTAGACCTTCCCTCAGTGCTTGGGGCCCCCTCCCGCAGGGAGCAGCCTTCTATCCCTGTGGTCTGCTCAAGCTGGGCTATTCTTCTGCAAGGCCCACCCCTTCCTTCCATTGGTGAATTCCTCCACTTACATGAGCTAATGCAAAATCAAATGTACTATGTACAAAGTAATATTGTAAGATGATCAGCTATGAATGACTTAGCCATTCTCAACAATCCAATGATCCAGGACAACTCTGAAGGACTTATGATGAAAAATGCTATCCATCTCCAGAGGAAGAACTGATGATATCTGAATATAGATTGAAGCATACTTTTTAACTTCCTTTTTCCTGAGTTTTTTGTCTGTTTTCTTTTATGATATGACTAATATGTAAATGTTGTGCATGACTCCACATTTATGACCTATATCAAATTGTTTGCCTTCTCGATGGGGGAGGGGAGGGAGGAAGGGAGAGAATTTGGAACTCAAAGTTTTAAAAACGAATATTAAAAATTATTTTTACGGGGCAGCTAGGTGGCACAGTAGATAGAGCACCGGCCCTGGAGTCAGGAGTACCTGAGTTCAAATCCAGCCTCAGACACTTAACACTTACCAGCTGTGTGACCCTGGGCAAGTCACTTAACCCCAACTGCCTCACTAAAAAAAAAAAAAAATTTTAATTAAAAAAAAATTATTTTTACATGTAATTGGGGAAAATAAAAAGCTAAAAGAAAAAAAAAGGGGCAGCTAGGTGGTGCAGTGGATAAAACACTGGCCCTGGATTCAAGATCACGTGAATTCAAATCCTGCCTCAGAAACTTGACACTAGCTGTGTGACCCTGGGCAAGTCACTTAACCCTCATTGCCCTTCAAAAGAAAAAAGAAAAAAGGAAAAGAAAAACATTGGTGAGTTTCTCCTGGGGCCTCCATTTTGTGGAGGGCCAAGCCAATCAGATTTCATTCCCCTCCTGGCCCAGTTACTGACTTTGTGGATAATAAAACTATGCCCTTCATCTCCCCCTTCCCCTTTTCAGCTCCTTTTTGTGTATTATCTTCTCCCATTAGAATGTAACCTCCCTGAGGGAAGGAACTGTGTTTCTTTTTGTCTTTATATGTATCCTTAGCACTTAGGACTGTGCCTAGCCCATAGTAATTAATATATGCTTGTTTCCCTTTTTCCTTCCCTCCTTCCTTCCTTCCTTCTTTCCTCCCTCCCTTCCTTCTTTCCTCCCTCCCTTCCTTCTTTCCTCCCTCCTTTCTTTACTTCCTTTCTCCCTCCTTTCCTTCCCTCCTTTCCTCTCTCCTTTCTTTCTCTTTCTTTCTTCCTTCCTTCCTTCCTTCCTTTTCCATCCCTCCTTTCCTTCCTTTCCATTCCTTCCTTCCTCCCTCTATTACTTCCTTCCTTCCTTCTTTTCTTCCTTCCTTTCTTCCTGTTGTGAAACGTACTGAGCTAGACACTAGGAAAGCTCTCAAATTAAATATGGTGAGTGAATAAGAAAAGCAGTATAGTAAGTACATAAGTAGATTATGAGACAGTATTGTGGTTTGAAAACTGACCTCTGAATCAGAAGCCCTGGGTTCAAGTCTTACCCATAACAGATACTAACTTTGCAACCTTGGACAAATCACTTACTCTCTCAGTGCATGGGGGAAATTATTAAACTATAGCTTGCAGCTAATGGGCAATGCTATAAGAAGTTCCTAAAAGAAGAGCCCTCTGTGCCCATGAAATCATAGGTCTAAGGGATAGTGTCAGTGGAAGGAAGCACACTAATCATAGAAGCATAGAGGAAAGTTAAATTCTAAACTCATAACTATTGAGCAAAAGTGCTGTAAAGGGACCTCCCCCAATCACTACCATTTCTACATTCAGAGATATTGCTTGGGGAAGTCATTCAGGATGACCTAAATTTGAGTCCCTTCTCAAATACGTGCTAGGTATGTGACCCTAGGCAAGTCACTTAATCAATCTCAGCCTCAGTTACCTTATCTGTAAAATGGGGGTGACAATGGCACCTACCTCACAGTATTGTTGTGAGGACCAAATGAGATAACATGTAAAGCACTTTATAAGTTTAAGACAAAACTTAAAATGCTAGATCTATGCCAGTTATTATTTCTATAGTACTTTGAATCTTATTTCCAGCAGTTGCTATCTATGTGATCCTGGATAAGTTTACTTCACTAGCTTGAAACCTTCGTTTTCTTTTCCATGAAATGGAAATAACAACAATTATTTTCCTTTGTTACAGTTTTTGGGGCTTTTGTTGCTATTGTTGTTCAGTCATGTCTGATTTTTCATGACCTCATTTAGGGTTTTCTTGGTAAAGATATAGTATAGTGGTTTGCCATTTCCTTCTTCAACTCATTTTACAGATATGAAAACTAAGGCAAACAGGGTTAAGTGACTTTCCCAAGGTCACAGAGCTAGTAAGTGTCTGAGATCAGATTTGAACTCAGAAAAATGAGTCTTACTGACTCCAGGTCAGTAATGCTACCCACTGCGCCACCTAACTGCCTCTTGCTGAATATACTACTCTTAAGTAAGCCTTAAAACAAACACATCTGTTTATAGAAAGAGCATTAAGCCGAGACTTCTAAGACTACCCAACACCCATGTTAAACAGAACACTCAGACCACTTTTTATCCTTAAAAGTGCAGAGCAAAGAGCAAGAACCGAGGACTTAGATTCTGATCAAAGGTAGAGAATGCTTGGGCATACTGCAGGACAGTTTTTATTGAGCTCTGCCTGTAAAGTCTATTGGAAACCTTTCCACATAGAATGCAGGCGGGCAGCTAGGTGGTGCAGTGGATAGAGCACCGGCCCTGGAGTCAGGAGTACCCGAGTTCAAATCCGGCCTCAGACACTTAACACTTACTAGCTGTGTGACCCTGGGCAAGTCACTTAACCCCAATTGCCCCACAAAAAAACAAAACACATAGAAGGCAGACTCCCCTTTTCTACTGCTTATAGTGCTTGGAGAGCATCCCCTTGTAGGAAATATGAATGGTCCCTAGGGTTAGCTCTTTTATCTGCAATGCAGGGGAAACTCCCATTGAAGTCAAGGGGCATTTCTATCCGAGTAATTTGGGAGAAACTCCAGAGCAACCGAGGTTAAACAAGGCTGCAGATGATTAGGTTCACTCAACTTGGAGAAAGGGTCACTGAGAACTTTTCCAGCCCAGGAGATTGCTATAAAACTAACACCATTCCTGAAGTGACTGCTGGGCTTCTATCCATTGCCTTGGGCTATTTTTTAAAATATAAAATGAAGGTCCAAAAATGATCTTCACAAATGCCTCAATCAATGTTGTCTTGATGAAATCTAAAAAAAAAAAAAAAAAGACCTAGGTACTAGTTCCAGTTCCAAAGTTTATTAACTGTGTGAAGTTATTCAGACTTTCTAAGCCTCAGCATTCTCATCTGTAAAATGATATACTTGCATTCATGGGACTGTTGTGAGAAAAACTATTTGAAATGTGTTATATACATGTGACTTTATGTTATCCCTATTATGTTTCAGAACTCTAAAAGAGGGAAAAAGAAATCTCCTGAAACTGAGATTCAGTAAAGACTTGGGAATAAGGAGGAAAGGAAAGAAGAGATGGAGATCAATCGAAAACATGTATTAAGTACTGAAGAGAAGGAAAAGGAAAGAAAAGGGAAGGAAAAAAGAAAAATGTCTGAGCTATTTTGGTTTGATGATACAGAACCATAAGACTGAGAGGAATCTCAAGATGTTTTCTGAATGTTGCATACGTTTCATGCAGTTAGTTGATGTTGCTGAACTATTTTTTCTTTTTAAAATCTTTCTCACTAGGGAAGGTTCACTGGGTAGGAGAGGGGTGTGTGTGTGTGTGTGTGTGTGTGTGTTTTGTTGTTGTTTTGGGAGCAGCTAGGTGACATAGTGAATAGTGTGCATGTATATGTATGGTTATATAAGTGTATATTTATGTATACATAAACATATGTATATATACACATCTGTGCATGTGTGCACATGAGTGCATGTGCAGGTAGGTGGCACAATGGATAGAGCACTGGGCTTAGAATCAAAAAGATTCATCTTCATGAGTTCAAATCCAGCCTCAGACAGTTACTAGCTGGGTGACCCTGGGCAAGTCACTTAACCCTGTTTGCCTCAGTTTCTCCTCTATACAATGAGCTGGAGAAGAAAATGGCAAACCACTCCAGTACCTTCACCAAGAAAATCCCAAATGGGGTTACAGAGAGTCAGATACAACTGAAATGATTGACAACAAAAAATGGATAAATGACACATGTGATTGTATATGTAAGTTTAGCACCTTGAGCAACCCCTCTCACATCCAGGGCCCCAAGATTATCTATCCTAGGTTCAAAGTACTATGTTGGTGTGCATCCATTCAAAACAATAAGCTCATGAGTTTCCACTTATGAGTTTCCTTTTTTCTCTAGTCATCTAGAAAACATGAATCAAAATCAAAGTATTTAATGAAATGGTTAAGTAAGAAGTTTCACAATAGAACATACACATAAGACACCACTCTCCCACAAACATTCACCATCAGTGCGGAACATATGGAATATGGATAGTCATCATATATGAGGTACAAGAACATGGATGATGTGCATGGATGGGCACTTCGTGTCTTCTGCCTTCTGAGGATGTCATAGGACTAAGAACTCTGCTGGTCTCATGGTCTCTCTTTTTTTTGCAGGGCAATGAGGGTTAAGTGACTTGCCTAGGATCACACAGCTAGTAAGTGACAAGTGTCTAAGGCCGGATTTGAACTCAGGTACTCCTGAATCCAGGGCTGGTGCTTTATCCACTGCGCCAACTAGCTGCCCCTCTCATGGTCTCTTAAGTACATTGTTCTGCTCCTCTACCGGACATGTCAGTTGTGTACATTGATCTGCCAATCCAAGAGTCACAGCTGAATGGAGTTCTGGTAACTGCTGGCCTCAGTCTCTGCCCAGTGTTGCATGATTGCTATGTGTACATTAAGGCATATGTGTGTTCAGGAAAGGCTTCTTTCAGAAGGTATGACTTTAGTTGAGACTTCTTGTGGTTGTTTGTGCTTTGTTCTAGAAGAGGATCATGTCCTTGGGTTGATGTCATGACTTGCAATGAATTGGATTTAAGTGAGGGAGGGCTGTGCAAAGCCACCAGCTTTACTCTTTCCTCCATAGCCATCTGGTCCAGTGACCAGATGCATATATCAGGATGACTGGAGATGGCTCTGCATATTTAAGACTATTGGGGTTAAGTGACTTGCCAATTTCAGGGCCAGTGCTCCATCCACTGTGCCACCTAGCTACCCTAGTTGAGACTTAAAAGAAACCAGGGAAGACAAAAGGTAAAGATGAGGAGGGAGAGAGTTCCAGGCATGGGGGACAGCGAATAAAAGTGCTGAGAATCTGGGGGCAGCTAGGCGGCTCAGTGGATGGAGCACCAGCCCTGGATTCAGAAGGACCTGAGTTCAAATCCAGCCTCAGATACTTAACACTTACTAGCTGTGTGACCCTGGGCAAGTCACTTAACCCCAACTGCCTCACACACACAAAAAAAGTGCTGAGAATCAGGAGATGGGGTATCTTGTGAAAGGAAATGCAAGGGAGCCAGTAGAGGTGGATTGCTGAGCATGCAGAAGGGAGTGACGTATAAGAAGACAGGTAAAGTCAAGTCCCCATTCCAGTGTGTTTCCCCATATCCATATCCATTTACACTTAGTCTCTTCCACATATACCTTCCAGTGATTAGTGCCCCAGTATCATTTAACCGGTTAATATCAATTAGCTCTCGGGCATCTAGGTGGAGCAGTGGATAAA
Organism: Dromiciops gliroides; assembly: GCF_019393635.1. Classification (NCBI taxonomy): domain Eukaryota; kingdom Metazoa; phylum Chordata; class Mammalia; order Microbiotheria; family Microbiotheriidae; genus Dromiciops; species Dromiciops gliroides. The sequence goes on from NC_057862.1 coordinate 518,919,182, forward strand.
GCACCAGCCCTGGATTCAGGAGGACCTGAGTTCAAATCCAGCCTCAGACACTTGACACTTACTAGTTGTGTGACCCTGGGGAAGTCATTTAACCTTCATTGCCCTGCAAAAATAAATAAGTAAATATAAAATAAAATTAAAAAAAATAAAACATCAATTAGCTCTTAAAAGTGGGTACTTTCGGAGTCCCAGCGCGACGGCGGCGCCATGTCCCTCATCTGCTCCATCTCCAACGAGGTGCCCGAGCACCCCTGCGTGTCCCCGGTCTCCAACCACGTGTACGAACGGAGGCTCATCGAGAAGTACATCGCGGAGAATGGCACCGACCCCATCAACAACCAGCCTCTGTCCGAGGAGCAGCTCATCGACATCAAAGTTGCCCACCCCATCCGGCCCAAGCCACCGTCTGCTACAAGCATCCCGGCCATCCTGAAGGCCCTGCAAGATGAATGGGACGCGGTCATGCTGCACAGCTTCACCTTGCGCCAGCAGCTGCAGACCACCCGCCAGGAGCTGTCCCACGCGCTGTACCAGCACGATGCCGCCTGCCGTGTCATTGCCCGTCTCACCAAGGAGGTCACTGCTGCCCGAGAAGCTCTGGCCACGCTGAAGCCCCAGGCCGGTCTCATCGTCCCCCAGGCCGTGCCAAGCTCTCAGCCCAGCGTCGTGGGTGCTGGCGAGCCGATGGATTTGGGAGAGCTGGTTGGAATGACCCCCGAAATCATCCAGAAGCTTCAAGACAAAGCAACAGTGCTCACCACGGAGCGTAAAAAGAGGGGGAAGACAGTGCCAGAGGAGCTGGTGAAGCCAGAGGAGCTCAGCAAATACCGGCAGGTGGCATCACATGTGGGGCTGCACAGTGCCAGCATCCCGGGCATCCTTGCCTTGGACCTCTGCCCCTCGGACACCAACAAGATCCTCACCGGAGGGGCGGATAAGAACGTTGTCGTCTTCGACAAGAGTTCAGAGCAGATCCTTGCCACGCTCAAAGGGCACGCCAAGAAGGTCACCAGCGTGGTGTTCCACCCGTCCCAGGATCTGGTGTTTTCTGCCTCCCCAGATGCCACCATCCGCATTTGGTCGGTTCCCAATGCCTCTTGTGTGCAAGTCGTCCGGGCACACGAGAGCGCCGTGACTGGCTTGAGTCTTCATGCCACGGGTGATTACCTCCTGAGCTCTTCTGATGATCAGTACTGGGCCTTCTCTGACATCCAGACAGGGCGGGTGCTCACCAAGGTCACCGATGAGACTTCGGGTTGCGCCCTCACCTGTGCTCAGTTCCATCCTGACGGGCTGATTTTGGGGACAGGGACCATGGACTCTCAAATCAAGATATGGGACTTGAAGGAACGCACCAATGTGGCCAATTTCCCTGGACACTCTGGCCCCATCACCAGCATCGCCTTCTCAGAGAATGGCTATTATTTGGCTACTGCGGCCGATGATTCGTCCGTCCGTCAAACTCTGGGATCTTCGCAAGAATTTCAAGACGTTGCAGCTGGAGAACAACTTTGAGGTGAAGTCACTGATCTTTGACCAGAGTGGCACGTACTTGGCCCTTGGGGGCACTGATGTTCAGATCTACATCTGCAAACAGTGGACAGAAATCCTCCACTTCACAGAGCACAGTGGCCTGACCACAGGGGTGGCCTTTGGGCACCACGCTAAGTTCATCACTTCAATTGGCATGGACAGGAGCCTCAAGTTCTACAGCCTGTAGGCCCCATCCCCTCCAGAAAAACTGAGGCCTTGTCTCCGTAGTGGGTAGCAATTAGGGGTGAGGGGTGGGAAGGGGGGAAAGACTGAGGGGAGGGGGGGGATTTGGGAAGGGACACTCACATCCTTTCACTCTGGTCTGAACGGTGGCCTCAGCCAGTGTTGACTGTCCTAGAGGTGTGGGTCGCCCTGCCCTGGGCCGCCTCCAGGTACCACAGGGGTCTACACCCCAGAGCCAGCGCCCACAGGGAAGATGGATGGGGTTGCTGTGATGAGCCATTGCCCTGGGGGGACCCAGAGCTTCCCTTTCTTTGAAATAGAAATGATTTGGGACTCTCGGCTCCTGTGCAGGGGACCTGAGCAGAGGGGAGGGCACAGGAACATGTGCAAGTTTTTGTAAGCAGTGATCTAGTTTCATTAAAAAAATAAATGAATGTTTTCTTTTTTCTAAAAAAAAAAAAAAAAGTGGGTACTTTCTGAGAAGATATTTCCAAAACCTAAATTACAAAGTGTTTTCCTGCAGCACTTGGGGGAGGACACACCCCCCTGCAGAGAGCAGGGTCAAATTTGAAGTGACTTTGATGCACATTTTCTCTATCAAGTACACTTTCAAATGTGGTAGAGCCAATGAATGAGTCACTGTCCATCCTTGGCTACTTCCAATCAATCCAAAGTTTTTACGAGGTCAAGCACGTCATTCAGAATAACTTCACTCTGCTAGGTTTGTCTGTCCACTAAATCCGACATGGCCTCTAGCTCCCAGGCATCTTGTGGCTCACCATCTCAACATGTCAAAGCTCACAAGGTCACGGCCTCCTAGAGAGAGTCATTCCTGGAGCTCCCCAGCGATGAGAGTCTTCCCTTTGAGGAAGCTGGGTGGTGAAGTAGAGTACTGAAGTCAGACAACCTGCGTTCAAATGCCTGTCCTCAGAAACTTACAAACTGTGTGATCCTAGGCAAATCACATAACCTCTGTTTGCCTATTTCCCCAACTGTAAAATGAGGGTAATAGTAGCACAAATCTTTGCAGAATTTTTGGAAGAATCAAATGAGATATTATTTGTAAAGCACCTAGCACACTTTTGGCACATAGTAGGCTCTATAGAAATGCTTACTCTCTTCCTCACTCCTTCCTTTCCCCTTTTCAGAAGTAGGATGCCCAACCCCTTCTGTGTGGGCTGGCAGCAAACAAACCACACTGTGCATGCATTTGACTCCCACTTGCCAGGCCTCCTCTTAATAAGTATATAATTAGGGTTATACATCTTCCAGATCCTTTCTATTTAGCAACCAAATGGATTTAAACCAGAACAAAGTAAACTTGAAATCTTGGCCCTTGGAATAGCCAGACCCAGATCAGGCTGCCTCTAGTTCAGGCCTCAGAACCCCCCCTCCCAACCCTACCTTGTCACACTGGTTTTAGCCAATTTCCTTACTTAACTTCCCTCCTTGGGAAGTTCAAGGCTACAGGCTTCTTCCCTTAGAACTTCCCCATGGAAGATGGTTTTAGGCTTTAGGTAGGTTTCCTAGGGTATCCCCAGACCCCTGGTGACACTGGGCTTAACAGTTTTCCCACCTCATCATCCAGAAGACCTTGGTCCCCTGGAGCAGCCCTTGCCTCAAGTCTTACCTCCTTGTCCATCCTTTATAACAGTTGACTCCATAGTAGGAGCTGTGGAAATGGGGCTAAGGCTTGATCTCGAGAGACAGGTGATCAACAAATCAGAGGGTGGGAAGATGAATCATATCTCATTTACCCCTATGCTAATCCTTGACTTGTTTCCAACATATCCATGCTCCTCTTTCAATTTCTCATCATTCTACCCCTGCCTACAGCTGCTCTTCTGTGGCTATATGGGGCATGGGACTCTCAGGGAAGGAAGAATATGATTTAAACACACAGCAACAGCAGAGGCAAATGTTCACACACTGCCTCCCCTCCATCCCTCCTCCCCCCATCAGGATTCTGATACTCCATCTTCCATATCATCACAGAAGAAGACTCTGAGCTCTGAGGAAGGGCCACTACCCACAATCCCACCCCCCACCCCACAATTTACATGAACATAAATTTTCCAAATTTCAGCAAGAAAATGAGCAACACAAAATGAGCAGGTATGGGTGGATTGAAATTGCATTTTCTTCCTTTTTTTGTGTGTGTGTGGGGCAATGTGGGTTAAGTGACTTGGCCAGGGTCACACAGCTAGTAAGTGTCAAGTGTCTGAGGCCAGATTTGAACTCAGGTCCTCCTGAATTTAGGGCTGGTGCTCTATCACTGCACCACCTAGCTCCCCCTACATTTTCTTTCTTTCCAAACCCAACCCTTTTCTGAATTTCCTTATTCTTGTGCAGGGAACTGCTATCTTTTCACTTTCCCAGGTTCTTAACTTCTCTAACCTTGACCCAGTTGAAATTCCTTGCTTCAAAGTTAGCAGTGACCACTTAACTGACAAGTCTAGTGGCCTTTCTGAATCTTTATCCTTCCTGACCTCTCTGCAGCACTTGCCACTACTTTTGGTTCTCTTCATACCCATCAGACCACTCCTTGGTCTCCTTTGCTAGAGCACCACTCATATCATGTCCCCTAACTGTGGTGTCCCCCAAGACTCTGTCTCAGGTTTCTCTCCATACATTCTCCCACTTGGAGAATTTATCAACATGTCTAAAACAGAACTCAATTTAGGCCCCTGAACTGAGCAAAATACATCAGATGTGATTTGTCCAGGGCACTCTACAATAGGATAACCACCTCCCATGTTCTTTTGTTCTATTCTGGGATGGTGTTCTATTCAGGGCAGGTGAGACAATGATCCTGGACAGTGGAGAGAGTGTGCAACTACTCAGCTTTTGTTACAACTGGTCACTAAGTAAAAGGAGACAGAAACAATGGGGTGACTAAAGCCAGTGAAGAGGAAGTAAATTTAAAATGTAGACCAATTCTGATGGGTATCTAGTACAATTAGGCAAATTCCCTAGAACCCAAGGACCATTTCAAAAAACTGAGTATCAAAATCTGGTAAATTGTGAAAGGATAGAATTTGTATCTGTATAATGTCTGATGCTATATAATAAATATTAAATTCAATAAATATCATAATATATATAATTTAGAACAGAACAATACAATACAATATAATAATTATATTTGGAAAGTTTAGAAAAGGTATTTTTTCTCATTTCATGCCACAATCCAGAATGTCTAAAAGTCTTTCTTCTAGTCACAAGACATCTCTTTCATCACCTTTCAAGAAAAATATAGGGTAACAAAGAGCTATAAAACTGTGTATATCCTTTGACCTAGCAATACCACTACCAGGTCTATATCCCAAAGAAATCATAAAAAAGGGAAAAGGACCAACATGAACAAAAATATTTATAGCTGCTCTTTTTGTGGTGGCAAAGAATTGGAAATTAAGGGGATGCCTATCCATTGGGAAATGGCTGAACAAGTTGTGGTATATGAATGTAATGGAATACTTTTGTGCTACAAGAAATGATGAGAAGGAAGATTTCAGAAAAACCTGAAAAGACTTAAGTGGACTGATGCTGAGTGAAGTGAGCAGAACCAGGAGAACATTGTACACAGTAATAGCAACATTATGTGATGATCAACTGTGATAGACTTAGTTCTTCTCAGAAATACAATGGTTAAAGTCAATTCCAAAAGACTTACGGTGGGAAATGCTCTCCACATCCAGAGAAAAAAGTATGGAGTCTGAATGCAGATCAAAGCATGCTATTTTCACTTTCTGGGTTTTTTTTCTTTCTCATGGTTTTCCCAATATGTTTAACTTGATTGTACATGTATAACCTATATCAGAATCCTGGCTATCTTAGGGAGGGAGGTTGAGAGGAAGAACAATTTTGAACTCAAAATCATAAAAATGAATGTTGAAAACTATCTTTACATGTAACTAGAAAAAATAAAATACTATTAAGTGGGGGGAAAAGAAAATCATGGGCAAGTACATATGGCTAAATGGATGAACATAGCCCCGAGATTGATTATTTAAAATGAAGGATGTTAGGGCAGCTAGGTGGCGCTGTGAATAAAGCACCAGCCTTGGATTCAAGAGGACCTGAGTTCAAATGCAGCCTCAGACACTTGACACTTACTAGCTGTGTGACCCTGGGGAAAAAAAAAGGAAAAGGAAAAGGTAAAATGAAGGATGTTGGTCAAAAGATATGAATAACACATCATAAAAACACTAAACCTGGACCAATTACTTTTCAGATTTATGGATAGGAGAAAAAAGTTCATGATGTAGCAAGGCATGGAAAGAATTATAGAAGATTCAAGGGAAATTTTTGACTATATAAAATGTAAAAGGTTTTGTTTAAATAATATGAAAGCAGCTAAAATTAGAAGAAAAATAGGTTAACTAGGAAAATCTTCAAAGCAAGTTTCTCTGAGAATGGTTTTATTTTCAAGATATATAAGGAACTTACTTAAATTTATAAGAATCATTCCCCAGTTGATAAAATATGCACAGGAAGTTGTTCAAAGATGAAATATAATCTATCAACAAACACATGAAAAAAATGATCCCGATCACTAATTATTAGAGAAATTCAAATCTGTGAAACTCTGAGGTTCTACCTCATACCCCTCAGACTGGCAAAAAAGGAAAATATTGGAGCATTATGGGAAAATAAGCATATAAATGCACTATTAAGTTGTCAATTGGCCCAACTCTTCTGGAAAGCAATTTTAAATTATGTCCTGACAGAAAGTTGTTAAAACAATTGTTTTATTATTAACGACAGAAATTGTTAATACCAAATATAATATGCAATGCCATTCCCTTAAATGATCCTTATAATGTCAAAATTTCAGTAATATCCTTACATTCTTACTCTTAGGATATTCACTCTTGAGTGGGTTGAGCTGAACCATACCCTAGATTCCCCCCACCCAGGAATTTTGCCTTGTGGAGGAGCCCAGCTCAAGCTGGATCTCAGGGTCTATTGTCCTTGCCACCTTCCATTAGGATTCATGGCATGAAGGAAAAAAGCAGCCAGAATAAAGTGACTTTCCTTGCCCAGATTGCCAAGGGCCACTGGGGTCTCATGACCAGGCCTTGCTACCTCATACTTCCTCTTCCCCCTGTCCTCCTAAAACTATAAAAATTTTTTCATGGGTTCCTTTGGTTGGGAAATCTGCTGGACATTCCCCATGGCAGCATGTTTGCAACCCTGTTATCTCAATTAAAGATGCTTTATTTCTCAACTCATGACTTTGATTTATTTTAGGATTTAACAATCCAAAAAATGACTAAACTGTATACCCCTTGACACAGCCATACCATTACTAAGCCTAAGCCCCAAAGAGAACAAAGAAAATGGAAAAGTATTTCTATGCAAAAAAAAAAAAATACAGCAGCTCTTTTTATGGTGACAAAGAAATGGAAACTAAGGGGGTGCCTATCAATCAGGGAATAGTTGAACAAGTTATGCCATATGTGCTGGAAAATTATTGTGCTATAAGAAACGATGACAGATAAAAAATTAAATTTAATTAAAAAGAAATGGTTGGGGCAGCTAGGTGGCACAGTGGGTAGAGCACCAGCCCTGGATTCAGGAGGACCTGAGTTCAAATCCGGCCTCAGACACTTAACACTTACTAGCTGTGTGATTCTGGGCAAGTCACTTAACCCCAATTGCCTCACCAAAAAAAAAAAAAAGAAAAGAAAAAAAAAGAAATGATGACAGAGATAGTTTCAGAGAAATGTGGGAAATTGTATAAACTGATTCAGAGTGAAGTGAGCACAACCTAGAGAACAACATATACAATAGCAACAACATTGCAGAGACCAACAACTTTGAAAGACTTAAAAACTTTGATTAGTACAATGATCAACCATGATTCCAGAAGACTGATAATGAACTTTTCTACTCTCCTCCTGCTAGAGAAGGGATGGACTCAAGATGCAGAATGAGACAGATCTTTTTAGACAGAAATTAATGTAGTTATTTTGCTGGATTGTGCATATTTTAGAAGAGTTTTTTGTTTGTTTCAGGGGAGCAGGGATTAGGAAGCAGAAAAAATAAATGTTATTTGGAAGAAAAAGAAATAAAGTAAAATAGGGCACCTGCCAATTGAGGAATAGTTGAGCAAATTATGGCATAGGAATATAATGGAATACTATCATGCTGTAAGAAACTATGGTTATTTTCAGTAATGCCATGATCCAAGATAACCCTGAAGGACTTATGAAAAATGCCATTCATCTACAGAGAAAGAACTAATGGTACCTGAGTACAGATGGAAGGATATTTTGTTATTGTTGTTGTTAGTTATTTTTTCTGCAGTTTTTTTTTGTCTGCTATGTTTTGCACGACTGCACAAGTATAACTTATTGCTTGAGTTCTTAAGATGGGAAGAAGGATGAATATTTGGAACACAAAGTTTTAAAAATTGATGTTGGGGCAGCTAGGTGGCACAGTGGGTAGAGCACTGGCTCTGGATTCAGGAGGACCTGAGTTCAAATCCGGCCTCAGACACTTGACACTTACTAGCTGTGTGACCCTGGGCAAGTCACTTAACCCCAATTGCCTCACTTAAAAAAAAATTGATGTTACAGTTTGTGTTTATATGTAAGGTGGGGGTAAATTCTAAATTAATTAATTAATTAATTAAAAAAAAAGACTTGCAGGCCACAAAAGCCTAGGAGACCTGCTTGGGGGGGGGGAAGGGGGGAGGGGAGGGGAAGTGGCTACAGATTAACTAGACTCCTTATCTGATAAATTTCTAAACTATGGGCATAAGCCTCAGCTCTTTGGAGAAATGGAGTAAAGCAAGTTAAAATATATATATATATATATATATATATAGGGGCAGCTAGGTGGTGCAGTGGATAAAGTGCTGGCCTTGGAGTCAGGAGGACCTGAGTTCAAATCCGGCCTCAGACACCTGACACTAGCTGTGTGACCCTGGGCAAATCACTTAATCCTCATTGCCTGGCCAAAAAAAACCAAAACTATATATATATATATATTCCCCCCTAATGTTGTGTTAAGGTATTATGTTTCTAAATTTTCTTATAATGTATAAATTGGTGAACAATTGTATCAGCTATGCTGAAAGTTGTTACGTGCAATCTTTTATGTATGTATCTTCTGGTAAACTTTAATTTCATATTGCAACTAGAAGATATGAGCAGAATACAAATGTGTAAGATTTTACTGTTTTCAGTCTAAACGTGTGATTACTCAATATGCAAAACAACTAGGTACATTAATGCTCAGGTTTGTCATCTACCTACTAATGCTTACATGGTCATGTTATTATTTTACTTCTAGAGATAAATTCTAGAGGGGAAAGAAGAGATATTTATTATTTTTAAAGTATTTTATCTCATGAAGTTTTGGTGAATATTCCTTTTAACATCAGGATAAATTTTAAGCTGTTTCTTTAAAAAAGATATATTTTCAGGATATAATGTGTACATGTTCAATGAACACTTGTGTGATTTTTAGGCCTGCTATCTTGTTTGTAAGCTAATTTCTTACAACAATTTGATATTGACAACAATTATGTCCAAACCTACTGTGATTTGTGAGACTTTATTAAGTGAGGGAAAAGCTTTTCTGAGACCCTGAATATTCTGTTTGAGTTTCATTCTTAGGTTTGGTGTGTCCTGCTTATAACTCTCATAGCATAGTTCTATTACAAGAGTAGACAAAGTAGAAGTTTGTTATTGCAATATTGAATTAATTGGTTATTAAATTAATTCTAAAGCATCTAAATTACTGTAAGAAACTGTAAGAAAGAAAAAAAGAAAGATATAAGAACTTTGATCCACACAATGACTAATCTTGGCTTCGTAGGACTCATGGTTAAATATATCTGGCAGAGATTAGGTGGACTATAGTTGTGGAATGAGGTATGCATAATTGGATATGGCCAATGCATAGTTCTATTTTATTTAACTATGCCTATGTATTGCCTAGTGAATTAATTAGGTGTTGTAGTGGAAAGAGTGAAGGACTTGGAGTATGAAGATCTGAGTTCAAATCCTGATCCATATAACTACTAGCTTTGTGACTCTGATCAAGTCACTTAACCTCCACATATCTCTTTCCTTATCTGTAAAATGGGGGTAATAAAAGCATCTACCTCACAGGGTTGTTGTAGGGATCATATGAATTAAGATATATATAAAAGTATCTGTAATCTTTAAAGTGTTCTATAAGTTCTAGCTATTATTACTATTATTATCATCATTATTATTTATTACAAGGAAGAGCTTTATTGTGGTTAGAGGGTAGGGGAGATGGCATTGGGAAGTAACAGATATTTTTTTTTCCTGGGGCAATGAGGATTACATGACTTGCCCAGGGTCACACAGCTAGTAAGTGTCAAGTGTCTGAGGTCAAATTTGAACTCAGGTCTTCCTGAATCCAGGGCCGGTGCTTTATCCACTGTACCACCTACCTGCCCCCCAGATATTTTTTAAAACGAATCCTAATCTTACTTCCTATTCTTTCACTTTTCTCTACCAGACCTTACCCTTGATACTATCTTGGTCTTAGATCACCAGTTGATGGATTTTAATCTGGTAAAGCTTTGTGGTAGTGCCTCAGGTTTTCAAATCTAATCCCTTAGCCTTCAGCTCTGGATGTGAGAACCCACAGTCCTCCTCATCCCCTGTGTAGATGAGAAAGACCTTTGCTCAAATGACCTAAACAATTCTTTTTCCCTGGCTTCAGGCTCTATGTTGCTATTATCCACCTTTGGGGATCTCAAAGCAGCTGTCCCTTGAAGTTTTCTATTCTCCACCGGTTCTCCCCATTTCCAGTTGATCTACCTAAAGAAAATCTCCTCACTGGACTGACATGTCTCTGTCCTTGGTATTTAAACTGTCTTCTCTTAGATTGACTCAGCCAAAGACCATGAGACTATACTTCCACAATCCCTTCCTAAAATTTGACTTCCTCAGTGCAGCTCTCAGCAAAAGGTCTCCCAAAATGAGTTTCTGTTTTGTTTCTAACCCTGTACTCTTCAAGGCTTATCCTTAGCTCCCTTCTTCTTGGCAGAGTTGAAATGACAGATTTTTCCCAAAGCCAATGAACCCTGTACACCTGTCTCTCCTCTCAGATAGCACCAACCAATTCCTGATCTCAGGGTCCTGACTATTTCTCATTTTTATTTCTCCCTACAAAACACAATTCAATCATTCACTAACTATTTTCATAGATGAAGAAGAAAGAAAACAAGCATTTTGTTAAGTGCTAACTACATGCCAGGCTTGGTGCTAAACCATGGGAATAGAAACACAGGCAAAAAAAAGGAAGACAATTCCTTCTCTCAAGGAATTTACATTATGATGGGGCACGTTAATACACATAAGAGAGTTGAAAATGTAGGGAGTGGAGGAGATGAAGGAATCCAGAATTGGAGTATATGGCTTTTGAAATGCATGTTAAGAGGAAATGAAGGCTGCCCTTCCAGGGCTCCTAAACAGAATGGAAGTTTCAGAAGAAACTTAATCAATGAAAGAAGGAGGCAGATCCTATAGAGGAATATTCTAGGCTGAGAAGGCTTTGGAAGTGGCTGGATAGTCCAGGGCAAGGGGGGTAGGCTTTGAGGGAAGTGCCAGGATGAAAAAGCAGCAGACACATAGTTTTGCATGAATTTAATGAATTTGCAACAAATAGTGAAAAACATAATTTTACTTTCCTCTTCAAAGCAACTTTTTTAAATGGGTAGGAGTTCCCACATGAATGACCTTCTTTGAGTTAAATTTCAGAGATATTTCTAACTGAACATTTTATATTTATAGTTTAAATTTAAAGGTCAAATATATGTGCAGATACTTACTTTGAAATTAAATTTTACTGTACTTGGAATGGCAATATGGATCATGTCAACAACAGAAATCTGTTCCCCACCCCAACCCCTCAGAACTAGAAACAGAATGAAGTAGAGTTGTTTAGATCAGGGCTTCTTAAACTTTTTCCACTCACAACCCTTTTTTGTCCAAAATATTTTTATGTGACCCCGGGTATATAGGTATATAAAATAGGCATATAAAACCTTTTACTGTTTCCAAATTTTTCATGACCCCCACATTCAATTCCATAATGGCATATGGAGTTGCAACCCACAGGTTAAGAAGCTGGGGTCTAGATAAGCACCTATTTAATTTCTCTTCAACAAGATAGATATGCATGCATGAGGGAATCTTGAAAGAGACCCCTGCATTAACTTAGAGAAGGAGATATTTAAACAGCAGGGTCACAGTTGCAGGGGGGGGGGAGTGGGGAGGGTACAGTTAAAATGTATGGCCTTGTTTTCTCCTGGTAAATGGAGATGTTTGTACAGTCAGGAATATGCTACTGGTGGTGATAATGACAAACACTTGGATTTCTTATTCCATTCACAACCTGACAGTCCAAACTTTGAGCATAAAATAGTAAGACAAAGGCAAGGGGAGAGTCTGTAGAGAGTCTCCTGATCACCAATGGATTGTTGGTGTGTCAGCATAGTCTTCTTATTTATTATTTTTTTAGTGAGGCAATTGGGGCTAAGTGACTTGCCCAGGGTCACACAGCTAGTTAAGTGTTAAGTGTCTAAGGCTGGATTTGAACTCAGATATTCCTGACTCCAGGGCCGGTGCTCTATCCACTGTGCCACCTAGCTGCCCCCAGCATAGTCTTCTTACAGTCCTCTGGTTACCTGGATAACTGGGGGGACGCAAGCAATAGGGTATCCTTATTTCTACAAGCAGAATCTCTAAAAAATAAAGTAAGCACCACTTCTGGCCAAGATGGCAACCTTAACAGGGGCAGAACACCCAGCTCCCACATACCTACTCCAATAAAAACCTCAAACGCACACCAGACTGAAAAAACTTATCAATACATTGAATGAAAAGCCACAGTGAATTCTTCTATGACAGAGAAGCACAAAAAGTCAGCCAGAAGCACAGTGCCTGGTACAGAGTAAACACTAAATTCTTGTAGCCTGACTGCCAGAAGCCCAGAGGCAATAGGAACAGAGGCAGCCGATAATGCCAGTGCCAACACAGGCAAATAAGCCAACAACCTCCCAGAGTCATAAAGTAACCTAAAGGGAAAAATGTCCAGAGGCAGGAAGAGTGGAGCCACCCACCCAAAAGTCCCAGAATCATTAGAATAGCAAAGATTACTTTGGTGGTGCAACCTCTCTGGGACTTCAGAAGTCAGACAAGGACAGAAGAGGCACTCAGGGGTTCTGAGGTTCCTAGCACTCTATCCTGAATGCCATCAAGTGTCCTGAAGATCCATTACTCTTACCCTCATAGACTGAGGGAGGCCTAACCTTGGTCATTATACCCAGGGTACCTAGAGTGGGCCTATCTAAGAAGGGCAAGTAACTGCGCTTGAAAGTGAAGAAGCAGGTAGAGTCTGGCCTTGCCAAAAAGCTTCAGTTCAGGAATTAAATCAAGAGAAATGTATAAACAAAGGAAGACATCAATCATGAAAAATTATTTTATATCTAGATTTCCTTCCCAAAGGAGATACTCTTTAAGAACTATAAGCAGAACTTCAAAGAGGAAAAATGGATTTCACACAAGTACTATATAAAGATCTAGAACAAATTAAGTAAGAGATCAAAATGAAAAATTAGAGGAAAGAACTGGAAGGAAAATAATTGTCTTACCCCAGAAATAGACTACTTGAAAAATAGAATAGAACAAATAGAAATCAATGACTATGTGATAGCAAAACATATTAGGGAAAATAATTGTGATAATAGAAAAAAATGAGATATATCTAATTTAAAAAACAACTGACCTAGAAAACTGATCTGTGGAAGATAATTTAAGAACCACCAGACTTCCTGAAAACCATGGTTACTAAAAGAAAACCTGTACAATATGTATATTCCAAGAAATTATGAATAAAAACTGCTGAGATCTCTTAGAACCAGAGGGCAAAGTGAAGAATGAAAGAATTCATCAATTAATACTTAAAAGAAACCCCCTAAAGAAAGTCCCTAGAGAACCTCCACATCTTCAAAATGTATTGAGGAAGTTAAATAAGAAAAACAGGGGACCTGGAGGAGGTTGGTTTTATTCTGAAGGTTTGTAAAAGAGGGATAGAAAAAGGATGGTAAAAAAGAATACACTAGTATAGAAAGGAGGAAGGAGGTAGAATTTGCTATTTCTCTTCATTAGGGTTGGTGAAAAAAAGAGGATATAAATATGGAGGGAAGGGTGAGGGGAAGCACCCATCACCCGAAATCTCTCTTTCCTGAAATGGAAAAAGAAGAGCTGAACAAACGACCATTCTCCACAACAGTTCTCTTTGGAAATACATTAAATTCAAGAAGGAAAGAAGTAAACATTAGGGGATACAGTTAAAAGGAGGGATGTTACCTAGGAGAGAAGAGTTGCAAACAAATGCATCTTGAAGGGGAAATGGAAAAGAAAAAATAGAAACAAAAAAACTAGAATTGAAAGGGGTGTCTATCAATTGGGGAATGACTGAGATACATAAATAATGGAATATTATTACTTCAAAAGAAATGACAAAAAAGATTATTTCAGAGAATACTGGGTAATATCAATTGATGCAGAATGAAGTGAGCGGAACTATTGGGAACAATTTAGGGTAAAGAAAAACAACTTGTAAAAACTTAACTCTGATCAACAATGATCAGCTATGCCTCCAAGAAATGTATTATGAAACATGTTACCCCACTTCCTGATAGAGAGCTGAGAGACTCAATATGTAGAAAGAGAAATATATTTCTGGACATAGTCACTGCATGGATTTGTTTATATTGGCTATGCTTATTTGTTTTGTTGGTTTTTTTCCTTTCTTTTTCTTCTTTTTTTTTTTTTTGTGGGGCAATGAGGGTTAAGTGACTTGCCCAGGGTCACACAGCTAGTAAGTGTCAAGCGTCTAAGGCTGGATTTGAACTCAGGTCCTCCTGAATCCAGGGCTGGTGCTTTATCCACTGCGTCACCTAGCTGCCCCTGCTTATTTGTTACAAGAGTTTTTCCCCACCCTTTTTCTCAGTTTTTAACTGGGGAGAGGGGACTTGAAGGGATTAAAGGATGTTAACAATAGCAATGACACAAAAAAGAGGGCTATTGAAACTTTTTTTTTTTAATGTATAAGGTATTTTATTTTTTCCGTTACATGTAAAGATAGTTCTCAACTTTTGTTTATACAAGCTTTACAATTTCAGATTTTTCTCCCTCCCTCCCCTCCCTCCCCCCTCCCCTAGACAGCAGGTAATCTGATATAGGTTATGTCTATATATCTCTATACATATAGATATAGATATAGATATATACACACATATATATATACACATAATAACATTAATCCTATTTCTGCATTAATCCTGTTACAAGAGAAAAAATCAGAGCAGTGATGCAAAACCTCAAAATAGAAAAAAAAAAACAACAGCACCCAAAACAAAAGAAATAATATGGTTCCATCAGCCTCTATACTCCACAGTTCTTTCTTTCTTTTTTTTTTTCTTGGATTTGGAGATCCTCTTCTATCATGAGTTCCCTGGAACTCTAGAGAGATTAGAGAGATGCAAATTGAAACTTTTTTTTTAATGCACAGAAGGGGACAGGTAAAAAGTTCAAAAGGAAGCACAGTCAAGCAGGACTGTTTTGAAAACAACATGTGTAATTATTATATACTGGGGTTTTTTTGTTTGTTTGTTTGTTTTGTGGGGCAATGGGGGTTAAGTGACTTGCCCAGGGTCACACAGCCAGTAAGTGTCAAGTGTCTGAGACCGGATTTGAACTCAGGAACTCCTGAATCCAGGGCCGGTGCTTTATCCACTGCACCACCTAGCTGCCCCCAAATACTGTTTTTTTTTTTGTTTGTTTGTTTGTTTGTTTTGTGAGGCAATTGGGGTTAAGTGACTTGCCCAGGGTCACACAGCTAGTAAGTGTTAAGTGTCTGAGGCTGGATTTGAACTCAGGTACTCCTGACTCCAGGGCCGGTGCTTTATCCACTGCGCCACCTAGCTGCCCCTATATACTGTTTTTTAAAAAGCAAATGGTATGAAGTAAAGATTCAGAGATTCATATCCATTCTTCTGTGTTTTAATATGTATATGGAAATGTTATCTTTTTGGTGTTTAAGAAAAAATTAAACTTTTTAAATGCAATGAAAAGAATAAAGAAGTTCAGAAGTAAGGACAGATAAACAGGATGGTTTTGAAAGAAATGTGTAATATATATGTATATATGTACATATATGTGTATGTTGTTAATACGAATATATGGATCACCTGGATTTGATGGAAGTAGCATATTATCCAGAAGTATTTTTATGAAACCCTGGGTTAATAGGAGAAAAATGTCCTTCAACTGAACTCCAAACTGAACCCACATAGCTAGCAGATAAAAGACCCTACCTAGTGACTTCTTTTCCCTCAGGATAGCATGTCCCTATCTCATGGGGGACAGCCTCATCTTTGCCAAACCCTTTTTTGGAATCCTGTAATATTATCATGATGCCTCTGTTACATCCATTCTTGTTATAGTATTTGCTTTTGGGTTGATCTGTAACTGACAACACCCTGTAACTCGTGGACAAAAAAAAAAACAACACAAAAAACTTATATACCCTCAGAAAGAGGGAGTTCCCGAGCTCCCTTCGGAGGAGGGGAGTCTCCAATGTGATCATGGTTCTTTCTTCTTGGGACAAAATAAATTGTTTTTATGTTTTTCCTATCAATTCTCTGATCTGCTTTCTGTGAGGTACCTACTTTTGGTAGGAGAGGCAGAAATAGCCTTCTCTGATCTGGGTGAACAAATTGTAGGAGATATTATTGATGTCCCTGACCTGTTTATTATCTTGTAGGAGGATGGGTATGAAAACTATATTTTAATATCCAACAATATACATATATAAACACATGATATGAACACACGCAAATATATATATATATATATAAAAAACATGATATGAAGTGAAGATACGGGTTTCATGTGCAATTCTTTTTTATGTTCTATGCATGTGGAAATGTTCTTTTCTGCATTTAAGTTCAGAATAAAACACATCAATATGTGAACAAGAGCTATTTCTCCAAGAGAGATAGCCAAAGGATAGGAATAGGCAGTTGTCAAAAGAAGAAAGTCAAGCAATCAAGAGCCACATAAACAAATGATCCATATCACTAATTATAAGAGAAATGCAAATTGAAAAAACTCTGAGGGGCAGCCAGGTGGTGCAGTGGATAAAGCACCAGCCCTGGATTCAGGAAGACCTGAGTTCAAATCCGGCCTCAGATACTAAACACTTACTAGCTGTGTGATCCTGGGCAAATCACTTAACCCCCATGGCCCCGAAAAAAAAAAAAGAAAGAAAAGAAAAAACTCTGAGATTCCAACTCATGCCCATCAGATTGTCATAGATGACAGAAAGGGAAAATGACAATTGTTTGAGGGACTGTTGGGAGGATAGGCACATTAATGAACTATTTGTGGAACTGTGAACGTCCAGATATTCTGGAAAGGTATTTGGAACTATACTCCAAAATGTATTAAACTGTTCATACCCTTTGAACTAGTGATACCACCTCAAGGCTTATGACCAAAAGAGAGCAAAGAAAGAGGGAATGAACTGTATATGTTCAAAAATATTTATAATAGCAATTTTTGTTATAGCAAAGAACTAGAAACAATGGTTACCCATCAGTTGGAGAATGGCTAAACAAATTGTGATATGCAAATAGAATGGAATATTATTGGGCCATAAAAAATACGAATAGTTTGAGCTTTAGTCCCCTGGACCAATCAAATCTCAATGATAGTTTCAATACCTTTTAAGGAAAAACTAGCCTAGTCTATGTATGGTAGCTATTGTTCCTACAACATACTGCCCCTTAGTGGGAAGGTCCTTAGAATCCTCCACCACTTAATTAGCCTTAGGGTTGTCACTGGATAACTTTAGCGATGCAGGAAGCCCAGTACTGGCAATACTGAAAGAGGAAAACAAAACAAAACCAAAAACCCCAGCACAATTACACAAAAGCCAATAAGCAACACAGCATCCACCTGAAAGTGATAGAGATAGAGAATGCTAAAGACCGGCAATCCCAAGCTTTACCTCCCTCTTTAGAAAGATAGAGTCATGGATCTTAACTATTTTGTCCATGTGATAGCTGATGCTAAATCATTGCAGTACACAGCAGCTCTTCCAAGGTAAAGAAGAGATTATCAGCAGAAGTAGCACTAAGAACCTCAGGGTCAACAAGTGATTTCTGGAATAGTCACTAACCCTTATTCTGGATCATCTGTGGTGTTACATTCAAAAATTAAGGTAAACTGGGGCAGCTAGGTGGTGCAGTGGATAGAGCACCGGTCCTGGAGTCAGGAGGAACTGAATTCAAATGTGACCTCAGACACTTGACACTTACTAGCTGTGTGACCTTGGGCAAGTCACTTAACTCCAATTGCCTCACCAAAAAAAATTTTTTTTTAAAGAAAGAAAATTAAGGTAAACTGAGAGACAAAGTTCTAGTATGTTTAATTTATTAGTTAGGTTAGCAGTGACCAACAAATTGGGTCAATGGACTCTCTCGATGACTAAAAACATTGAGTAAGAGCTGATATGGTATTTTAGAACAATTAGAAAAATGACAGAGCAACATAGGAGTTTTCTTGTGATTGGCTACGGATAACATGATCAGAATTGAGACTACATCATTGGGATCTTCCCTTCTGAAACCCTCTTAACCTCAGCCAAGACTGGATTATTGATTCATGTTTCATGATTGGAATCACAAGACAAAGGTTCCCGGGCCATGGGAGTAGCCACAATAGTTTAAATTGATAGGATTTGACCTTTTGGGTTAATCAAGTTTCTTTGGAAAGGGAGTAAAGGGTGAGGTTAACAAAGGTGGAGGTAATTACAAGACAAAAGCTTGACCTTTATTCAAGTTTCTCCATGATGTGAGTGGTAGAAGAAGTTTAGCAGGGAAAGGAACCTTGAGGGGGCAGCTAGGTTGTGCAGTGGATAAAGCACTGGCCCTGGATTCAGGAGGATCTGAGTTCAAATCTTACCTCAGATACTTGACACTTACTAGTTGTGTGGCCCTGGGCAAGTCACTGTGAGATTTAGAATTGGATATTAGATCATAAATCTCCCCTAGTTAACCTTTCCCTTAATTTATCTCCCAAACTAGTAAATGGAAGAAGCTTTTGGTTTTCTAGATAAACCTTTTATTTATTGTTATGGTAGTCACAAGGTGATGTTGATTAGAAGGATAGGAAAGTAGAAACACAATACAAATCGTCTTAAGTCTAAGCTTAGTCTATATTCCTTATAAAAACATACCAAACCGAAAAGGCCACCTTTGGAGAGAGACCGTCTGTGCTGCGCCGTCAGGAGTCCCACTAAGCAGGCAAAAGCCCCACTTCCGTTCTCTCCACCCCGGAAGTCGAGTCCCCGCAGGCAGTCTGACGTGCGCAGCAGGCGGACTGTTCGTCTCCTCCCCAAAAGGGTGGTCCTTCAAAAACTGGTGTCTTTCAGTTATCCTAACCAACTGGTAAAAACTTTCATATTTTACCACATCACTTAACCCTCATTGCCATGCCCCCCCCAATCTAGCTTAGTCTTAGCAAAATAGAATTAAAGTCCATTTTAAATTTTATAGTAGTAACGTAGTAAAGAGATCATTACCTCCTTGCATGCTGTTCAACTCATTGCCAAGATCAGTGCCCAGACTTACCCTGTACCATCCCAATTCAGTGAACTTCTTCCATCAAGCTTACACATTATAATGTAAAACATTACCACATTAGTCATTTTGTACAAGAAGACTTGAATAAAAGAAAAAAATGAAAAAAGTAAAAAATAGCATGCTTCAGTTTGTTCAACCAATATTAGTTCTTTCTTTGGAACCTCTCTTTTTGAAGCTTTATCGTTAGTCCTTTAAGATTGTCTTGGATCATTGTACTGCTGAAAATAGTTAAGGATATGTAGTGCCTAGCTTCTTAAACTGTGGGTCACAACCATATAAGAGGTTGTGTAACTGAATGTGGGGGTTTTGAAAAATTTGGCAACAGAAAAACTTTATATATACCTATTTTATATACCTATATACCTGGGTTTGCATAAAAATTTCTCCAGCAAAAAGGGGTTGCCAGTGGACAAAAAGTTTAAGAAGCCCTGTTCTAGTGAGGGATGGAGGAAGGGCATCAAGAAGTGGACCCCAAGGGCAGCTAGGTGGCGCAGTGGATGGAGCACCGGCCCTGGAGTCAGGAGTACCTGAGTTCAAATCCGACCTCAGACACTTGACACTTACTAGCTGTGTGACCCTGGGCAAGTCACTTAACCCACATTGCCCAGCCAAAAAAAAAAAAAAGAAGTGGGCCCCATTGCTGGGGCCTACTACTGCCCTACTGTGATGGCCTCAGACACTTACTAGCTGTGTGACCCTGGGCAAGACACTTAATGGTTGCCTGCCTCAATTTCCTCATTTGTAAAGTGGGGATAATAATAGCACTTACCTCCCAGGGTTGTTATATGTGTATAAAAATAATATCTTTACAAACCTAAAAGCAAACCCTAGTTATTATATTCCAGGTGGCTGAGCTAAAAAAAAAGCTAATGAAAAAATAAGAAGTTGTGTATAAAGAGGCCTGTGGAGATGCTCTTATTTTGTGATAATGGAATGCTTTTCATTTTTTTAATGAATCAATTGTTTTAAAAAATTGGAATAGCAGCATGGAAAGAGTATGGGAGTCATTGTCGTAGACCTGAGATTGAATCTCAGCTTTGTCCTTGGTTAGTTGTAGAAATAGTCCCTGCTCTCAAGAGTTCACATTCTACTGGGGGGATACAAAGTGTGTGTGTGTGTGTGTGTGTGTGTGTTTACACACACACACACACACACACACACAAATAAATATAATAAATTGTGTGTTTTACATATAGGAAAAACAAGGAAGAAATTATCCCTGCCCTAAAGGAGTTCACATTGTATTGGAGGATACAATACTCCTACAAGGCATGGTGGTCAGAAGTGATACAGGCAACTCTCAAGGTCTCTCTTTAGAGAGACCACTGGCACAGGACTGGCCAGCATGGCATGCCTGCATCAAAGAAGGTTCTGTGCTCCATGAGCAAAGCAGAATTGCAGTAGCTCAAAAGAAATGTGACATATCTCTGCTCCAAATGTCCATATGGGCTATTTGTGTGGGACCTATGGTAGAGTCTTCCAAGCCTGTATTGGTCTGATTGGCAATAGTTGGACACACTGTACTTGATGCCAACATAGTGATGTCATCATGGTCCTCTTCGAGAATGAAGGGTGTGTATATATGTATATGTGTGTATATACACATCCACGTGTGTCTATATGTACATTCCACTACCACCTTTCTGAGCCTTTGTTTTCTTATTTGTAAAATAGGGCCAATGATACAGTACTTGCACCAACTATCTCCCAGGATTCTAGCAAAGAAAAGTACCTTGTGAACCTCAAAGGACTAGAAAGAATGATTAATATTTATAAATATTATCTAAGTTTAATTGAATCAACAAATCAACAGGTACTTATGAAGTGCCTACTATGTGCCAGGTACCAGAGATACAGGTAGAAAGAACCAAACAATCCTGAATAGCAAAATATTTCCTCAATTCTGGGTATCTCACCTGAACAGAGGAAGTGAAGGCAGGAACCATATTTGGGAGTGGGGGTTGGGGAAGTGAAGGGACCCTTCTTCTTCTCCCCCTGAGAACATTTATTTACACCCCACCCCTACCCCCACTCTTTTTCTCTCCTTCCCTCTCCCCTTGATAGGACTAGCGGGTGGGTGCGGGGGTAGGGTTAGCAGAATGTAGAGGCAGACAGTCGTCCTCCCTTAAGGTGGCATAGTGGAAACGGCACTGGACTTGGAGGCAGGAAAACCTGAGTTCCAATTCTGTCTCAAATACTTAAGTATGTGACCTTCAAGTAAGGAATTTAACCGGTTTGGGGCTCAGTTTCCTCAGTGGGCCTCTAAATCTAAGCTTCTCCCAACTCAGCACTGCCTTTTCACTCGTGTGACCTTAAGCAAATCTTTTCCACTTTCCAGGCCTCAGTTTCCCCACTCACAACATGGGGGGGGGCGTGTCTGTACTGGATGATCTCAAAGATCTCTTCCATCTCGTTCTCGTGGAATTCCCTGGGTCAGCAGAGCAGGGAAAGGCGGGGTAGCTGGGGCCGAAGCCCCTTAGCGGGACTCTCTCCAGCAAACTGGATCTGCGCTGGGCGGCTCCGGATGGGAGGAGTCTTAAGGGCGGGGGCTGTAGTCTAGCGTGACCACAGCGGGCTCCGAGGAAGGCGGAAGGAGCCCAGGGGGACGAAGCGGCTTCTCGAAGCCGAGCCCGAGGAAGGCGGACAGCTTGGGAGTGGAGCCCCGGACCCAGAGCGGCCATGGAGGCAGGGCTGCTCCTGCAGTTCTGCAACTGGAGCACGCTAGTGGTGTGCATGGTCATCAAGTTCCCTCAGATCTTCGCCCTGCTTTCCGCCAAGAGCTCGCGGGGTCTCAGCCTGAAAAGTTTGGTTCTGGAGCTGGCTGGGTAAGGATGGAGACGGGGACCAGGACTGGGCCAGGGGCCAGGGGCCAGGGGCCAGGGGCCGGCCGTATGCGTCGTCCGAGACAATACCCTTACTCGACTAAGAGAGGTTTAACTCTTCCTGCTTTGCCCTTATAGGAGCAATCGGTGGATGATTTGGGCTCTCTTTAAGGAAAAAACAAAACAAAACAACACCTTACAATTAGACCTGCTCCAAAGTGGAATGTGCTGTACTAAGTGGTAGTGAGTTTTGGGTCACCGGAGGTATTCAAGGGGGAAAATACCTGGATGGCTTCTGAGATCTCTTCGAACTTTGAGATTCAAACCGCCACCCCCTCCCTTTGCCCTGAGCACTGGGGGCGAAGGGGACCCGTCGGGGGTCCGGGAAGGAGAGAGCTCCTAGACCAAGAGCTGGGAATAAGCCCTCCCTCCTGTGGGAGGTTCCCAGGGACTAGGTCTAAATGGCAGGCTCAGGGTGTGGCCTAAGCTGGGTGCACGCCCTGTCTGCTCTGTTAAATGTTTCTCCCTCTCTTGTCTTCCCCTCGCTTGGTACGTACAAGAAATATTGTGGATACTTGTGGCAACTTGTAATGTTAGTTATAGCTTTGGGAGCCGCACGAGTCATTTTACTTTTAAGAACTTCAGTTTAGGCATCGGCCAAATTATAGCATCTATAGTAATTAATTCAGTTCACCTCAGTGCTTAAGTAATGGGAGCTTAATAAATATCTACTTGTCTTTTGTTGATGGATAGGAATACAAAGACAAAACCCAAACAGCTCCGCCTGAAAGGATCTTGCCTTCTATCTGGGGGCTATAACACTGTACGTAGTTTTAAACATTTGGGGAAGGGGTCCGGACGTCTGGCTTCATCAGATTGCAGAAGGGGAGCATGGTACTAACTTAGAACCTTTGTACTAGGCGGTCTCTGAGGTATTTTCCTCTTCATCTGTGATCCATATAAATACAAGGCAATTTGTAAATACCAGCAAAGAGTTCTAGCCTGTGGGAGAAGAGAAGGAAGATGATTGTTAAACTAAGCATTGAAAGAAGAGTATTCTGGGAGGTGTGGCTAATTTAGCCTAATTTACCTCTGGGAAGCTAGAACATCCAGTTAAGTGAAAGGTCATTAAGCCGTCTTGATGGGAACACAGAGTCGATGAAGTGGAGGAATCAATCAATCAATCAATCAATCAATAAGCACTTATTAAACACCTCTATGCCAGGCACAGTGCTAAATTCTGGGGATACCCCCCCCAAAAAAAGAGTCAAAAGACAGCCCCTGCTCTCCTGGGGAAGCTTACAGTTTAATGGAGTAGTCCATGAAATAAGGCTGAAAAGTTAGGTTGGAGCCATGTTAGGGAACACCCCAAGTAAGGCATAAGAGGTTGTATGTAGGCAACCCTTAAGAGTATTTGAGTAGGGAAATGATATGATCAAAGGCATGTCCTAAGAGATTTTTGTTTTGCAACAGTGTGGCCCACTATAATCTGTTTTCCCCTCACCCACTTTGTAGCCAAATTGGAGTACTCCTAGCTCCACATTTATTTCCCCACCTTTATGCATTCGTGCAAGCTGTCTCTCTTTGGAATATGCATCCTCCTCAAACCCTGCCTTTCAGAGTCATTCTCCTTTAAAGATCTGTTCAGATGTCACCACATCTTTCTTGGAAATCTTCCATGGTTTGCCTAGTTGTTGGTATCCTCTTCCTCTTAAAAATTTCCCAGCCCATATTTGCTCTCTTTCTTGTCTCCACTCATCAGCTCCCATGGATTCAATGATCATCTCTCTGCTGATAATTTTGAAATCTGCTTAGGCAGCCCAAACAGCTTTGCTGACCTCCAGTTTTGCATCTCCAGCTGCCTTTTGAATATCTTGAATATCATAGACATGGTAAACTCAGAATATCCAAAGTTAGACTTAGTATTCCAGACTCTTCCTTCTTCCTACTTACTTCCTCTTACTGTTGAGGATGCCACTGACTTCCCCGATCACTGAGGATCACAGCCTGGGTGTCCATATTTGAATCTTCCTCGTCTCTTACCCTCCAAAACCATTATGTTGCCAAAGCCTGTTGGTTTTACCTTCCTATCATCTCTCAAATATGCCCCCTTCTCTCCTCTGACTACCACTATGCTGGTGAAGGCCCTTGTTACCTCATGCCTAGACTATTGCAATAGTCTTCTGTCAGATATACCTGGATCAGGGCTCTTCCTGACTCAGTCCTGCCCTGTCATGCTCTCTGCCATCTGGTGACCTCACCTAGTGTCCTCACTGTTTCACAAAACACTCCACCTCCTGACTGCCTTTTTTTTTTTAATTTTTAATTTTTTAATTTTTTAAATTTTTGGTGGGCAATGGGGGTTAAGTGACTTGCCCAGGGTCACACAGCTAGTAAGTATCAAGTGTCAGAGGCTGGATTTGAACTCAGGTACTCCTGAATCCAGGGCCAGTGCTTTATCTACTGTGCCACATAGCTGCCCCCCTGACTGCCTTTTAACACTGGCTGGTTCCCTTTGTCGGGAGTACCCTCCCTCCACACCTGCCTTCCAGCTTCTAATCCCCTCTTCTGTTAGAGACTTTCTCCCCTTTGCCCTCAATTGCTAATGCTTTCCCTCATACATTACCTCCAGTTTACTTTGTGTCCCTCGTTAGGATGTGAAGGGCATGCCTGGTTTTTGCCTTTGTAGCATCTCCAGGGTTTAGCAAGGTGCCTGGTACATAGTAAGTACTTAATAAGTTGGTTTTTACTTGTTTGAGGTCAGAGGCTATTGAATTTTTGTTCACTGGGCCTTGCAAATAGTAGGTGGTTAATAAATATTTATTGCATTGAACTGAACTAGAAGGATTAAAGGGGCCTAGGACTAGAGCTGAAAGGGGCCTCTTAGACCAGGGCTTCTTAAACACTCGAGACCCCTTTTCACCTGAGAAATTTTTACATGATCCTGGGTATAGGATATATATTTTATATAGATATATAAAATAGGTATACAAATCAAACATTTACTATCCAACTTTTTGGGACCCCCCACATTTGGTTACCCACAGTTTAAGAAGCTTTCTCTTAGACCATGTAATCCCTTATTTTACATGTGAAGAAACTGAGGCTCAGAGAGGTTAATGACTTGACCAAGGTCACACAGAGAGTAAACATCACAGAAATTATTTGAACCCAGGTCTTTTAACTCCAGAGACCTACTCTTTCCACAATACCAGACAGCATCAGTCTCCTCGTCCATCTTTTTGATCGTTTTCTCAAGAGGAAACTGAAATCAAGAGAGACAAAGTAACTTGCCCCAAGGTCACTCTGGTGACAGAACCAGGTCTGACGTTTAGGCCTCCTGGTCAGTGCCCTTTTCATCATAACACACATTCCCTGAGTCAGTAGCTCCACATAATGTACAGTGTCTGCTGGCATTCAGTGTCATAGGAGACACAGATGATATCTGCCCTAGAGAAACTGATGGTTTGGTCTGAGGGGGCAAGATACACAAACATGAAATGCATCGGAAAATAATCCAGTGCAAGGAAATCTATCATCTGTTCCTACCCTCAATGATACTACTTTATTCGATGTCGTGTTCTACCAGAGCATCCCAGGTGAGGCAGCATGGTTGTAGAGAAGGTGAGTATCAGAGATCTGGGTTTAACATCTGCCTCAACTTCCCTGTTGTGTGGTGTTGGGCAGATCATTAATGGTGTCTTTGCTTCATATCTCTGATGACTCCCAGAGAGTAGGTGCTTCATATGTGTGTGTTAAATTGAATTCATTTGAACATTTGCACAATAGCAACATGGGGGTAGGGAGATCTTTGTCCTGCTTACCTCACAGTTGGGAGATTTCCGTGAGATAATGGATCTGACTGAGCATTCTCCATAGACTAAAGTGCCTTACAAATGTAAAGGTTTTTTAAAAATTAATAATACATAACATAATGTCATTTGGATTAAGTGCCCGCTGGTAGAGATTGCTTTCTCAACCTTTCTTCTGCTTTGCTTCTCTGAATTGTTTATTCCTTTGGCTTTTGAATGCTTCCTTCTTCCCCTACCTGCTTTTAAGATGTAGATGTCAGTGGGAGTGGGGACGTTGTTTTTTTAATCCATTCATTTCCTGTGAGCACTCTCCCCAAAAGTCTACTTAACAGACTCCTTAATAGTTTATTCTTAGGGCCTGAGGGAGTGGGATAAAAGATAAAGACCTTAGAACACCTGGTTCTGAACTGGAAGGATTCTTACTAATCCCCTAATGCCAGTGCTTTAGAAAGCATCCACCCAAACCTTGTGAGGTAAGGAGTATAAACATTTTTTTTTTTTTTTTTGGTGAGGCAATTGGGGTTAAGTGACTTGCCCAGGGTCACACAGCTAGTAACTGTTAAGTGTCTGAGTCTGGATTTGAACTCAGGTCCTCTTGAATCCAGGGCCAGTGCCCTATCCACTGCGCCACCTAGCTGCCCCACAAGTATAAACATTTTTATCCCCATTTTACAGATGTGGAAACTGAAGCCCAGAGAGAAAGTGACTTGCCCACAGTCACAGATAGTAAATAAATGTAGAGTTGAGATTTCTCTAATTCCAAATCCATGTTTTTTCTACTGCATTACATTGGCTCCACACTCCTTACTTAGCATGGTATTCAAGACTCTTCACAGTCTGTCTCCAGTCTACCTTTCCAAACTTCTTGTTGAGTATTTCAGTAGTGACCTCATCTAAGGTTTGAGATACTGGAGTTGGTTTGCCATTTCCTTCTCCAGCCCATTTTAGAGATGAGGAAATTGAGGCAAACAGGGTCACATGGTTGGTAAGTTGTCTGAGGCTTACTGACTCCAGGACTAGCAAGGATTCTTATCCATTGTGCCTCTTACCTGCCTTTTCAGCCTTGCATTCCCTAGTAAATGGATATATTTCTTTTCTGTTCTGGTTTGTACTGTAATCTTTGAGCAGGACAGACCAGGTGGCTCAGTGGATAGAGTGCTGGGCCTTGAATCAGGAAGACCTTTCTTCCCAAATTCTAACACTTGATAGCTGAGTGACCTTGGGCAAGTCACTTTACCTCTGTTTGCCTTAATCCATTGAAGAGGGAAATGGCAAACTACTCCAGCATCTTTGCCAAGAAAACCCCATGTCACATATGACTGAACAAGCAACAACAACTCTGCTCAGGGTCATTTTGAGATCAGACCTGAATTGCTTTTGGGAAAATGATGAAAAATCATATTTCTTAAGCTGCAAAGCTTAATGTACAAAGAAGTCAAAGACATGGTTTCCTACCTCAAAGGGTTTGTGATGGAGTCAGGGAGCTGAGACAGAAAAAGATCATTAATTTTTTTTTTTTAAGTGAGGCAGTTGGGGTTGAGTGACTTGCCCAAGGTCACACAGCTAATAAGTGTCTGAGGCCGGATTTGAACTCAGGTACTCCTGACTCCAGGGCCAGTGCTCTATCCACTACGCCACCTAGCTGCCACAAGATCATTAAATTTTACTCTCATAGCAGTTC
Source organism: Dromiciops gliroides (assembly GCF_019393635.1). Classification (NCBI taxonomy): domain Eukaryota; kingdom Metazoa; phylum Chordata; class Mammalia; order Microbiotheria; family Microbiotheriidae; genus Dromiciops; species Dromiciops gliroides. The sequence goes on from NC_057862.1 coordinate 518,946,923, forward strand.
TTCTTTCCTAACTACATTCATTTCAATAAGTACTTATTGAAAATACTGTTATCACAGAGTTGTGAGAACTGAATGAGATAACCTGCACAAAGCACTTTGCAAACAGTACTAGAGAAATGCTATTATTTTACTTTTACTTCTACTACCAGGGAAGCTAGGTGGCACAGTGAATGGAGCATTGACCCTGAAGTTGGGAGAATCTGAGTTCAAATCTCACCTCAGACAGTTACTAGCTGTGTGACCCTAGGCAAGTCTCTTAATCCCAATTGCCTTAAATCCAGAGCCATCTCCAATTGTCTTGATATATAATCTTGCCATTGGATCCACATCTCTGGAGGAGAGAGCGAGGTTTGTGACTTTGCACAGCCCTGCTCACTTAAATCCAATTCACTGTAAGTCATGACATCACCCTGATTGACATGGGCCTCTTTGAGAACAAAAGACAAACAACAATTTCCACTACCTACTTTTCTTCTCTTCCTTTGCCATAATTTCCTCATGTAAAATGAGCAAACTGGACTAAATAATCCCTGAAAGCCCATTTCACTGTAAATCCTGTGATTCTGCAAGCTATTCAGCCCTATTACCTGAACCACCCTCTATGATAAACATGTTGGGGGTGGTGGTGGTAAAAAAGGTGATATGAGACTGGGAAGTTTGTGCATTTGTCTTAAGGCTGTTTCAAATGGAAAGTCTTGGTCACCTCCTTTAAATGTGCAATTTGGGCATGGCTTTGCACACATCACTCAGAAAAATGAAGTTCTAAATCCAGCTGTGTCCTAATCGTTGTCCGGGAATGAGAGTGGCTCACTAAACTGAGTGTTTTCTTTCCTTTTGAGCTATTTTTGTCTTGTCAAAATGTATTTATACATCTCCAAAACTAAGTCCAGTTTCCTTTTCCTTTTTAGGCAAGCAAGATTAAGTGAATTGCCCAGGGTCACACAGGTAATAAGTATCTGAGGCCAGATTTTAACTTATTTCCTCCTGACTCCAGAGCCAGTGCTCTATCCACCAGCTGCCTCTTCCTATCCTTTCCCCTCCATTCAGCCCTCATCAAAAACCAACTAAAAGGGGCAGCTAGGTTGTGCAGTGAATAGAGCACCGGCCCTGGATTCAGGAGGACTCGAGTTCAAATCCGGCTTCAGACACTAAATACTTACTAGCTGTGTGACTGGGCAAGTCACTTAACCCCAATTGCCACACACACACACACACACACACACACACACACACACACATATGCACGCACAAAAAGCCAACTCAAATATCACCTCTTCTATTTCGCTTTTCCTGATCATTCCAAGTGGAAGAGGAAGTGTATACAGTAGAAAGAACACTGAATTTTGAGTCAGAGGACCTGGGTTCAAATCTTGGCTCTGCTACTTATTTTTCTTGGCCTCAGTTTCCTCATCTGAAAATGCAGGGATTAGTTGCAGCCTGGATTTGGTCGAGTAATAGTTTGCCAACTACTGGACTTGAGAGATGATCATAAACATCCATGAATTTCTTTTCAGCTCTAGTTTTATGAAGTGGACTTTCCCTCCTATGAATCACCTTATTGAATAGTGCCTTACACAGAATAGGCCTTTAGTACTATATTAGCATAAATTATGTTGGAAAGGACCTAAGAGTTGATCTCATCTAAATCCTTCATTTTGTATGGTTTTTATTATAAAGATGGAGGGCAGCTAGCAGGCACAGTGGATAGAGTGCTGGGCCTGGAGTCCTGAGTTCAAATTTGACCTTAGACACTTACTAGCTATGTGATCCTGGGCAAGTGACAATCCTGTTTGCCTCAGTTTCCTCATATGTAAAATGAGCTGGAGAAGGAAATAGCAAACCAATCCAGTATCTTTGCCAAGAAAACCTCAAAGAGTTGGATATCGGGGCAGCTAGGTGGCACAGTGGTTAAAGCACTGGCCCTGGATTCAGGAGGACCTGAGTTCAAATCTGGCCTCAGACACTTGACACTTACTAGCTGTGTGACCCTGGGCAAGTCACTTAACCCCCATTGCCCCACTCCCCCCCCAAAAAAGTTGGATATTACTGAAACAGGAGAGGTTAAGTGACTTCCCAAGGTCCCACAAATAGTCAAGTGGCAAAGCCAAGATCTTGAATCTGGTTCCTGACTAATCCAGAACACTCTTTCCCCTGCTTCTCTGATACTTAGTTCTTGTTGCCTTGAATCAAGCCTTCTGTTCCTATACTTTCCATAGCCTTTTTATTACATACCACCTTGTGCTGCAGTTATTTGTTTCACTCTTTCCTTCTGTATTAGATTCTTCCTCATCTCTGAATTCCCTACAGGGCCTTGCACATAGTAGGTACTCAACAAATATTTATGAAATAGATGAATTTCCTTCTGAATCCTCAGTTGATTGTGAGAGAATTGGAGAATGCCTGAAATGGAAGAGACCTTGGACCATTAAGTGAGCTTCCCTCACCATAGCCCAGGGAGCAGGGAACAGTACAATACAACTATTGCTGGACCCATTTTACAGAGGAACCTGAAAGAGAGCTGGGGAGGAAGGTGAAGCACAACCTGAATGCAGGTCTTGTCTCCAGAACCAGTTGCTTTTTCCAGCACAAGGCTCAAAAGCAAAAGAAAACAAATCCTAACTTGTGAGTTAATCCATGAAGAAACTGATCATAAATAAAAATGCTAGTCTGGCTGTGCTTTTTCTCTCTCTTCCCCACTCCCCCCTCCTCCCCTGGATTCAGTTTCTAAGTTATTATGCCTGTAAAGTATCCACCAGTTATGTTTCTTGAACAGTGGTAGTCTTTGCTGAAGCCTGTTTTTCTAGATTGAATGACCAGGTTGGGCTAAAGGATTGGGCCCTTGCTTTAGATCTGGCATGGTGAAGTCACTTAATCCTACTGTTAAACTACTCAGGTTTCAGAGTTCCTCTGTTCCCACCTTCTCACGAGGACATTGGCAAGAATGAAGCAAAGAAGCATTCTTGGTCCCCCTGAGGGAAGGGGAGGGTCAGTGAATCAGCAACTGAAGTGAGCACCTGCTTAGGTGCCTCCCACCAGAACAAGGTATCCTGAAAGATACCTGAGAAACAGGCTGCAGGCAGTGTACTGGACTGGGTGTCAGGAAACCTGGGGTCTAGATCTGATTCACTAATGACTATAATAATACAGTAGTACAGGGGACCTGACCTCAAATCCTACCTCTGGCAATTGTTACTCATGTGACGATGAGCACATTTGATCTCCTTGGCCTTAGTTTCTTCATCTGTAAAAGAAGATAGTCGGATTACTACTACTGCTACTGCTGCTGCTGCTGCTACTACTATTACTACTGATGTGGGATAGAATTTGGGGTCAAACTGCTGCTGCTGCTGCTGCTGCTGCTGCTGCTGCTGCTGCTGCTGCTGCTGCTGCTGCTACTGCTGCTGCTATCTCTACCACTACAACCACCTCTCACTTCCAAAGTGCTTTAGCATCTGCAAAGTCCTATTAACATATATCTCACAAGAACTTTGTGTGGTGGATGCTATTCCAATTTTACAGATATAAAGAAACCAGCTGAGAGATTAGGTGACTTGCCCAGGGTACACAGATAAGAGTCTGAGACAGGAATGGAACTCAGGTCTTCCTGTACTTGATAGGTGCTAAGGTCCCTTCCTGCTCTGTATCTGAGTTCAGCTGTTTGATTTTTTTAGGCAAGTACTTTCTCCCATCTGGGTTTCATTTTCCTCCACCTATACAATGAAGAGGCTGAACTACATAATCTCTTAAGGTCCCTCCCAACTCTAATACTCTAGAATTCTATGTTCTTGACAGTCTGATAAGAGGAACAGCAAATTGTGTGTGTGTGTGTGTGTGTGTGTGTGTGTGTACTTTATCATATATATAGGATGTTCCAAAAATCTCAGTATCCTTTTTTTTTATTTGTGGGGATATGGGGGTTAAGTGACTTGCCCAGGGCCACACAGCTAGTAAGTGTCAAGTGTCTGAGGCCAGATTTGAACTCAGGTACTCCTGAATCCAGGGCTGAATCCACTGTGCCACCTAGCTGCCCCTCAGTATACTTTTAAGCTTTTAAAGCTTATACATACATAGATACACATGTATGTGTGTATAAGCATAATTAGATTAGCACATTCAACATCCATAAATATATAAAGGGTGTTCCAAGAGTCAGTAAAGTTTTAATTTTTAGTAGCTTAAACTTCATTAAATTTTGGGGGATGCCCTAAATATATGATGACCTGTAGTCCATTATCTATCTGTCTGTCTATAAATCTTTTTTTTTCTTTTTTTTTTTTTAAGTGAGGCAATTGGGGTTAAGTGACTTTGCCCAGGGTCACACAGCTAGTAAGTGTCAAGGCTCTGAGGCCGGATTTGAACTCAGGTCCTTCTGAATCTAGGGCCCGCGCTTTATCCACTGCGCCACCTAGCTGCCCTATAAATCTTAAATGAATGAAAAGCCTTTGTACAGGTGCAAACATATAGTTAAATCCCTCCTGTTTTTCTTCTAAAAGGAAGAAAATACTTGAAACTGATTCACTTCAACAAAATGCCAAAGGAGTGGGGGCGGGATGGCAGTGCCATGCAGGCTGTTCTCTTTCCTTTTGCCTATTTGTGGCTGTGGCTCTTTAATAGGATTTCCAAATGTTTTAGATACTTTATCTCTTTAGTTTCACTCTAGCCCCAAGTGAGATAGATAGGCAGGTCAAAAGTTCTAGGTTTAGAGGTAGATTTACAGTTGGGAAGGGACATCAGAGATCCTCTAGTCCAATCCCATGCAGTACAGCAAGAATTCTTATTCACTAAATACTGGGAGTGAAAAAAGACAAAAAATGAAGTTCATCTTGTTCCTTGGGAGTGTCCATTCTATTGGGGGTGGGGAGGAGAGAGACATGCTTAGAAGATAGAAAATACACAGATAGGTATGTATCATAAGTATTCAAAAAGCAATTACAAAGTAAGTGGGGTGGGGAACCATTAATAACTGAGGGAATCCTGAATGGCCTCTGTAGCCTTGGGTCCTGGGCAAGGTCTTAAAGAAAATGGGGGATTCCAAGAAACAGCTCAGAAGGGAAGGCACTCTAGTAATGAGGCAAAGGCCGAAGTATATATGTATGTATGTTTGTATGAATGAATGAATGGATGGATGGATGGATGGATGGATGGATGCATGGGTGAATGGATGAATGAATGAATGAATGAATGAATGAAAAAAGCATGTGTTAGATGCTTTCTACATGCCAGGTACTATGCTAAGTGTTAGGAATACATAGGAGAAGACAACACATAAAGGGGAGCAGTGTCTAGGAAAGGGAATTTGGGTATGTAGAGTCACAGGATTGGTGCCTTGGTATATGTGAGCAAAGTAATGTAATATGAATCTGGAAAGAAGAGCTAGAGCCAGGTAGTGAAGGGCTTTTATTTATGAAACAGGAGTTTGTGTTTTATCCTAGAGAAAACAGGAAGCTACTAAAGGTTCTGGAGTCAGAAATTACTAACTCTTTCATTTTTCAAATTAAGAAACTGAGGCCCAGAAAAGTTAAGTGCTAGACCTCACAAGCATTGACATGACTTGAGGGTGGTCTTAAGGTGAGTTAATTTCCTTTGAAATTCTACTGACTCTGGGCTGGCCTTAAGACAGATCAGGCAAGGCTCTCTGGGTTTCATAGAACCCCATTATTTTCTCACAAGCCTTACACTCTCTCTTGAGTTCTAGTTCATCATCACCACCTTCTTTTTGGACATCTCTCACTGGATGTTCTCCAGGCATCCCAAGCTTAAAATGTCTGAAATAGAACTTAGTATATTTTCCCCGGATCCTCCTGCTTCCTTATTATTGTCCAAGGCATACCATTCCCCCTAGTTACCCAAATTCAAAATCTCAGTATCCTCCTCAACTCTTCACTCATTTACCCCATATCTGTTATCATATTTGTCATTGTTACTTTCACAAAATCTCTTATATCCTCAACATTCAACAAACATCACCACCACCCTTCTTTAGGACCTCATTACCTCTCACTTATTGCAGTAGCAATTTAATTGGTCTCTCTCTAGTAGTAGTGGTAGTGGTGGTGGTGGTAGTAGCAGCAGCAGTATTAGTATTTATACATAGCATTTGTTGTTGTTGTTGTTGTTGTTGTTTTTGCAGGCAATGGGGGTTAAGTGACTTGCCCAGGGTCACACAGCTAGTAAGTGTCAAGTGTCTGAGGCCGGATTTGAACTCAGGTACTCCTGAATTCAGGGCCGGTGCTTTAACCACTGCGCCACCTAGCTGCCCCTATACATAGCATTTTAAGATTTATTTAATATAGTATTTTTTTTTTTTTTGCAGGGCAATGAGGGTTAAGTGACTTGCCCAGGGTCACACAGCTAGTAAGTGTCAAGTGTCTGAGGCCGGATTTGAACTCAGGTACTCCTGAATCCAGGGCCGCTGCTTAATCCACTGTGTCACCTAGCTGCCCACTATTTAATATAGTATTAACGTTCTTGAAAAATGTTATCACAATTTACAGATAAGAAAACTGAGGCAAACAGATCAAGTGGTCTGCCTCAAGAGGTCAAGTAACTTGACCTGGGTCATGCACAGTAAGCATTTGATCTCGGGTCTTCTGATTCTAGGTTCATCTCTGCATCCTCAAGTCTCTCCTACTCAATTCATTTTCCACTCACCTGCTAAGGTGATTTTCCTAAAACACAAGTCTGCCTATGTCAGCCCTCTATTCAAAACCAAACCAAACCAAACCAGTGGTTTCCTATTAACTTCAGGATCAAATATATCTGTCATTTAAAGCTCTTTACTACTCGACACCTTTCTATAATTCCAGCCTTCTTATGCTTTCCTCCCTCTGTCTATCCTACAATGCAGACACACTGGCCTGCTTGTAGTTCCTTGAACATGAATCTTAATTTCCCATCACCATGCACTTGTACTGACTGTCCTGCATGCCTGGAATGCTCTCCTTCATTGCTGCCTCTTAGCTGGCTTCTGCATGCTCATATCCTACCTTGGGTAGGAAGCTGAGACCCTCTCCTCTCAGGTTGTCTTCCATTTACTTTGTACAGATCTTTAATGTGCCCATTTATTCACATGTCAAATCCCCCTTTAGAACAGACTTCTTGAGAAGAACAGTGACTCCTTTGGCTTTTCTTTGTATCCTCGGCATATAACACAGCACATGGCACTTAATAATAACAATGATAGCTTGTTGCTGTTCATATGACACTTAAAGATAGTTAGATGGTCTGAACTAAAATTTGACTTGAGATACTTTCTATGTGTAATGACCCTGGATAAGTCACTTGATTGATGTCTGCTTCAGTGGCCTCAACTGCACCTCTGCAAACTACAAAATAGGAATAATACATCTCTCCTTCACAGGGTTGTTGTGAGCATCAAATGAAATTATAAAGACCTTAGCACAGTGCTTGACACAAAGTAGATGCTATATAAATGCTACAAAATCCTTGTTCCTTAAAACAATTCCATGAGGTAGTTGCTGTTTTTAAAATATATATTTTAAATTTTCTTCCCAATTACATGTTAAAACAATTTAAAAACATTTTTTAAAAAGTTTAGAGTTTCAAATTCTTTTCCTCTCATAGTTGCTATTTTAATCTCCATTTTACAGGCATAAAAAACTGAGCCTGAGAAGGAGGTTAAGTAACTTGCCTAGGGTGAAACAGCCAGAAGTATTTGAGACAGGATTTGAACTCTGGTCCTTCTGACTATAAGTCTTAACATTTTGGTCATTGACTAACAATGACTGATCTTCATTTCTGAACTCTCACTAGGGACATCCCATCTAGAACCTATATAGTCCCTTTCCCTGTCTCCTTCCTTGCAGGTGGGTGGGGAGAACTGAGGGAGGTGGGAGATGAGATCCATGGCCAGGATGAAACTCTCTTATCCAAGTTTGAAACCCTCCCTATAAAGTAGTGGTTAGCTTCTGGGCTGCCAGGCCCCTTGTTGAGCCCAGCCTTCAGCCTAGCCCTAGTCAGAAACAAGATAGCAAGCAGGAAGACACAACTTAATGAGATTTACTAGCTTTCTTTTTATAAGTTCATGTTTCCTTATTGCATTTTATAGCTTGGAAAATTACAGATGGTTATTGTAAAAGTAATGAGTTGAATGCTCTGAGTTACTGAAGGACAAACATCAGGGAAATTTTTGAGGTTTATTTTCTTAAGAGCCAATGGTTCAATGAAGTTTAGAAGTGGGGTGGTGCTTCCCTAAGGAAAGAGCCCTGGATCTGGAGTCTGAAGACCTATGTTCAAATCTTGGCTCTGCCACTTAGTAGATAAGAAGTTGCTTTGGGCAAGTTTTATCTTCTGAGCCTCAGTTCCCCCCTCTGTAGAATGAGGAGGTTAGACTAGAAGACTTCAGAGTTCCCTTTCAATTCTAAATCTGTGATCCTTTGCAAAGCTCTAACTTGTCACCTAGAGGCAGTGAGGCAGTGCCAGGCCTGGAGTCAGTAAGACCCATTTTCCTGAGTTCCAGTTTGGTCTCAGATACTTATTAGCTATGTGACCCTGGATGAGTCACCTAACCATGTTTTGCCTCTGTTCCTCATCTGTAAAATGAGCTGGAGAAGGAAATGGCAAACCACTCCAATATCTCTGCCAAGAAAACACAAAATGGGGTCACAGAACCCTGTTCTAGCCATAGTCTTCTCAGAGGTTGGTTCTACAGATGATTTTTATCTTTGCTGATCAGTTCTAAAAAAAGTCCTTTCTGAGCAGAATACATTTCTTTTTTCCCATCCAGATTCCTTGTGTTTCTCCGCTACCAGAGTTATTATAGCTACCCTCTGCTGACCTACCTGGAGTACCCAATCCTCATTGCACAAGGTAATCAATATCTTTGGGGAGTTTTGGGGACTGGTCCTAGGATTTCATTGGCAAAAAGAATCTCCTGGGAGGAAACTTCCTCTAAAGATTGAGAATGGTCCCTGCTTAGCAAATTTAGCCTTAAAAAATTGCCAGGGACACTGGAGTCTTAAGTGTCTTACCTTGGGTCACAAAACTAGTGTGTGAGTTAGAGGGGAGAATTGAATTCAGGTCTTCTGACTCCACTAGGATAGGCTGCCTCTCCAATTGCTGCCTTCTATTTTAAATAGTCCTTTGTCTCTCTCTCATCTCTAACAGTGAACTTTTCTCTTTCAGATGTTGTCCTCTTGCTGTTCATTTTTCATTATAATGGAAGCATGAAGCAGGCCATCCCATTTATTGTCATGTATCCTTTTGGTATCTTCAAGAAGCTGAAATCACAATAGTATTTTTTATTTTTTCATAGTATGTGAAATGTTGTCTGGAGTTTCCTTGATTCTCTTAGGTGGTAGAACTAAGAAGATGGGAGTCAGAGTTCAGGATAATGTGTGGGCACTAACAGACAACAATGCACATGCACAGGGCCTTAAGTTTACTAATTTGATACCATAAATGTGGGTCCTTCTTCCTCCAGCATAGATGGAAACCTCTTATACCTTAATTACCAAATGGTTTTATGAGTTGCTTAGGCCAAGTTAAGTCTCCACCTTGCTGGTGGAGTTGGAGACTGCTGGTTTAGTTGAGTGTCTCTGAAGTTACCTAGGCTCCACCTCAGGTGATTGACCCATTGTCTGTCATCAGGCCTGCACTCAAAAGGGATTCCAGCTTGGGAGAACTTGCCAGAGCTTGTATTTTGTTGGGATAGCTTCTGAGCCGAGGGTCACCTCTATACCCCAATGTGCTATCAGAGGAAGATTTTGGTGGAAGACACAGACTTTATAGAGGATGTCAAATCTGGTGCCAACCTTACCGAGCATGCTGTCTTGCCTTGAGGGTCTATTTCTGCATAAATTTTAGTGAAAGATCACCTATTACTAAGAAACAATGGTTTACTACTTTATTTGTTTAAAACAAGATTCTTATTCTTTTTTTTTTTTTTTGAGGGTTTTTATTTTGTGTGTCATGGAACCCTTGGGTAGACTGGTGAGGTCCGTGAACCTCTTTTCAGAATAATATTTTTAAATACATAAAATAAGTACTTAGGATAAAGGAAGGGTGAGAGCCAAATTGGATATACAGAGCATTAATCTCCCCCTTTAACTTTCCCATATATATATATATATATATATATATATATATATATATATATATATATATCTCACAGACCAATAAGAAAAAGGAGCCACTGAACTTTAATCTGTGAAGAATCAGTTTTTTATTTATTGCTTGAAAATTAATTAGACAACAAGAGCGGAAACCAATTAGGGAAATAAGGAAGGAGAAATACAAATGAATAATCTTAGATCTAAGCTTAGTCTATTCCTTTATAAAACTCACCGAATCCCAGACTGCCTGTCAGACTGTGAATCCCTGGAAAGACTGAACACCAAACCATGTGCACTCCTTTCAATCCCGGTCCGTCGCTGCTAAGTTCACTGCCAGAGAGAGAGAACTTGCGTTCCTGCCCTCACTTTTAAGGCGGTGTCCTGGAAGTTCCTCACGTTCTCCTCCCCAAAAGGGAGGTCCTTCAAAAGCTGCTTCAGTAGCATGTGCAGTCTCTCAAATGATTCAGCTAAAACTTCCGATATATATATCTTTACCACAAATAATTTTTACCACATTCCCTGCCTTGTTTCATTTGAAAAATGAATGAGTTTGCTCAATGAAACAGCCAAAATATCCTATGCTAACTAACAATATGTTAACATCAATATAGAAAAGGGAGAGAGAAAAGTTTTGTCCAGAGGGGCAGTCCCTCATGAACGCGACGCTTTGACATTGGTCTTACAGAGGGAGGGCCTCTGCAGAGAGCACATGTTACAGATGGTATATAATAACAGAAGGAGATAACAAAAACCAACAAAACAAAACTGTTCATATAAAGTCTCTGAGTTCTCTTGTCTTCTTGAAGTGGTAAGATGTCATCAGGAGGAAGTTGGATTATGGTCTGGAAAACTGGGCTCTGGACTCTGGACTGGAAAACTGGATTCTCTTTTTTAACTGTTTGAATTGCTGGATTTTTTTTTACTAAACCTTAGCATAGCGTTGTCAATGATCAAATTAATTAATTCCATTACAGAAGCCAATTATATTGAAACATGGTTATCAAAGGGGCAGCTAGGTGACTTAGTGGACAGAGTGCTGGACCTGGAGTCAGGAAATCAGTAAGACCAGAATTCAAATCCAGCCTCAGACACTTAGTAGCTGTGTTACTTAACCTCAGTTACCTTAAGCATCAGGGACCATCTCCAGTCCTGATATATATCTTGTCACTGGACCCAGATGGCTCTGGAGGAGAGAGAGAGAGGTTGGTGGCCTTACACTGCCCTCCATCACTTAAAAAAATCCAATTCATTGCAAGTCACCTCCCAACGTCATGGTCCTTTTCGAGAACAAAGGATAAACAACAAGAAGAAGAAGTAGCTGTATGACCTTGGGCAAGTCATTTAACCTTGTTTGCTTAAGTTTCCTCCCCTGTAAAATGAGAGAAGGAATGGCAAAGTGCTCCAGTATCTTTGCCAAGAAAACCCCAAATGGGATCATGAGGAATCAGACACCACTGAAGAACAATTGAACAAAACACTTATCAAAAAGTTTGTGGACCCCAGGTTAAGGTCTGTCCATGGTTTAAACTGTCTCATGGGTTATATAGGAAAAACAGTATAAAAGTTGTCACTGGATGTAGGACAGGAAAAGTCCAAGAAAGAGATGGTCTGAGTACCCTGCCCTGGTCAGGTTAAATCAGGAACGTTGGGCGATGCATTTTAGGAAGGACATTTATAAGCTAGGGCATGTCCAGAGGGAAGGAAGCTAGGATGGTGAAAGGCCTCAAGTCTGTGCCACAGGAGAATTCATTGAAAGAATTGAGCTGTTTAGCCTGGGGGAAAAAGATATTAGCTGTCTTCTTAAGTATTTGAAAGATGAGTATGTATAAGAAGGATTTGACTTACTCTTTTTGGCTCCAGAGAACAGAACCTGGGGCAGGAAGTTGTAAAGAGATAAATTGCCCTAATGTAAGGAAAAACTTCCTAGCAATAACAGCTGTCCCCAAAATAGCACAAGTGGCCTCAGAAGAGTGTTTTTTTTTCCTTTGGGGAGGGCTTTGAGAGAATGCTGGAGAACCAATAATTAGGTTTATTGTAGAGGGGACTGTGGTTCAGGTGTGAGTTAGACCATTTGGCCCTTGAGTTCTCTTCTAATTATAGAATTCTGGGAGTCTGCCAAAAGATAGTCTTGTCATTGTAGTGAGAATGAGGGCTTCACTGGTGTCAGTGTAATGCTCAGAGAGCTTTTTTTTTTTTTTTTTGCTTTTGTTTTTTAAAAACTGGGACTCTCCCCATCTTGCCCAGGCTGGAAGTTCAGTTGTCATTCGAAGGTTTTATGACATTGCTTATTGCCAAGTCATTACCCTAAGGCCTTCTGTTTGAGCGTATAGCTCATAGCACCATGTGGCTTGCATCAGCATCACTCCTGACTGTAGCCTGAACCAGATTAAAATTTACTTATTTTTTTTTTTAGTGAGGCAATTGGGGTTAAGTGACTTGCCCAGGGTCACACAGCTAGTAAGTGTTAAGTGTCTGAGGCTGGATTTGAACTCAGGTACTCCTGACTCCAAGGCCGGTGTGCCACCTAGCTGCCCCCAGATTAAAATCTAATTGTGAAATATTAGCAAAATAAATAAAAATACAATAGAACATGGATAATTAATACGTGGTTTTCTAAGTTAATATATGGCCCTCAGGGATCCTTGCATCCATTTAGTGATGCCATTTCTATTTGAGTGCGACTCCTCTGGTAGAGCTGGTATAGCATCAGAGAAATTCATGCTAAAGAGAAATGTTTATGAATGTGGCCAGGTTTTCCCTGAGAGTGCATGGTTTACTGGATATTACAGAATTCAGAAACAAGACACTTTATGATTGTGATGAATCAACTGGGCTCTCAGTACTACCAGACAATCCTTCTACACTTTTTTAACCAGCCCACCGTCCTACTGTCCACAGATGTTCTTCCAAACCTCACCTCCTCAAACCTCCCATGGCTCTTCCTCCTTCACCTTCTGAGCTGAGAACATTGCCTCATATTTTGGGGAAAAATTGAGGACATTCACTGAGAGCTCGCTCCCTCTTCTCTTCTCCTCATCTCCTATCACTCCCATGCCTTCTGCTCCATATCCTCTTCCATCCCTGCCTGACACAAAGAGATGGGCCAACTCCTTGCTGAGGCAAACTCCTCAACCAGCGCAGGTGATCTACCCTGACTTCTCCAGCAGACTGTCCCTTCTGTCATCCTCATTCTCATTTGCCTTCAGTCCCTTCCTGTCTGCTGGCAGCTTCCCTACTACCTATAGACATGCCCACGTGTCCCCTATCCTCAAACCACCAGTAGATATCCTTTGACCGTATATCCTCATTAATGTAATAAGTAGCTGAAAACAAGTTAGGCTAGAGCTGAGCAATTTGGTGGAGTTGTTACTGGATTTATGGCAAAAGAAATCATGCCGACATCTGGTCTGTTTTCCCTTTTCCCTCTCATCTGATAGAGTAGCTTCTGGCAAAGGATTTGTTCTTTGTGGGCAGAAATTGTAGCCTAAGGGGCAGCAGTGGAAGATAAATCGCTGTGCATTGCCTTGTATTTTCAGCTTGTCTGTAGCTCTCCTTTCTCACAGGCTTCCATAATACCAAGCAATTCTCAAAAATTATGGAATCAGATACCTTAGATTTGAAAAGGACCTCAGTGTCTACCTAGTTCAATACAAGGCTTATTAAGGCTCTTCTGAAAAAGAGGACTTAGCTTCAAATATTCTTTGAACTTAATTTCTTGAATACTTTCAGGAATGGGGAACTCACTTCCTCACAATGTAGCCCATTTTACTTTGGAAGCATTCTAATTGTTAGGAAGCTTTTCTTCATATTGAGCTGAAATTTACCTTCCTATAATTTGTACCCATTGTTCCTTGTTTGGACTTCTAAGCCTATCGAAACTTTTCAGCTATTTGATGATAAGTATGCCCCCTATGCCTATTCTTCCTCCCCTTGTCCTTCCCCCTGCTATCCTCTAACAAGTCTTCCCTACTTCAGGATAAACATCTCCAGTTCCTTCAGCCAATTTATGAAAGGCATGATCTGTCCCCAGACTATCCTGGTTACCCACTTATTTTGTCTAGGTTCTTCCTAAATGTGGTAGTCTTTTGGTGAGAGAAGGAGGAGGAAGAGAAAGGAGGATCAGAATATAGGTGATAATGCATGGAAATGGCCAGGAAATGCCTGCTTCTAGGCAAGGTAAGGTGAAAGTTCATCTATCAGAGGCCATGTTGCAGGGGCAGAGTCTCAGTTCTGGTAGGCACTGTCCTAATGTTGGCTAATAGTCATTATTGTTGAGCAGCAGTGGGATTGGGCCTGAGTGGCTGCTGTACTTCCAGTCTGAACAAGATAGGGAAGATATAGTCTTGATAAAATGGGTAGTTTCCCTAGTTCTGCTTATTCTCTCTGCATTAGTTCATTTAAGTCTTTTTCCATGTTTCTCTATAGTAATGTTTCTTATAAGCACAGTAATATTCCATCATATTTATGTATAATGGTTTAGGCATCTACTTTGTTTCCAATTCTTTGCTACTACAGAAAGAGCTGCAATAAATATTTTAGTGTTATATGGGACCTTTTTGTCATTTGACTTCCATGGAGTATATGCTTAACAGTGGAATCTCTGGGTCAAAGGGTATGGATGCACTAGTCACTTTCTTTTGCATACTTAAGAAATTTCAAGAGTGGCTGTACCAATTCATAGCTCTACCAACAATACTCCTATCTTTCCACAATCCCCCTTGTCCCTCAAGCATCAACTATTCCCACCTTGTTTTCTTTGCCAGTTTTCTGGGTATAATGTTAAACCTCAGAGGTTGGTTTTGGGTTTTTTTGTTTGTTTGTTTGTTTGTTTCTCTTATCATTAGTGCTTTTGAAACATCCTTTCATGTTTGTAATTCTTTTGAGAATTGTTTGTCATATCCTTTGATCATTTACTTATTGGAGAATGAGCTAACACTCTTTCCACTTTGTAAAGCTGTCTTATTTCCTCACATGGAGTTTATAATCCAGCAAAGGATTATAGGGTTATAACTCTAGAGCTGGAAGATACCTCAGAGGCCATTAGTCCACTGTCCTTCCCTATTTTCCAGTTGAAAAACCTGAGGCTCAGGAAGGTTGATTTCCTTGCCCAAGTAAGGGTGCACAGGTGGTGATAATCAGAGGCAGGATTTGAACCAGAGACCTCTGACTTCAGAGCAGATGCTCTTTCCACTGCCAGATACTGCCTTCTTGGTCCCCATATGGGGTTTATATTCCAGGAAAGGATTAGAAACAGATGACCATAATATGTAATTTGTGCTTTATTTTGGTTTGAATGGCAAACATTTTGTATTGGAGGAGTTGGGTTGGTTTATTAAGTACTTATTATATGACAGGCACTGTGCTAAGGTCCAGGGATACAAAATCAACACGAAAACAGCCCCACCCCTCAAGGAGCTTCTACTTTTAAGGGAGAACACATAAATAGGTATGGATAGGACCAGTACAAAAGTAATCTTCAAAGGGAAAGGATCCTCTGGGGAGACAAATACAAAAGGCCCTTAGTATAGTACTTGAAAAATAGTAAGTGCTTAATGAATGTGTTGTGCCCCCCCCCCCATTTATTTATCCATTCAAGGAGTAGACATTCTAAAGGGAATAGAATATATATTGGGAAATGGTGGCCTAGAAAGAAAAGAAGTTGGTTGTTTTTTCCCCCTTTTATTTATTCATTCATTTATTCAATCATTATTTATTTATTTAAAGTTTTGACTTCCAAATTCTATCCCTCTCTCATTCTTTCCCTTCCTCCCCTCCCCCCCTCCCCAAGGTTGCAAGCAATCAGTATAGGTTATCCATGTGCAGTTATGGAAAACATTACCATATTAGTCATTTTACATAAAAAGAGAAAAGGAGTTTTTTCAAGGCAGTCACAGAGATTGTGTAGTGAGCCATTGGGCAATAGACAGTCATGCCCTTTCAGGTGGCAATGTATGATTTGATAACTGTTAGTTGAGCGGTGGTCATGCTGTTGTCACAAACTGTATGCTATTGTTGTGTGATTTAACACTCTGACAGATTTCTGGGTGGGTGGTACCTCTTGACTCTTCAGAAGTGGATAATAGACTTGGCAATGGTAAGTTTTTCATCTCTCATTGTCATTATCAACATTTATTAAGCATCTGCTATGAAGTATGTAAAAGTCCTTTGAAAAATAACAAGTTCTATATAGATGTGGGGAATTATTATTATTTATGTTGATATTAAGTCTTTTTGCCAAATGCTCCCACTGCCCTTTTTTTTTTCCAACATGGTGCTTTCTAAGCATTACAGATTTTTTTTTTTAATAAAAACAATGTCATCAGTCTGTGTTATGGGCCAAACTACATTTTTATGGACTGCTCTAGGAACCTGGTCACCATTTCAAAAGAGCATTTTTCTCCTAGGATACTACATTTTACATTCCCAAAATTCTTAGACTAGTTTCTTCCAAACAGAAATGGATTGGACAGTGTCATCATTATAGGTCTCATGGTAACCCAGGTGTATGTCTTCTAGGGCCTGAAATAGAGTGGCTTCTGGTCACTGGAGCCTTCATGCTTATTAGCAGAGATTAAATTCTATAGGGAGTATGAAATGGGGCCAGTAAATAGTCATAAGCATATAGCTTCATATTTGCTTTTATGGGCCAAAGGTTTACAGGTTTTTAGCAACAGTTCTGAACTATTACGTTCTAGAATTAATTTTTTTTTCCACTATTTTTGGGGCAGTGAGGGTTAAGTGGGTCACACAGCTAGTAAGTGTCAAGTGTTTGAGTCTGGATTTGAACTCAGGTCCTCCTGAATCCAGGGCTGGTGCTTTATCCACTGTGCCACCTAGCTGCCCTCTAGAATTAATTAAAAAAAAATATATATATATATATATATTTAAGCTCTATCAGCAAACACAAATATTGCAGTAAACAAACGAGCGAAACATAAATAAGATTGTAAATCATTTTATATGATATTGAAATTTTTCTTTATATAGTCTATAAATTCCTAGTTTCTTTTAAAATGTATATACACTAGATAGTTGTAAAATTATCCTTATTGACTACTTTTCTGTATATTTAGCTGAGCTTTGTTGCTCTTACTGTACTTGTAACTGGTATGGATATTGTTGTTTTGATTCATGTCATACAAGTCTTCCCACCACTTTGGTCTAAACCTGGGATTTCATTCATATTGGCAACTTGCCTGTGAGTCTTATAAGAATGGCTGGAGGACAGTGAGAAGTTCATCAACCAGGTATACCAGGAATAGGCTCTCTAGGGAATGCAAGGACAATAAGCAAACAGTTCCTTTTGAGCTTTCTGTGTTGGACAACAATATACACACGTATGTATACACACAAGAAGGTAATTCTTTTGAGAGGAGGCACTGTCAACTAGAGGGGATCAGGACAGACCTTATATAGGAGGCAGCTGAAGGAAATTAGTTCTCAAAGGCAGGAGTAAGTGCAGTCCAGGCATGGTTACACTGCTTGGTATATGTCCAAAGCAGAACTTTGAGCCTGCAAGAATGGGACTTTTTCTGTTATATACAACAGTGCCTCACAAGTCTTCTCCCATTTCTTTGAATTCTTCACATTTGCCACTTATTACAGTGTAATAATATCCTATTATATTTATTTGCCACAGTTTGGTCTACCATTCCCCAATCAATGAACACATGGTTTTTCTCCAGTTTTTTGGCCATGACAAATGATTTCAGCTACTATTAACAATTTAAGGTTTATACAGTAGTTTTCTTCACAACTTTGTGAGTTCGGAGTATAAATATTATTATCCCTATTTAACAGATAAGGCAACTGGAGCTCCATGAATTGCTGAGAGTCATAAAACTTAAAAGTGTCAGAGCAAATCATTAACCCATGTTAGTGTCCACTAGACCAGACCGTCTTTCATACATCGTACCTATACGTGAACAATGAACAGCAAAAACCATTTTCTTCCCTTGGGATGGTCTGGCAATTTACTCTTGGCTAAAGGGAGGAGCAGTATGACTTTACTAATATTTAGGAAAATCATCCTTAAACACTGTTGACTCAACCCTAGAAGAAAAGGGACACCAAATTGATAAGATACTCCCACCCCTTGCTCACCACACCCAGGACTCTTGGGCTGTTTGTTGATGCTTGCCTACCATTGGGTAGACCAGACTTTGGAACCACTTGAAAAGTGAACTTTGTTCTTTATTTCTGCCTTCTCATTTCTTTTTTGATTTAGATTGGTTAATCTTAAAGGTCTTACCTTACCTTACCTTACCTTCCTTCCTTCCTTTCTTCGGGGCAATGACTTGCCCAGGGTCACACAGGTAGTGAGTGTCAAGTGTCTGAGGGCCTGATTTGAACTCAGGTCCTTTTGAATCCAGGGCTGGTTCTCTATTCACTGGCCACCTAGCCCCGCCCCGCCCCCCCCTTCTTACATGCCATGATAAATATTTCAACTAAGTGATTTGGGAATTAATGATGTACTTGAGCATCTTATTTTCTTAACCTTATTTGGCTCAGTGGCACTTGAGACAATGTGGAAAAAAACTCTAGACTTGGAGTCAGGAGATCTGGTTTCTAAGCCTTGCTCTGTCACTTGTTGGATCATCTGGCCAAGTCACTCTCTTCATCTGCAATGACATTTCGGGTTCCCATAGCAACCTTTGTAGTAGCTCTTCTTGCCCAGAAAACAAATACCCCTTCCTTACCTCCACATTTTTGAATGTTTAGGTTTCAAAATTCAGTTCAATCGCCACCTTCTGCTGGATGCCTTTCTTGATCCACAAGGCTGCTAGTGTCCTCCCCTCCCCCTAAATCAACTTGTATCTATTTTGCATACAGTATATTTATTTAGGTACATGATGTCATTCCCATTGAGGGCAGTGACTAGCACTGTGTTTGGCACAAAGTTGGTGTTAACTGATTGAATAGTAAGGATATAATCAACCTACTTGGATTATTGGGAGAATCCATATGAGGTAATCTATGAAATGAAGTACTATGTTTACTTCATTTATTTTATATATTTATGTTATAAGTGCTTCTATAATTACTTACAGGGGTGTTGGTACTCCTTCCATGACACCACTGCCGGTGGTAGTAGATCATCCCTGAGTTGTTGCCCCCACGCTGGCCCCCCACTAAAGACCCTCTGCTGGCCAACCTTTCTGATAATGTACCTCTCCAAACCTTGCTAGGCTGCTAGGTTTTTTTTTCTTTGTGGGGCAATGAGGGTTAGGTGACTTGCCCAGGGTCACACAGCTAGTAAGTGTCAAGTGTCTGAGGTCGGATTTGAATTCAGGTCCTCCTGAATCCAGGGCTGGTGCTTTATCCACTGTGCCACCTTAGGCTTCTAGGTTTTGCAGTCTTTACCTGAAGCTCTTCTGGTCTGCTAAGACCTGCCAGACTTTGTGTTTTGCTGGCATGCTGGCCTTTGAGAACCCAAGGTCACTTCCATGTCACAATGGGGCATCTATAGACATTATTATAAGTGCTTCACATTGATAATATTTATTACCAGAGTTCTAATTAGTAATTTTGGCACCAGGGCAGCAGTGTGTTGGGTGTAAACAACATTAAAGTGCCCTCCAATTAATTTTATCATTCACGATGTGAAAACAATACCAGGTGGAATTCAGATATTCAGTTGAGCAAGAGGGAGAATTGGTTATTACAGTAACTATGCCTTGTGCTTTCTAAATCTTCATGCCCTGCTGGTTAGGTGTATATGCCTTGATGAGTAGTTACAAGCATCACATTTTAACCAGTGCTTATCATGTACACTTATTCCCGGTGGTAGGAGACCTAGGTTTCTTTTCATTCTAGGTTCTGTCCTATGAATATAGGCAAGTCCAGTACTCTTGGCCTAATTGGCCTCTATATAGTGAAGTGATTAGGGAAGTGAATTGTGGTGTAGGATGAAGGGAACTGGATTTAGAGCTATGGCAGAAGGACTAACATGGAGGCTTTTCCCCCTCATTTCTATCATTAAGATGCTTTTTCTAATTTTTCACATTAAAAAAAATGAGGTGGGGGTAGCTAGGTGGCACAGTGGATAGAACACTGGCCCTGGATTCAGGAGTACCTGAGTTCAAATCTGGCCTCAGACACTTAACACTAGCTGTGTGACCCTGGGCAAGTCACTTGACCCCAGTTGCCTCACCAAAAAAAAAAAAAAAAAGTGAGGTAGATCCTAATGGGTAGAATGACTTGTCCACACTTGCACAGGGAACAAGTAGAGCTGAGAGTTTAAACTTAAGTTACCTGATATCTGGGTTTAAAAATGTTGACCCTGGTTACCTCTTGATCTCCATAGTTCAGGTCCCATTAAGTAACTGAGTTTTAAAAGGCATCCATTTAATCAATCAGTCCCAATCTCTGTTCTGACCTCACAATTTGAAAAGAAACTTAGGTTCACATGCTATTGATAACAAATTGGATCTTGACTTTGACTCTTTCCCCTTTCCTCTGGAACAGAATTTGTGCACCTTTATTAGCGCTGCCAGCAAGTTTGCCCAGCTTCAGTACCTGTGGGAGGCAAGGGATTCCGGTGCAGTAAGTGCCTTGACCTGGAGCATGTCTGCGTATACTTGTGCAAGTAAGGAAGCCAGGGGGTGCTGTGGTGGGGGTGGGCCACTGCTGAGTTTGGTAAAGTCTTAGGAATAATAACATGCACTATTAATATCATAGTGATATATAACATTTATCTACAATATTATGTATAATATATGTCAATATTGCTTTATAATACTTTATTTGATCCTTATAACAACCCTGTTTTATAGATGAGAAAAACTGAGGCTCAGAAAACAGAGAGGGGTTAAGTGACTCCTCCAGGGACACACAGCTAGTAAGTAGTAGCTGAGGTGAGATTTGAACCCAGGTCTTCTTGACTTAAGGTCCAGTACTACACCAGGCTTCCTCTCTTTCATGCACTCATGCTGTCTGTCTAGAAGTAAAACTCAGCTATATGTGCTTTGTGCTCAGGGTATGTGATGGTTATACTCCCCAGGTAAAAAAAAAAAAATCATTTTGATTTTCCTCAAAATTTGTTCCTGCATAAATCAACACATATATTACATATTCACACAATTTATAAGGTTGAAGGGATACAATTTACCTCTTTAGCCTAAAAGAGTATTTACCAAAATAGGAACTTTAGTGCAAGATGCAATAGACACTCTTGGAGACAGTATTGAGGCTCTAGCAATACTTTCCCCCTCTAGAATTTTTTTTTTGGCATGGCAATGACTTGTCCAGGGTCACACAGCTAGTAAGTGTGAAGTGTCTGAGGCCGGATTTGAACTCATGTCCTCTTGAATTCATGGCCAGTACTTTATCCACTGTGCCACCTAGCTGCCCTCCCATTTGAGGTTTTCTTGGCAGAGATACTGGAGTGGCTTGCCCAGAGTCATACTGGATTTGAACTCATATCTTCCTAACTACAAGCCCTGTGCTTTATCTACTATGTTCCCTAGCTGCCCCATTAACTGTGTCAACATAAAAAATTACCTATTAAATGCATAGTTTGTCCTTCTGAAAATAGGCCTCTTTGGTTCCAAAACTTCCTAAGCTCAACTTTCTGCAGAAATGAGTACCTACAGAGGTCCCAGACGAGCACATAACTATATCTATGTCTATATATCTTTCTATATTTCCTATATAGACCAAGTATTCCATGGCCAAAATAGTTTGGGAAACTCTAGTATGCAGAATTTTGCTGTCTTCTAGCAACAAGGACATAAAATGGTTTAAAAACATTCTTCCCTCCAAAGATCTGCTGATTCTCTGAATGTCATGAAAATTTCTTCATGAAATTCAGTTTGTCTTTGAATAATTGGCTCACTTTAGAGTCAAGATCGCATAGCACTTAGAACTTGAGGTTAGTTCAAGCTTGTGATGCTAACCTATTTGACCTTGGGCTAGTCACTGTGTCATAATCTATGGTAATACTTGTACTGCTTGTACATTAGAGTACTGTTGAATTGTGTGAACACATTAAAGCATTTTATAAATTGTCAAGTGCTCTATAAATAACTGCCCAGAAGTTACGATTGCTAGATCATTTTTCTTTAGAGAAATTTGTGATTTGGGTTATTCGTAATCTTTTAGAAGTCTGGGACCATATTTTATATTTTTTCTACCCTCAACAGCACAGTGCATGGGTACATTAATGATAGCTCACATTTCTGTGGGGCCTTCGGAGTTTACAAAGCAATTTCCTACCTTTACTCCTGAGAAGGATTCAGGGAAAATATTATTTATCCCCCTTTTATAGAAGAGGAGGAAACTGAAATTTTAAGACTTCTTGTCCAAGATCACACGGCTGTTGAGTGGAACCAGGGCTCAAACCCAAGTCCAAACAACTCCAAGTGTTCTTTTTGCCACTGTAGACTTCCTCTCATTAGTGGGTTATCAGTTTTGTTGAATGGCAATGTTCAATTGCAGATGAAATTGGAGACTAAAGTTAGAATTTGAAGCCATGGTATGATAGGAAAAGTGTTAGCTTTGGCATCAGAAGACTGGTTCCAGGCTATGTGGAACTCTGTGGAACTCATTCCCCTATGTCCACCCCCTCTTTGAACAGCAGTTTCCTCCATTTTTAAAATGGTCTAAAACACTTCATAAAAGCCACACAGACACTTTATTATTACTTTTCTTGTTGTGATGGATTAGACTTTCTTTAATGACTGTCAGGATTGAGAAATTCCATTGTCATTATGCCATAGAGTAAGCAGGTATAATTTGTTGGTATTACTGTATTCAGTTCATTGGCACTATATGCAGCGTTGCCCAGCTTCCACATTCTCTTTCTGAGAGGAAGTAAAAACTCTAGAGCTGAGGGAGAGAATGACCTGATCAGGAAAGTGATCCGCAAACTGAGTTTGAATCAAACTCAGTTGTCTTCCCTGTGCCATGGCACAGGGAAGTTCATGAACTTTAAGGTGTACTGGGTTGGATATGGAATAAAAGGCTTCATTTCTGCCTTTGAGGAAATAGATATAATTTAAATATTCTTCAAGAGTCTGATTTCATTGGTGTGGAAGGGCTCCACTGATGTGCCCTTTCCCTGATTTTTTTTTTTTTTTTGGCAGGACAATGAGGGTTAAGCCCAGGGTCACACAGCTAGTGTCCAGTGTCTGAGGCCGGATTTGAATTCAAGTCCTTCTGAATACGGGGCCGGTGCCACCTAGCTGCCCCCATTAGTTGATAGTTTTTTAAGTTGCTGTGGCTCTGGTGAAGTTACACTCTCAAAGGGTGGCTCTTGGACGCTAGAAACGGTCCATTAGTCAGCCAAACTTTATTTCTGCACAAGAGACATACCAGAAAATGAAACAGTTAGTACAATAAAGTGTATGTTTGCAAAAGTTATTGGCTGTTCAGAGATTCAGTGGAAGAGGTCATTTCAAATGTTCTGTGATTCTACTGTACACTCATGGGTATTTAAGGAAAGCTGCTTCCCATTTGGCTTGCAGTAAAGAACTTGTAGAGATTGCAGGATTAGGAATTAGGGAGCCCTATATTCAAATCTCACTGATACTTGTTAGCTCTGTGACTATGGAAAATCACTTAATGCATCTGAACCTTAGTATCCTCATCTGTAAAACAAAGGTAACACCATGTTCTTACATTAATTCTCCAGGCTATAGTGAGGCTTAAATAAGCTTTGCAGCCTCACAGGAAGTATATCAATGTCAGCTGTTAAAATTTTAACCTGTTTTATTTTGTGAAAAATTGGCGGGGGTGGAGAGGGGGAACAATTCAGACTACATCATTTCTAAGGTACTTTTCATATTTAACATTCTGCAACTATAAATGATGAAT
The DNA here is from genome assembly GCF_019393635.1 of Dromiciops gliroides. Classification (NCBI taxonomy): domain Eukaryota; kingdom Metazoa; phylum Chordata; class Mammalia; order Microbiotheria; family Microbiotheriidae; genus Dromiciops; species Dromiciops gliroides. The sequence goes on from NC_057862.1 coordinate 518,970,811, forward strand.
TTTAACCAGGCTGTTATGTTATATATTCATATGTTATATGAATATAATTTGCACATTATAAGGAATTGCAAAGATCGAATAGTAACTGATTACTTTAACTTACAGCAAGAGTAATAACAACTTTAATGACCACACAGGATCTTATGGGTAAGTAAACTTATAGGTAAGCATACTCTCCTCTGGCCTCTCCCCAATACATACTTAACCTTTTATTTCATAAGATAATCACACATACTCTGTAATCCAGGCTGAGTTTTTGTTGTTGTTTTTACTGAATGTGAATAACTCTCTGGTTTTTGTTAGCTCATTTGAGTCAACAGGGACAGCTTTTCCTTGGTCTTAAGCAGTTGCTACTAGCGCAACTTTGATCAGTTCATATATTAAAAGGCAAGCAAAAGGGTGTGCCTCCAGCTATAGATACCTCTTGCTTTAACCTTTCCTAAGTCTCTTATCTCCAAGGTCCCTTCCAGCTCTAAATACTATTAATCTCAGATATCCTCTACCTCCTCTGGGCAGTGTGTACTTTGCAGAAAATAAATGAGAGCTTAGTGGGCCATCCCCAGTCTCTTCTTCCTCCTCACACTGGGGTTTGTGGAATGTGTATTCTCTAACAAATAGGGAAGAATCACTAGCATGGTGAACCTAGATGAAAATCTCAGATCTCTGTTCCTTACTTGAACCTTGGACAAGTAACTTCTAGGTCCATTTTCTTGTGTAAAATGAGGTTGGACCTGATCATCTTTAAGACCCCTTCCAGCATTTTTACCTGAGATGAAGCTTTTAAAGGCACCTGTTCTAAAGAACAAAAAAAATCAGAGTAACTAGTCATTAGACTTCCACATTTGAAATGTGGCCATTTCAGCTAAAGTGGCTGGTTTTGTGATGGCTCAACCATCACAGCATGACTTCCCCCGGATGTGTAAAAGTTTGGTAAAAGTGATTTTGTGCTGTGTGACCCTGGGCAAGTCACTTCACCCCAATTGCCTCACCAAAAAAAAAAGTGATTTTGTTTTTCATTTAAAAGAGAACTGTATTTCAGTTATTAACATTTAACATTGTTTTTGTATTTCAGTTCTTGTCCGTTTCCTGATCATGCTGGCTCTAAATATATGGGTAACAGCTACAATACTTCGCTACAGGAAAACTACAAAGGATGAGTAACAGCATCTCCACACAGAAAATAACTCAAACTGGGGCAAAAGAGAATTAACTTATTTTCTCCAGCATGACTGAAGCAAGGCCATTTGGATTTTAAAATCAGTATGATAATGGAAGTGTGGCGACCATACTATCTAAACACATTTTTCTACTTTTCAGCTTGAAGCTACAAAGTATGTTCTGTTCCCATCTTCCCTGAGGGAAAAGAGATTTGAACAGGGTGAGCTGGAATTGTATGCCAGAGATTTCAGTTTGTTAAGAGCCAGAAAGGATCTTTTTGGTCATCTAGTCCAAATCTGTCCATTTAAGGAGAAACTGAGGCACAAAGAGGAAAAAAAGTCATTTGACTTTAAGATCGTGACTTGACTCCTTGGCCAGTGTTTTTTCCATTGTAGCACTTTAGCCTCAGTTTGTCATTAAACATCTCACTGTGCCTTGGTCATTTCCTAAAGAAAATTACTCTTGCAGTTACACGTGGCAATTCCATTATTGTGCCTGGTTTCACATAAGGCCTCCATTATTTGAAGGAACACTTATACTATTATCTTTACTGGATTTTGAAACTAATGGGCAAGACCAGTTTTTGTTTTTTTAAAAACAAATACATAAAATTTAGGTGGAAGGGACTTTTCATTTTACAACCTAGAAAAGGGCATTGAGGTAACCAAAGATAACCAAAAAACTAATAAGGAATTTACTGATCCCATAGTTTGAGTGAAGGTAGATGAGCTCAAGGGAGGATAAATGTCTGGCCCAAGGGCCAATCAGTATTAGACCACAGGCCATACTAAATCAACAGGGCTTGGGGTGGTGGTGGTTGTGCAATGATTGGTTCAAGGATGTAAACATGAGCTTTCTACTATATTCATTGCTGCCATTTTGGCATAATTCCTTCTTATTTGACCCTATGTAAAATAGGTCCTCATTGCATTGCTTGTGTGCATGCAAACTTGGTTTTAAATGTTTAAATTTAATCAGCATGTAAAATAAACATTCAAAATTTGAATATTATTTGGTTTAAAACTCTCGTGAATTTCTGGGAAGGGGTCATGACATATTTCAAGAATCTGTATGGTTACTATCTATAACTCAGTAGATGTTCTTTAAGAGATTGGGACAGGGCAGCTAGGTGGCACAGTAGATAAGCACCGGCCCTGGATTCAGGAGGACCTCAAACCCGGCCTCAGACACTTGACACTAACTAGCTGTGTGACCCTGGGCAAGTCACTTGAGCCCAATTGCCCAGCAAAAAAAAAAAAAAGAAAAGAAAAAAAAGAAAAAAAAATCACTTCTCCCATGCAGGCAAATTGTACATATAGAAATTAAGGGTTACTTTAACCAGCAGAAGGACTAGTTAGTCTAATGTGATAAAAATGGGGGCTTGAGGAGGAGTTTGGCAATTGTCCAAACAAAATTCAAATAAAATCCAAACCCCCAAACCTACCAGAAAGGATAGGAAGGAGAAAAAAACTGTAAATTACAGAATCATAGATCTGGAGCTTGAAAAGATCTCAGAATTCTTACAGTTTTACAGTTGAGTTTGTGATTTGCTCAGGGTTACAGGCAGAACCCAAAACCCAGGTCTTCCTAGCTTCAAAGACAAGTGCTTTTCAGCATACTATGAAGACACAGTGCTAAATAATTGTGATACTAAAATACAAAGTGTTCCAAAAGTCCTGGTTTGCAAAGCAAGTTTCATCAAAATCACTCCATGAATTCTGTGGTCTAAGTGAGGCTCCAGAGGTGAAATGGCGTGCTTGTGGTCACATAACTGGAAAGAGGTGTTAGGAAGCAGATGTAAATTTAATGTTATTAAACTACAGAATTGATGCCTGTGGAGATTTGTCATTATAGAAATATATCTTTGTAATTTTAAGAAGTGGAACCATTTTAATCCAAATTAAGGAATTACTAGGACCCTTCTATTTGTTTCTGACCAAGCTTCCTTTCCCTTGTCCCCCTAAATTTCATATATGAAATATTTCCAGTATCTTAAATTCCTGTGGTAAGGTTTAAGAAGTTGAAGCATTCCAGAATAATAATTTTCACAGGAAAAGTATGAAAATGCATACTTCTCAATTCCTTTTATTTATTTTCTTTTCAAAAGCAGGCATAGGATACAATCACAATGCTACAAAGATACGACAGAAGTTTCCAAAAGTTAAATCCAGGGGCTATAATTCTTTTTTTGTTTGTTTGTTTGGTGTTTTTTTAAAAAAAAGGTATCTGATCAAATATTTTTGTACTGATTATATAAGCTGTGCATTTTATAATTCATTCAAAACCATTCCCAATAAAATTCATAGATATGGGGAAGAAGGAAGACAGGACTGAACCTCCTGGCATAACATCTCAGTGCTTCTTCAAAGTGCTTTACAAAACATTCTACAGTATTCTCACAACACAGTTGGGGATTTCAGGAGGCCCAAAACAAGGCAAGAATAAGGAGCCAAATGCTGGTATGCAAACTAATTTATAAATTCAGATGTGCCTGGCTCTGCTCTGATCGCTGGACCAGTGCACCTTAGGCACGAGAAATCGTAAATAGAATCTAAAGCAAGTATCAATAATAAATCAATGCATTGTTTATAATTATCTCCATTTTCCTACAAAAGATGGCAGAAGACTTGATTATCAACAGCAGCATCATTTCCTAAAATGTAATTTGGCTACCCCAATAAGGATTTTAAAGTTAGGTATAGGGTCATAAAAATTGAGTCACTGAAGATTACTATGGCTCAGCTTTTATATAGGCTACCCTTTATTTTATTTTTATTGGCATACCTATATATTCATCAGTTGACTGCAGGCCCCTTTTACTTTCTGATGGATAAAAGAAAATGCTTATTTGCTGTGTACTTTAAATTTGCACTAAAATCAATGAAACTACAGATTCCTCTTCTACCTGGCATTTCCTGATTCCTATGTCCATGGGGAATATTAAAAAAAATATTTTAATCTGAATTGTGTAAAATGGAATAATTTATAGAATTTGGGGACTTGCCAGGACAGTAGGAAAATGGAGATGGGCACACTTATCCATGCCAAGGGAATGTTATATGCTGGAGAGATTGCATTTGGATAGCTATATACGTGCACAGAGCATGATTTAAGGTTACAAAGGGGGGGAATGGCAGATTCTTACCTGAAGCTGGAATAATAATTAGGAAAAAAAATTATTATTGTTTGAAATGGGAAACCAACCTTATAAACCCTGACTATGTCAATAAAATGAAATGTAGAAAATCTCCATGGGAGAGAATTTTTTTTCTTAGCAAATTATCTAATTTTCAGAAACTTCACATTTTCCCCCGGTATAGAAGAGATGCCATGATTCTTCATACTCTCAATTATTTACATCTTCCAAAATGTACTTTTTAACACCCACTTTTGCCTTCTATATTCAAATGTTTCAATTACCATGTGTAAACTTAAAACTATTTCACCTTAAAACAGTTTATTTAAAAATATATATATTTATATATTCTCTCCAATTCAGAATAATAGGATAGAATTTCCCACAATGTAACAAAATCTTTATATAAAATATTTATGCATTCAGTCTCATTTAAACAAGTCTAATGAATGGAAATATTTACTCTATATAAATTTTATATATTTTTTTCACACTTTAAAAAACATGCTGTGCTTTAAAACTAGATTGCAACAAACCAACATTTGAAAATGAAGTGGCACGCACATTCTAGTTTTAAGGATCCACAGCCAACACAAAAGAGTGCAGATTCAATAAATCAATTTTGTTAAAGGTGAGAGGAAGGGGGCAAGAGGAGAGAAGAGAGAGAGAAAATTTAGTTTTCAAACATTGATGGGCTAATGGCCACTCTTCAGCTTCCCATGATAGTGTTTTTAAATTGTGGTCCTAATTTTCTAAACATTTCTATGTTGTCCCTAGAGAAAGGAACAATAAAATGTCTGCTTCCTTCATTGAAAGTCTAGGTGATATATTTTATTTATCACACACATGCTCTCTCTATAGATACAGACATATAGATATAGATATAACATACAATCTATATCCATATGTCTAGAGATATAGACACTGACCAGTTAGAGGCTACATAATTTCTTTACTTTTGATATCTTGAATACTGTAGTTGTATAAAACATGCAATTTTCTGGGATAGTGATGAATACTACATGAATGGGCCCACAAAAATTCTATTTTTATGCAAGATTGAATTTTAAAAATAAATCCAATTTAGTGCTTCTAGGCCCTTTCTTCCCAGGTATTAGTTCTCATTAGCACACAACTGAAATAATACACACAGCCATGTCCTTGAGAAAAGCATAGAAAAATTTAAAGATATATCTACAGTATGTTTTAGTTTTGTTTTTTTTCCCCCAAAGTTTGTGATAACTCTTGAATACTTGCATGTGTAAAAATGTAAGAGATGAAACCTCCCCTTCCCCCCTGCAAAAAACAAAACAAACAAAACAAAACAAAATTGAGCCAGGATACAAACAAGGCAAAAGAAAGCTTCATAGCACTTAATGAGGGTAATACAAAGTCACTGAATAATACTGAGGTTTGTAAAAAGGGCTGGATGAAAAATTACCAGTACACATTGAAGTTAAGTTAGTTCTCATACTATCAATTATTGTTTCTGGTAACCAATGCTTTCCTGCCGAAAAAACAAAACCCATCCACTATACATTCAAAATAGGCTGACATTGCTATAACTATTATATGTAAAAATAGTGCTCTATTTTTCTTCCACAAAGCAAATTTGTATTCTAACAGCTGGTAAACATCTTTTCCTTTATCATTTTAAATAGAGTGGGCTGAGATTTGGGGATAGGAGAAGGGAGGTGGAAGTAAAGGACTTAAATTAAGGCATTCAAATGGCAAAATAGGGTTGTCCATCATGAAGCAATATTAAACTGATATGATTAACTTCAAAATTTTCATTATATTAACTGCTCAAACACACTGACATGCAGCTTTTTTCGATATATATGAATGAATAATATCAACTTCAACATTATGGCTTTATATACAAGTGCATAGTTGCAACTGTAATAAGTAATGGTATCTGATCAATGTGTATAAAAAATAAAGTCTTAAAAATCCTCTTGCAGTATTACAGTACTGTGTGTGTATATATATATATATGTGTGTGTGTGTGTATATATGTATATATATGTGTATACGCACACACACATATACATACATACATATATATACACATACATACATATATATATATATGTGTATATATGTATATATCTACATACACACACACAGTATAATGGTCACTTAAGGATGCAGTCTATACCACTATGGTAGAATCTTTCCCAATCCTCAATTCTTCTGGTAACCTTAATATGCTGGTGAAATCTCTCCAGTGAAGCTGAAAGATAATCGCTTTTATTTCAACTCTTCTCAGTCCTCTTGTGAAATGTAGTGTCGTCCAATAGAGTTTTGTAGAGCAAGACTTAGAGTTTTGTAGAACCAGGCTTTGAAAGTTGGAGGCAGGTATCCTACAGTATCTTTTTTCTGTTACCAATGACTCTTGGTTTAATCAGTCACCTTAAAAGATCTGAGGAAACCTCTCCAATATTACCGATTTATATTGCAACCCCCCTCCAAGTAAACTACTGGTTTATACATATACATACATATATGTGTATGTACGTGTATGTATGTGTGTATGTGTGTATACATATATACATACATACATATATATATACACACACACACACACACACATATATATATATCAATCTCAGGAAAATATAGCTTTCTTTCATTTAATAAATTTGGGGATATCACATTTCAGTCTTGTTCATAACAGGCAGAAAATGATCACCATGGATAGTGACTGCATTCACAGAAGGCAGTTAGCTGGGGAAAAAGAAAAAAAAAAAGATTGTCATCATCAGGAGCTGCCTTGTCAGACTATAGTTACCTCCAAATTCTTTCCAAGTTTACCTATTTTTTTTAAATCTTTCTTTTTTTATTTTCTTTTCTTGCAGGGCAATGAGGGTTAAGTGACTTGCCCAGGGTCACACAGCTAGTGTCAAATGTCTGAGGTCAGATTTGAACTCAGGTCCTTATGAATCCAGGGCCATTGCTTTATCCACTGCACCACCTAGCTACACCCCAAGTCTACCTAATTTAAAAGATATTCTGACACACACCTTTAAAAAAAAGTATATCTTACCATCAGTGGACATAGTTATTAAGCCCTAGTGGTACTAATTTTCATAAACCCCATTTAATGCTAATATTACAATATTAGGGCACTGCCATGGTTGATGTGGTGGCAACAATTTGAAGATTTCCAAAATTAAATCTATTCTAAAAACAAAAACAAAACCAAAAACCAAAAAAAAAAAAAAAAAAGGGCAGCTAGGTGGCACAGTGGATAAAGCACCAGCCTTGGATTAAGGAGAACATGAGTTCAAATTTGGCCTCAGACACTTGACACTAGCTGTGTGACCCTAGGCAAGTCACTTAACCCCCATTGCCCCTCCAAAAAAAAAAAATTTAAATCTATTCTGGCATCACAAGCTGTATTAGTGTTAACTAATAAATATAAAAAACATACTTCAAAAATGAAGAAAATATATCAATTTTACCCAGTATACTTTTAACAATTATGTGGCTATAGTGAAATAAGCACTAATTCTTCCAAACTAGGTTGCAGCTGAAAAGATAACAGGATAAGATTATTTTCTCTTAGACAAAACGTAGCACTGATTATTTGAATTACTTTATATTTACATGATAGCAATCAGGACAATCAGCATTATTGCTTGAATTATTCTCCAAGTACAGAATTAGAAGACAAGCCAGCAAACACTTCACACCACTACAAATAAGCCAGGTCAAAAAAGGGTATTTCACAGCATTGTCAAGAAATGGAAAGCTCTTGCAGTTTCAACTTTGCAAGTCTGAAGAAAAGGGGAGAGGGAGAACATGCTATTTTTACAGATAAACTCAATAGCAAATAGAAGAAAACAATTTACTTTCCCCTTCAAAGCAACTTACTTGGAATGGGGAGGAGTTCTTGAATCATCTTTTATTATAAAGTTTTAGAGATTCTACCCCAAGTTGCCATTCCAAGTACACTACAATTTGTCAAATGCATCTGTACATGTTATTTGACTTTTAAAAGTTCAGTTGGAACATTCTCTGAAATTTAACTTTTAAAAACTAACTCTTAAATAATAGTTTAAAAATACATACATACATACATACATATATATATATATATATAAATAAAAGACTAGGGAACATAGAAGCCCAAATCCAAACCACATGCTCTAGGCAGAAATGAAATCATCCATTTCTCATGTGAATTACCCCATTATATTTCTTCAGAAATCAAAAACATCGTCATCATCATCACCATCCTCATCAATATCATCAAATGACCAATCCCAGTCCTTAAATGCCAAATCAAGCAATCTGCAATAGGAGGTTTACACATTTACACTTGGCTATACTCTGCATTTTAACAGCCCGAACATAAAATGGTCACATAGGCTACTACTGCCTTGCAAATATTTCCTTTAATACTGCACTTCCTCATCAATCACAATTCAAAATTTGGGTATGATTCATACAGATATTATATGGAAATCTGCGGGTATTTTTTTTTAACAACCATAACTTTCCAAGAAGCAACTGGTCTTTATGTTCAATTCTGGACCCAATTCATTGTTCATTTGAAGTATCTGTCCAAGATACAGAGAGATATTCTGATGGGCAAGCTCTATGGATTGTCCATTCAACTGCATACCATATTCCATCCTGTCTCTTTCAACAAACTGCTCCCCTCTGTCTTCCCCACTCTACTGCCTATTTTCAATCTCTCCCTACTATCCACAAATATGCCCTTGTCTCATCTTCACAATCCCCTCATTTGAACCTTCCATCCTAAATTTGCAAAGGTCATCTACAATAGATGTCTCCGCTTTCTTTCCTTACACTCTTCTTAACCTCTTACAATCTGGCTTCCAACTTTATCATTCCACCGAAGTTACCACTGATCTCTTAATTGTCTAATGTAATGGCCTTTTCTCAATCCTCATTCTTTACCTCTCTGCAGCCTTTGATACTGCTTATTACTTCTTCTCTCTGGATTTTCTGTCTGCATTCTTTCCTGATTCTCCTTCTATCAGATGGCTCCTTTTCAGTCTTCTCTCCTGGATTCCCAACCAAATCATGCAATCTTCCACTTTACTACTTCAATTGGTGATCTCATCAGCAACCATAGATTTACTCATCAAACCTACATTGACAATTCTCAAATCTACCTATTATGTCCTAACCTCTCTGATGACCTAGTCTAATCTTGTATCTCCAGTTGCTTTTCGGACATCTCAAACTGGATTTCTAATAGGTATTTCAAACTCAACGTATCCAAAACAGAACTCGATACCTTTCCCCATCCTTCCAGTCCCTCAGGCTCCAAACTAGGTGTCATCCTCTACTTTTCACTATCTCTCACCCTCCAATATCTAATCTGTTGTCAAGGTCTGCTATAGATTTCACCTTTGCAACATCTCAAAATATGGTCCCTTCTCTCCTCTGACACTGCTAACACTGTTGCAAGCCCTGATCACCTGACACCTGAACTACTGCCATAATGAAGTCTCTCCCCACTCTAATCCATCTTCCCTTTGGCCACCAAGGTGATTTTTACTAAACCACAGGTCTGACCTGAAAGGAAACTCCAATAGCTCCCTATTGCCTCCACGATCAAATAGAAAATCCTGTTTAGTATTCAAGCCCTTTATTACCCAGACCTCCTCCTACTTTATTTTCTGTCACATGCTCTTTGATCCAGTTATATTGGCCTCCTGGCTGTTCCAGCAACAAGACACTATCTCTTGGTTCCAGGCATTTTCTCTGGCTATCCCCCATGCCTGAAATACTTTGCTTACTGGTTTCCTTTAAGTCCTAACTAAAATCCCATTTTCTACAGGAAGCCTTTCTTAATCTCTCTTAATTCTAGTGTCTTCTCTCTTTCAATCAATTATTAATTGTTTGTACATATTGCTTGTTGACTCCTGCATTAGAATTTGACATTCTGCAGGACAGATACTGTCTTTTGTCTTTTTTTTATCCAGTAGGCACTTAATAAATGTTTATTGACTGATATTTTGGACAGTAGCTATTCACCAATCAAATCAAATCACACAATGTATGTAAACCTGTGAAAACCTTAAAGCACTATATAAATAATAGATATTTCTCCCCTTGTGTGGACAGTTATGCCAAACTCTTCAGAATGATTACAGCTCTCATTTTAGAAATTATGCAATGTTCTGGGAGTTGATGCAATCAGCACAATGTCAATCACAGATAGGAACATCTTGACTTCTTTATCCAAAGAAATCCCTCTTTAACTTAGTACCTGTTCTGGATATAAGTCCTGACAATGGTGAACACCTTTGGTGAACATGTTTACTCTGTTTATCCCTTGCTTGATATTGATGATCTGACATATGCACAGGACTCTTTGAAGATTTAACTCCCCCAAGGAATCATATGCTCTTTTATATTCAACAAACAAATACAAGTGATTCTTGTAATAGCTACATCTTTCCATGAACTGTGTGAGGGTAAAGATATGGTCTCCTAATAGAATACTGAGTATGAAAATAGTGTTCCCTCCTAATACTTAAATTCAGGAACGTCTTTAATGTGTGTAAAGATTATTCTCAATTTTATATAGGCATATAGGTCAATAGCTATTTTTGTTTTGTTGTTTCTTTTTGTACTGTGGTCAGTGGTTCCCCCTCCCCAATATCTCTGCATTTTCCCTGCTTTTAAATATCTTATGACTTGATCACTAAATACCCTCAAAACTACCTCCACGTCAGCATACGTCTCTTCTGTGATAATTCACCTAGTCCATCTGCTTTTCCCATTTTCATTTTCTTCAGCGCTACTTCCAGTTCCTTTTATCACATCTGGGGATGTGATATGATAGTCTAGATGTGATAGTTCATTATACTTGATAGTAAAACCTTTGTTACAAAAAAATTTAACATTTTCCATGTTGTTTTTTTTCTGTCATCCTACTTCTTTAAATTAAGGAAGCTTTAAGACTACTTTGCTTAGGTTCAATCTCCACCAAACTTTTTAAAACTGATTTCCTCTCCCCTAAACTGCTTCTTGATGTTTCATTAGGTAAAACTGTTCATACTCTTGCATCATTCTTCTTCACAATATCTTGACACATATATTTATCTTGACAGATTTATATTCTATACCAGTATTGACTCTACATGCCTTCTTTTTTCACTTGACAAGCCAAACATTTGCTGCCTAAGATAATTTTTTCTCTCTTCTTGTCTCTGTTATGACAATTGATTCATACTGGTGGTTCAATTATATAAAGACACTAGATTAATTAATAACTCTCACATGAGTAACAAGTAAATTCTCATATAATAAGCATAATCACTTTGCATAAATATAATCAACTTCTTTTTAATGTTACTTGTGTCTAACACTACCCCCCACCCCCTCAAAAAAAGTCTTTAGACTCTCTTATTCCTTCTCTCAGGCAGCCAGATGGCACCAGTATTGGACCTGGAGTCAGGAAGACCTGACTCACATACTAGCTGTGTGACCCTGGGAAAATCACTTAACCCTGTTTGCCTCAATTTCCTCATCTGTAAAATAGGGACACAATGGAGCAGGAAATGGCAAATCATCTCAGTAGTTAGTTCTGCCAAGAAAACCCCCAAAAAGGGTCACAGTCAGACTGAACAAAAATTCCTTCTCTTGAACCACATTTTTCAACATATTTCAAAGTTGTCACCCATTTCCACCTTTGCATTGAAGTCACTAAATATCAAAGTATACACTGATTTAAATTGAAGAACCTTATTTTAAGTCTTCATAAAATTTCTCAAATTATTTTCAGGTTTTCTTTTACAAACACTGCGTCATAAGGTGACCAAATCTTCTATGAAATGATATCTGAAAAAACCATAAAAACTATACTTTTCCTCTTGAAGGAGAACCTGTGAGTCATCATTCCATTTAGTTGCAACTCCCTTCTTGTAGTTTATTAAGAGTGTAAATATTGATATGATTCAGTTTCTCTATCAATATGACCTGGTCATTGGATAAGGATTTCATATATAGAAGAATCAATAGCTAAGCTGATATTTATAGATGGTATACTAAGTGATTTTTAGCTTACTCTGCCTACTTTTCTATCACTCTGCTACTGTTACTGCAGAAGCAGAAGCTTGTGTGGAAGGGTGCATTTACAGGACTGATAACTATTTGGTTTTTGCTTTGTTTCATGGTTTTCCCTGGCCAAAGTTTTAATCACCAATCTACTAACTGATGAGCATTCACTTAGCCAGGCTGGTCCTTGTGCTAGGACCATACAAAAAAAATCTTACAATTTCCTGAAGCTTAAAGCTCTTGAAGGCTTTGCCAACAGAACCCAGTTACCTCTACATTATCTTCATCTATGTTTCAAATGAATCCTTTTACTTGAAGATGTATCAGAGTGAGATTACCTACAAATATAACTGCCAATTAAAGTGATACAGACTCAGATGTTAACAATAGTATATAAATTCCACAAAATCCAAAATGATATTTTTTGAAGATTTGAAAAATTTTAAATCAAAGACCTTTTTTATATTTTGAGAAATTTTCATCAGTTATCCATTAATTTTATGGGTAAGTTTTGATGGTTAGTTTTACTCTACATGCAGCACTGTATAAAAAGATCCCTATTACTTACTGTTATACAAAATGTACCCCCCCCAAAAAATCAATGGAGAATAATTCGAAGGGGAGGGCCAGAACAACAAAAAAAAAAATTTAAATATTACGTAGCTTCTGTAGGGTTTTTTCCTTTCAAAAAAGCATTCTAAATTAATGAACCCCAAAAGAGCACTACACAGCAAGAAAAAAACCATAGTTCATATTGACACAATGAATCAATTCTAAATGTCACTGCCACTGGAATCTTTGCTTGAGACAGAATTGTCCTTACTGTCCTCAAAAGTTATATATAATATCAGGCCTTTCTTGTGTGCTATTTTTTATTTGGTGGCTTCAACACTTTAATACACATAATAAAGATCTATGTTCTATCATATTAAATTAGGAACTCTGTTGTGTAATCTGTATATGAACTTGATACCAGCTGGATGACTTGGTGCCTTTGCTCCAGATAGTTCCTCTTTTTATGATCAATAGGGAGAATACTCTAGCTTACTCAGTGATAATAGCTGATGCTTACATGGTACTTTAAAATTTACAAAGTACCTTTATATAGGTTATCTAAGTTGATCATTATCTCACTGAATATTAAGTGGATCCTACTTTCTAAAAACAGTCAAAACTGGATTTATAAATTGTCTTCAACAATTTTAACATCAAACTATAAGAACTGACCAAAAAACCCCCCACTTCTGTTCATTTTTTACCATACAAAAATATTTGAATATGATTGCAATTTGTTAAATAAATGTATAACACGTTCATACAAGTCAATGTATGTGATATAAAGCTGACAAGTTTCTAGTATTTGACATTCAAAGTTTCATTAGAATTCTGAACACAAAGAGAAAAATGTGATGTGTTAGGATAATTTTAATAATGGTATTACATAACATTTCATTAAATCATTTGAGAAAATCTGTTTGGATGATGTTGGATTTTTTACTTTACCTTGGTTTACTTGGAGGAAGCTGTCGACTTGGCCGTCTTATAGACTGGTTGGGCTGTACCTTCATAGAAGTTCTAGGAGAAGACCGAGCAAAAGGGTCTGGTGCTGGGGGTTTTTTAGGTATCTTTTTTACCAACCTACTGACCCACTTCTGCTGGTCTTCTGTAGAATTAGCTAATAACAGCAGATTCTTTGCCGTTGAAATATCATAGTATACTGAAATGAAATATTTCAAACTTAGTATTTTTAATCATAAACGGTACATGCCTCTCCCATATACCTAGATTTACTCTAATAATCTAACAGGTGACTTCTCTATTCTATCCTTCCTAAAATATCTTTAACACTACTGCCATTAAAGTTTTTTTAATGCATAAATCTGATTATATTATTCCACTGATTAAAAACCTTCCCTCCCCACCCCACCCCCCCCAAACTGCTGAGCACAGTTGTAGTTCCTTTCCCTGGTATTTAAGGCCCTGCACATGACAACAGGCTACCCTCTACTTTGTACCATGCCCATGACCCTCCCCCTCACCTGCCACCCCTACCCATGTTCTCCATGCTCTGGTCAAACTGAATTATTTCCTGCATTCCTCTCTCCTTAAATGCACTATGATCTCCAGTCTTCATGACTTTATGTTTATGCTGGAGCCTATCCCTGGAAAACTTTCCTTCTACTTCCTGTTGAATTTCTGATCATCCTTTACAGCTTAACTGTAAACCTGAATTCCACTTCCTTTGGGAAGTGTTCCCTGATCCTCTTGGTCAGCAATAGCCTTCACTCTTTTTTTTTTTTTAGTGAGGCAACTGGGGTTAAGTGACTTGCTCAGGGTCACACAGCTAGTAAGTGTTAAGTGTCTGAGGCCAGATTTGAACTCAGGTACTCCTGACTCCAGGGCTGGTGCTCTATCCACTGCTCCACCTAGCTGCCCCCTAGCCTTCACCCTTGGGGTCACATAACACCATTTTGTACCTCTCTAATCCACTTCATATGCAATATTATGTAGTACTATTATTTTGAATGTCTTATCCCCTTACTAGTCTCTAAGCTCTATGAAGAGATTATCTAACTTTTTATCTTCCTCAAAGTCAAACACAGTAGATATTCACTATAATAAATATTCAGTAAATAGATGTTTCTCTTTATCCACACACTCATTAAAAACCTATAGAAAGGGGCAGCTAGATGGCGCAGTGGATAGAGTACCGGCCCTGGAGTCAGGAGTACCTGAGTTCAAATCCGGCCTCAGACACTTAACACTTACTGGCTGTGTGACCCTGGGCAAGTCACTTAACCCCAATTGCCTCACTAAAAAAAACAAAAACAAAAACAAAACCTATAGAAGAAAATACAATGTATTTCTTAGAGATAGCTAGTGCGGGCATATTTAGTCTCAATACTCACCTTTGCAAGGTGCTATAATTTCCTCCTTTTTGTCCATGTGGTCTTTATGGCATTTGATATGGCAGCGTCGGCACTCAAGAGCAGGTGGAGGTTTAAACATGTGCCAAAGTGGCTTCATACAGGCCTCACAGTTAGTTGGGAAATGATAAAGAGTGGGAATAAATTCATGTCCTTTGTGGCAAATGCAGTTTGATTTGTCCCCAACTGGTTCTACGGGAAATTCTTGTTCTTTTTTGCTTTCGCCTTCATTAGCATACAGGATCTAGATATATCAAAAGAGAACCACATGTCATTTCCAGATAAAAGCTACCCACTTAATAAAAAAGCCACATTTGGACAGGCTAAGTACAAATTATATCGTTATAAAGTATAAAATAAAAAAATTGTAATTTAAAGTGAAAACATGCAATTTTGTCATGTCACAGTAAATGTTACTTAGGGGGAGGAAATATCATTAGATTTTTAAACTAATTTTTAATGTGTTCAAACTGCAATAAAAGAAAGTCAAGTCTTGATACTTTAGTAGCTCCCTATTTTTCCTTTGCCTTTCCTTTTGGATTTTTAAAAAACTCCTTTTAGAAATTTCTTGAAAGCTTTGGATGTATGAGCCCTGACACTGCTATCCTCTTCTGAGAGTGTATCTTGATATTCCTTGTCACTAAAGAAACTTTCTATGGTTCTCACCTTTCTGTCTCCTCATCTTGCCTATCTTTTACTTGACTTTTAACTCTTTAAAGTGGGAGACTGTTTCCAGGTTTCACTGTCCCAAGCTTCAGGGGGTCCCAGGTGGTATCCCTGGTCTGTACATAATACCAGGTCAACTTACTAATTAAAAAGACAGAAAAACTTTGCATACAGTGGTTGTTAGCTCCGCCCCTTACCCACCTGGGCCACTGTTACTCAGACCTATTTCCTGGTTCCCAGCCTAGAAATTTCAATAGAAGATGAGGGAATAGGAAGTTATTTCAATTAAAACCTCTAAATAGCTCACTATTTCCATTTACCAAAAGTTTTAAGTTCGGGGGAAATGATCAATAAACATTTACTGGTGCTACTTGTTCTCAATGCTGCTCATTCTCAAAAGTTGCTGTAATTGTGGACCTATTTGAATTTACAAATGGAAATGTTAGGTAAAAATAAATCTAATGATAAATAAAGAAAAATAACAAAAACCTCACAATTGAACAAACAATATTCTTGAAGGAGGTAAGAAACAGTTAAGTTCTTTTACAGCAAAAAGTACGTTTTCTACTTCCAAACTCTCATTAGAAATGAAAAAGATGGGGCAGCTAGTTGGCACAGTGGATAGAGCACTGGCCCTGGAGTCAGGAGTACCTGAATTCAAATCCAGCCTCAGACACTTAACAGTTACTAGCTGTGTGACCCTGGGCAAGTCACTTAACCCCAATTGCCTCACTAAAATAAATAAATAAATAAATAAAACGAAAAAGACAAAACGGTTTTAAAATCTATTGTCAATGAGTAGCAGATTCTAGTATGTCTGAAGGACCTGAGAACAGCTCTCAATATGGCTCACAAACTCTCTAAGTAAGAAGCAGAAAAAGCAAAGACAGTGAAAAGTTTTATGACAGGCATTTTGCATGGTATATCCTCAGGAGGAAAGGGCAAAAAAGGCCACTTGTTACCTGGAATATCCTTGGAATCTCTTTGGAATCAGCTCTATAAACATCTGTCTGTGTGACTGGACGAACGTGGAACAACTTGCTATGAAAGATATTAAGTAAAGGTGAAAAATATCATAAAAGGATAAAATTGTATCAGTTACTGTTTCAAGAGACATATTAAATTAACTTCATATACTGTACAAGATTATAATACATAGTACTTCACATAATTTAAATACCACTGCTTGAGCTTTTTAAAAAATTGTCCCAAATTCTAAATTTCTACCCTTCACTTGGTAATTCATAATTTAGCTCCAAATAAAATATATTCTTTAAAAACTCAAAAAATTAAAATGAATCTTAAGTCAAAGTCTAATGAAATAAATAAAACAAATGAATACAGCCTTAGACCATGTACTATCAATTGTTTAAATAATGTCCCCAGGGTATAAAAAAACATAACAATGGCTACATTCTACAGTGTATAATGCCATATTGCCAAATGTGATGCTGGCATCAATTTGTTCAATAAAGGAAAATATGCATCAACTGCTCAAAGCCATCTTAATTTAGCATGTAAAGTAAGAAAATTTATATTTACCAACCATTCTGTGTTAAAATACTTACTCTATATCTAATACCATGTAAGGATTAGACTGTTCTTTATCTTGTTCACTATCATAGAAAAGAATCTTCTTGCTGCTTACAATCACATACTGTTAAGAGAAAAATAGCTGAATATTAAAGTTCATCTTATTATAGCCTTTGTTTCAGTTACTCTTTTTTGCAAGCATATATTCTTTTACAGCAATAAAAATTACTGCTAGCACACAAAATAAAAAGGAATGAACAGGATGTACTTGAAGGGACTTTAGTAAAAATATTATTATTTTAAATGATAGTAAATGATTTTTTACTTGAAATGCTTTAAAAAAAGGACATAGTCTTATGGTATGATAAAAGATACTAATAAAATAATACAACATTTTAAGGTAGAATGAATTCCAAATCACTGAAACCAGCATAACAATGAGGGGAATGTTGATAATCTTCAGATATGCTTTCTATCTGAAACTGACTAAACAGCAGTGTTGTTTCTTGAATACTAAGTTAATTCAAGGCTACTGAATTTGCCAATGCTATTAGATTTGCATATTTAACAGAGCTTTACCATAATGATATTACATAATCAATTAATTAGAACATATCATAATCAAATCTAATAGTGGTAAATATGACATGAGGAAATAATCTAAAGTTAAGCTTTTGCTAACATTTTATTTCCTTGTTCTTCCACTGTTAATAAAAAAGCCCATTTAAGTGTCATACTGAGGATTTTGTTCAATGATTTTCTAATCTAGAAGGATTTAAGCAAATTTGGTATGCTTAATGACTGTGGTCCCTTTTTGCAGCAAAGTCACTGTACAATCCCATTTGCTACAACACTATTTTGCAATCAACACATATATTTTTTCGGATAAAGCTTCTTACATATCTGCATAAGTAGTATGGACTAGATCAGACACTTCCAAAGTCAGGACAAAGAAAGAACCATAGCTAAAGCAGGACCCAAAGATTATATAAAATATACAAGAAACCAATAAAGTATTTCTGGGAAAATAACCCTACAACTTCTAACCATATAGTATTAAATTACCTTTTTAACCCATCCAAACTTCTTAGTGTTGTTTCGTACAGGCAACGAAAGCCATCCCTCTAATCTTGATTCTGCAAATAAGTAAAGTAATTAAACTCAAATATTTTCAAGGTTTTTCTGGTACATGATTTTCATTCAGATATTATGAAGCAAGACTAATCTGTTCCTCAATGTTTATCATTACACTCATCAACAACCCACAAATATTATAGTTATTGTAAGCAAATGCAATTTTTCAGAAGAGTATTACAATGAAAACAGATTTGCATCCTATAGTTCTAATTTTACTCAGGCAAAAAGTCCTGCTGATAATTGTTGTCTAAAACATGCATTTGTGATCTTCGAAGGCACTAGCAAACCAGTAACTCTGGTTGGATTTTGATGGCACATCTTCTTAAAAAATACCTATCATGTTAGAAATATTTACTTGGAGGAATGCACCTTTAAAAACTGAAACATTTATAAGATGAAGAATAGGTGGAAAACACTGGATTTTTAGATTGTTTACCTGTAAATTTTAAAAGGAAGTTATAAATTACAAATCAACTATGCTACAACATAGGGCAAAATCTCATTATAAATCAAGCTGGTACATTTATTTTAAGTAATACTTAATATGTGACAAAATTCCAGTTCAATAGCAGAACTTGGATAATTCCTTGTAATTTATAGGATTTGGTCTATATTTCCAAAAGTGCCATTCATATTTCTTTTTTTAAAAATGGGAAATAATATTAGTATAGAAATTTCATAGAAAATGGCACCCAGCTGCAGTTCTAAATGCAAATAGTATCATAAAAATCAAGAAATAGTTTTTAATTCCCTGCTATTATTTAGAACTGGTCATTTACTCAGACAAAAAGGCTGCCTCACCAGATCACCAGATCCTACTTAAAAAAAAAAAAATCAAAGTTGGTACTTAAAATGGCATTTTCTTACAGTTTATGCTGATTATCTTAGTAAGGGATGAGGACAAAGAAATAAACAATCTATTATGAGAAAATGAAAGAACAAATCCATTTCACTATATTTTTTCACTTTACAGTTTTCATTAAAAAGGACCGAAAATTGAAGTTTCACAGCTATGATTACTACATATTATATTTTTATACTCAATTACACATTGCCTTGGATCATTCATCTATACATATGTGTGTATTTATGTTTTGTGTGTTTATGCCATCCTCCACTCAAATCCTGCTTCAATGTCTTACATACCTGAGGAAGATCCTGGGTTCAGGAAGGTTATGACAGTAGAGTATAAGCTGCAGGAAGTCCTATCTATCAATCTGGAAAGGTTTCCAGTATGGTCTAGATCATTTGTCTTTTTTCTAAGGACCAGCACAGCTATGTTGAGAAAGGCTGATGGTTAAAGCCATTAGGTGAGGAATGTTTTTTTCCACCAGGGCAACTTATGATCCATATGTGTGGATAGAGTATACACAGGACACAATCACAGAATCTTAAAATACTGAAATGTTTAATTATTATCTCCCCTCTGAGGTTGTAAGCTCTTTTTTTTTTTTTTTTTGGCGGGGCAATGGGGGTTAAGTGACTTGCCCAGGGTCACATAGCTAGTAAGTGTCCACCTAGCTGCCCCTATAAGTTCTTTTAGGACACAGATAACATATTAATTCTTTCACATTCCTCACAGTACCCAGTCCCACTATGCTGGGGGTAGAAGTACTGAATATGCTTATTATGTGCTTGTGTTAATGACAATATGAAAAAAAAAATTTATATCTTTAAACTATGATCAAACTTTAACATTCACATTCAAAGTAGTTCACAGCAGAGAAATTCTAGGAGCTCTGAAGCCATGCCATTTTCCTACTTTTATTGCATAACCAAGAAAATCCAGTTTCCACACTGTAGCAGTTGGCAAAAGAATTGAGTTTAAAAATCTATTTTACAATTAACGGGTTAGAAAACTATTTAGATAACAATTCTTTGTGAAGGTAGCATTTTTACTAGTCATAAAGAGTTAGAGGACATAGCAATATAATGTTATGAAAAATTTTAAAAAGGAATGAAGTTAGAAGTGGGGGGGGGAGGGGGGAGGGAGGAGAAACAATCCATGAGTGAAATGGTTTTCAGGATGTCACCTGCACTATCAGGTCCCGAAGAAATAGGTGCACAAGATAAGGATTCTTCCTCTGAGTCAGAATCAGAGTCGAGAAGTATGTGAGAACTGGAAGGCTTAGTAGCAATATTGAGAGAGGTAGAAGAACGTTGATAGGTGAAAGACATGGATTCCATAGTATGTGACTGAGTGATATGGACTAAATACCCAACATAAAAGAATGGAAAAGTGCAAAAAAAAAAATGTTAACAGAAAAAAATCAGACATAGAACAGTATTTTAAAAATTAGTTACTACATTATATGATGAGCTACTAAAACATTTGTGAAAGTAAATTAGTTTTCTTTTGTTAAAGCATTGTCAGAAGTAAAAAAAAAAATACAAGGTTAAGAATGGTTTAATCAAAATATATGTTTCCCAAAAAAACCCAAACAAACAAACAAAAAAGATACATGTTTCCCCACATATAAATTTACTGGCATTTACGCCTACCTGAAAAAAAATCTGTCACAGGCCTTGAGATAATCAGTTATATGATTTTGATTCTGGGCCAGAAGCCTTTTTGTAAAAATAATTAAAAGTGCTGAAAACAAACCTGTACCTGGGAACCCATCATCTGCCTCAGCTTCCCCTGGTCCACTGCCTATACTGGAACTATCCAGACCAATGTGTAAGGCCTGAAGTTGTGATCGAAGCTGTTCAATATCACTATCTTTACTGTCCAGCGTCATTTGCAGTTCAATTCGAATTTGGCTTTCTTCAGCTATTTGCTGTAAAAGAAAAAAAATTTTTTGCTTAAAGTTTAACATGGTACATTGCAAAAAGAGCATGTGTGTGTAGACTTACTCCACCAATATAAAGTAACAACTTGTCCATAACAGTAGAGAATGCCTACAGAACACAGGTTAAGTGACTTGGCCAGTGCCTTAGAACAAGTAAATGGAAAGAGGGAAGGGAATGAGATTTGAACTCAGCATTCTATTCACTATGACTTTCTCTAGGTATGATATGTAGCTCATCAAATTAGTCTACTCATTCTTCTAGTAATATTTTTGCAAAATAGGCTAGCAATGAAAAATAAAATACATGAAAAACCTTTGTCATCCAACAACCAAGAAAGTTTCCCCAAAAAACATTCTTACAGCTTGCATTTCATTCAATTCTTTCTGATATTTGATCATCTGTTGAGTTAACTTTTCACGTTCTGATTTAAGTTCCATATGTAGCTTTCTGTTCTCTTTCTCTTTCCTCCTCACATCTGTGTCAGCACCACGCTTGGGAGGTTCTTTTCGATTCATAATTTCAGCCAATTTATTCACAGCCTAAAAGAGACAAAAAGTAAAACTCTTTATTGTCTGTTGTTTTTCCTACACCTCACCATTTGCCATGATGCAAAAACCTGTAACATTCTCCACACCACACAATAGGCCATAAAACACTATCTACAAAATTTTTAATAAGATTCTTTGGTCACTTTAAGTACAGAAACATGTAAGTACCAATCACATTCATTTACTCTCCATTACCTTCAAAACAAAATCCTTTTGCTGTCCCTTAGAGGTTTCTAAGAGTTTAGAGTTAACTGTTTGAAGACAAGACTGGTTCCATTTGCCTTCTTGCCACTTTCTTTCCTTTTTTTTTTTTTGGGAGGTGGGGGGAGAGGAGAAGGGAATGAGGTTAAGTGACTTGCCCAGGGTCACACAGCTAATAAGTGTCAAGTGTCTGAGGCTGGATTTGAACTAAGGTCCTCCTGAATCCAGGGCCAGTGTTCTATCTACTGGGCCACCTAGCTGCCCCCTAAAACAATGAAGCCATATTTAACATGTTGCAACTTTCCCCCTTCTTGTCACTTTCAATTCTTACTCTCTGAAATAGTTCTACTATA
This sequence comes from Dromiciops gliroides, assembly GCF_019393635.1. Lineage (NCBI taxonomy): Eukaryota > Metazoa > Chordata > Mammalia > Microbiotheria > Microbiotheriidae > Dromiciops > Dromiciops gliroides. The sequence goes on from NC_057862.1 coordinate 518,993,309, forward strand.
GAAAAATATCCATTTTCCTTCATGAAACTCATTAGCACTATCAACTTGAGAGCAGGGAGAATGGCAGATAGCTTAAAAAAAAACCTAAGTGAGCTAAATTTGACTATGTAAACTGAATCATTCAACAACTGAACTGCTCTGAATCAAGTCACTTTGACTTCTCAAGACATAAGTTTTCTCCTCCATGAAATGAAGATGAAGGTTAAGATGATCTTTAAAGTTCCAAATTAAAATATGTGAAAAGCACTTAAAAAAATACTACTACAATTCCCACATGATGGCCAAAGTCATTATATAAATACTCATGCAAACACAAAAAATTAAATATGCACTTGCAATAAAAGCTTAGGTACCCCAAGAGGGTAGCAACAAATTAAATATAGCTTTGTCATAAATAGCATATTAGAAATAACCTCTATACCAAACTGAGCCCTTATTAATTAAAAGCTTATGAAAATTAGGAATTTCTCTTTCTTCATTTCTCCTGGCCCCGCCAATTTCAGAACCGTAATTATGCTTGAATGAACCCAATCTGTAATGGACCAATATGCAGAATGTAAATATAAAAATTTAAAATAAAATGGACAAACATCCAGAATATACTTATATTTTCTATTATACTTACCTGAGTTTTTAGTGTTCTCTCATTTAAAAGCTGTTTCTCAAATTGTGTTTTAATAACTGATATATTTGTTTCTTCATCTTTCAATCTTGACATTTCTGAAATTTTAAAAAAATTCAGTTTGCTTAAAAATAAAATTTAAAATAAACGCTTAAGCAGATTAAAAAAAAGTGTGCATTTGTGTGTGTGTGTGTGTGTGTGTGTGTGTGTGTGTGTGTGTGTGTGTGTGTGTGTAGTTGTTCTTAGTCAATACATACGTTCTTGGACTTCCTTGACTTTATTATTCAGTTCTTCTTTCTCGTTTGCAAGATTAGCCACATCACTAGTCAGTGTTCTATTAGCCTCCTCAAGCTAGGAAATGAAAAGAAAAATAAATCAAAATCTTAAGTTCTGGTTAACTGCTAAAACTTTTTATTTTCATTTGTCACTTCTCTCCTTTTCTTCCTTTGGCATTATCTTCTGCAAACACATTTTCACCTCTCTCTTTGGTCTGTTTCCACTGAAAATGCTACTACCCAAGTGATTTCTTTTTCTTATTTATATGCATATTGTAAACTAAAGAAGATTTACCTAGATCACAGAATTATACAGGTTTTGGAAATTAAATTATGTGACTTCTGACTTCAAGAAGGCTTCATGTAGGAGGGGGAAAACAGCAGCCATATGAGTTAGAGCATTTTCTGGGATCTCAGAAGGATTTTGAAAAAAGTGCTTAACTATTGAGAACCATAATCCTCAACCTCTTGAATTCCAAATAAAAAATTCTGACTTTATCTTTTAAGTCTAACACTCTTCAGATTATATGTGTAAAAAGTCTCCTACTTGTAATTATTTAGTTTTTTTCATACATTTTCTTAAAATATTTTATGGGGTCACAAAAAGTCAGACAATTGAAAATAACTAAACAAAAATATTTTACCCCTTAATCTTCTACACTTCCCCATTTATGTGTCTTTCTTATATCTTTAATAAAAAATGACATATCAAAGCCTCTCATGATATTCAATGTCAAATACATTCTCATGATACGTGATTTAGCAGCAATAATATTAAAAAAAAACCAAATTGGTGTACATGTTGAAATGTCTCCGCTCTGTAGCAAGCAGCACAAGGGCAGTAAACAAACATTATTCAGAAGAATTTGACAGACTGAATTCTAAATTTCACTGATCATTAACAAAAACACCTACATTATTTTAATGAAATAATTTGTTTTTATTTTCATTCTGGCAATACCCAAGCCCTAAGAAAAGGGTGGAAGGAAAAAATATTTTGATCTATCTGTAAGGTGGTTCAGTTTTACTTAGTTTTTTCTAACATTCCCACCTTAGTATATAACTAGCTTAGAGGTTCTTTTCAAAATGTGCTTTTTAAGAAAAATAAGCATAGACATATCTCCACTTCATAAGAATAATATACCTCACTTATATAGTACTTTGTGATTTACAAAGCACTTTCCTACCTGTTTTTTGTTTTTTTAAAATGGGGGGGGGGGAGGGGGAGAGAGATGGGGCAATGAGGGTTAAGTGACTTGCCCAGAGTCACACAGCTGGTAAGTGTCAAGTGTCTGAGGCCAGATTTGAATTCAGGTTCTCCTGAATCCAGGGCTGGCACTTTATCCACTGTACTAGCTGCCCCCCATAATAAACTGTTTATGAGAAACACTTTTCTTTTTCTTTTTTTTTTTTTTTGGGGGGGGGGGGAAGACAATGAGTGTTAAGTGGCTTGCCCAGAGTCATACAGCCAGTAAGTGTCAAGTGTCTGAGGCTGGATTTGAACTCATATCCTCCTGAATCCAGGGCCAGTGCTTTATCCACTACACCACCTAGCTGCCCCCTCTCTGTTTTTTAAGGTAGACAGTACATATACCAGTAGCCCCATTTTAAAGATAAGAAAAGTAAAGCTCACATAAGTTAAGTGCTTGGGACCACACAGCTAGTCAATACCAAAACTAGATCTCAAATTCAGGTCTCCTAATTCCAAGGTAAGTGTTCTATTCATTGCTAGCTTGCTCTGCAACTTCACTATATTTGTTTAGGTTCTTCCTGGAATTGTTCTTGAATTGTCCTGAGGGAGCTAAGCATTCAATAAGTTCAAGATTTTAATACTAGTATTTGTTTGGAATTGTAATATTTTCATAATTTCTCTGGAAAAGATTGATCACAGAATAATATTAATATTAAAAAAGAGATAATTTACTTACAGATGCTATTGTAGCATCTTTTTCTGCAAGTTCTTGTTTGTGTCGAGCCATCATCTCCTTAATTTCCAGTTCTTTCATGATCTTCTCTTTTTCCAAATCAGAGTACTGTTCTTCAGCAATAGAACGGGCTAGCTGCTCTGAATCAGCTTTTGTCAAGGTGATCTCAAGCTGTGCAGCCAAGGAGTCCCTGTATTTTCAGAGATACAGCAATTTAGGAGAAACATATCTACGGTTTCTGCCTAGCACAGTGCCTGACACACAGTAGGTATGTGACAAATGCTTGCTGAGGACTGAATTCAGCTTTGGCTTAGTCTTCTTTTGTGCTTCTCCATGTCTTGTTGGAGAACAGAATTTAAACCTCACCTCTCATCCTGTAATTCCTGGTTCTTCTGCTGCATTTCTTTGCAAAGTTTGGTCTTCTCTTGACATTCTTCTTTAAGCTCTCGGACTTGTGTTTTATAAAGAGTCTGAATTTCAAAATTTAAGAACAAAATGTAAAAAACTATCATTACTGTCACAAAGAATGGGACTTAGGCTTCTATTTTTAGGATGCCCCGAGACAGAAAAATTGGCTAATGGCATCTTTTCTAGGACCCAGAAATGGTCTACAGAGCCATGATTTTATCAAATTGTCCCTCAGTTAGGAGATACGTATGTCACATAGTTCAAGGAACATAGCAGAAAACTTTTGGTGGGCAAAAAGAGCATCTAATATTTATTTTATATTTCTGGGTATTTTAGAATGGAAGATGATTAGTGAATCAAGTTAGATGGGTCTTGTCTAATGTAGTTGTTCTGAAGTACTAAAGAGTAGAGTTAGTAACAATGGATGGAAGTTGCAGCAGCACATTGTGGCTTGATATTAGGAAAAACTATGTAACATTGTTCAAAAGTAAAATAGGTTGAATCTGGAGTCAGTGGGTTCTCTATAACTTGAAAGTCTTGAAGTAAAGATTAGATGAACACTTGTTACAACTGCTGCAGAAGGAATTTTTGTTCAGGAATGAATCTTTCCAATTCTAAAATACTGTGTTTTTATGACTTCTGAATACTTATTCAAACAAAAAGTCAATGTACACACAAAGCATTTTACTGATCTTGATTTCCTAAAGAAGTAACTTCAAACAATGAACACTTATAACGTCTTAAAAACTGGGAAGTCCTTTTAAACTTACCAAGTCCTTATAAACTTACAGATATTTATGTATGTATGAAATTTTCATTAGTTTTTTCCCCCTTACTAAAAATATACCAAGCTTGAGATGCGACTACACCTGACTGTCTCAAGGTTTCCACTATAGAGACTAGTATGTTAGGGAAGGTCCTATCACAATAAGGAAAAACCATTGATTTAGACCAAAATTTTTGCTAATTAATGGTACATTTGTACTAAAGATACTTTTATTTATAATTTGAAAATAGATGGAAAAATTTCATACCACCAAATAATTTTTCTTGTTAAATATCCATTTCTTCATTATAAAAATGAACACTTCATACTATACAAAGACATCACTACTGACCCATTACCAATACGGTATGTGCCTACAGCTCTTCAATGCCTTTCCACCAAGTAATAGTGTGTAGTTTCACTAACGTGTCTGTACTATTTGGTCTAGTATTCTTTGTTTGGATTTGGCTATACACCCATTGCTCTATGAGCAAATACTTCAAAAGGTCTTGACTTCAAAATATCACATTAACTAATATAAACTTTTTCATTTAAAAAAACAAATTTTCAATAACTACATTATCCCTATGTTAATGATAGTGATTCTTAAATCTATGGGAATAACTTATTCCATAGGTATAAACTTTATTCTCCAGTTTCATAGAAAAGGGGAAAAAGTCCTACCAATCAAAAAAATAGACAACTTTTCACTGAAAGTATTTGATACCTACTGAGAAATATTGTTCTGCTTCAAGCTGATCTTGGAGTTCTTTCATTTGTCCATCTGCATCTTGCCGTTCTCTATTAGAACATTAATTCATAAATTCAGATTATCTTTATTCAATAACACATATACCCCAAATGCACAGCAATATGGCCATAGGAGAGATTATCTAGCTCAACTCACTCATTTTAGAAGTAAGGAAACAGATCTAGGAAGGTGAAATGAATTGACTTAGGTCCCACAATTAATTAGTAATAATATTTCACAGGAGGCCAATCATGCAAAGGATAAACTACAATCTAATGATCTAGTTTAAACCATCTCAATGAGAAGGTAGAAAAAAATGATGCAGCCATTCATTCAACTCTTGTTCTGACGAAGAAATGGGGATTATACAGAGTGTCAGTTCTGCCATTCACTAGCCAGGTGACTTTAAAGAGGTCTTAGTTCAACTTTCCCCTCTATAGCTTGGCGATTCTACTTTCAGAGGCAGCTATAGCTATAGGTTAGGAGATCTAGGGTCAAGTCCTATTCTGAGGCCATGTTTAATCACTCATTTCTTAATGCCTAAAGTAACTTTTTAAGATTCTAAGTTGTAAATTAGGAGCAGATTTGCATTGACAAAAGACATTCCTCACCAAGTAATTACACTGATAAAATCAAAAGGCCATTAAAAAAACACACAACATAACATATACCTAATAAAACTTTATAAATCTTAAAACACTAATTTAATGAAAAGCCAATGAGACCTAAGAGTAATTTAGATCAATAAGCACTGAATTATGAATATTAAATTTTAAAATGTTATACATGCTTTTGTATTACTTTTGGGGGGGGGGGGTAAGTGACTTGCCCAGGGTCACACAGCTAGTAAGTGTCAAGTGTCTGAGGTCAAATTTGAACTCAGGTCCTCCTGACTGCAGGGTCGGTGCCCTGTCCACTGTATCACCTAGCTGCCCCTTGTATTATATATATATATATATATATTTATTTATTGGCAGGGCAATGGGGGTTAAGTGACTTGCCCAGGGTCACACAGCTAGTAAGTGTCAAGTGTCTGAGGCTGGATTTGAACTCAGGTACTCCTGAATCCAGGGCCGGTGCTTTATCCACTGCACCACCTAGCTGCCCCCTCCCTTGTATTATTTTTAAAACAAAGGATCAGACTGACTGAGATATTTTCAATGACTAGAGAAAACTCCTCACTAATTTCTTCCAAATGAAACTGACAAAGCCACCTTATTCATTGTTATTTTAGTAAAAATTATTAAAAGGATTTCTGTCTTTATTTTGAAAATAAAAATCTACTAGATATGACCAATCATTGTTGAATCAAATGGAGTTAAATTCATTTATAGTACACAGAAAACTCTTAGGTATCTAGGTACTAAATTTCTGTTTATTTTTGTGAAAACCATATAACATAGTTTTTATTCAAATTTCGTCTATTTGAATGATTTGCATTAACTATTCTACAATCCTGACAATCCTCCTTTTCGCTTGCTCTACTGTTGCAGCATCCTGTATTTTAAAGATAATCCATGAATGGAAAATTGGGCACTGGTTATTTAAGGGGCGCCAAAATTTACTTACTTCCGAAGTTCGATATTTTGCTTTTCTAGACTCATTTTGATTTCCAAAAGATGATTGTTTTCTTGTTTCACTTGTTTTTCAGACATTTTCAGTGTGTTGACTTGTTGTGTTTGCATCTTCAGGTCATTTTGTGTGAGGCAGCGCTTTTGTGTTTCTTGCTCTATTTTTAAGGTCAAATTCCTGACCTAAAAAACACATTTTCTTACCTTGTTATATTAGATAAATATAAATAATTTACTTGCTAAAGATGATAAATGATAAAGAACAAATATTTTCCTCTTAGATAGTTCTTAACTATACATTCAATGTTAAAATTATTTTTATATTTCTGAGAATTTTGGGAGGGAAGATTCTCCCCCCATAATGAAAGGTCTTATAGACAATTACTGATTTAAAAAGAAACTGAAAATGATAATGTCTAACAGAAAAGTAGCAACATTTAATGAGAATTTTAAGGCTAATAAAGCACTTTCTTTATAGTAATCCCATTAGGTAAGTAGCATATTATCATAATGACTTTGAGAATAGGAAAACAAGCTAGGAAAGGTAAAGTGGCTTGCTTGAAGCCAGAGAGTAAAAAAGTGACAGAGGCAAGATGTACATTATTATGCCATAATATACTATCACACCATTGTAAAGCATATACAGAGAGAGATTATTTCAAATCTATAAATAATTTTAACAGTGATCATTTATAAAAATCCTTCTTACATCCTCATTTAGTTTGTCCTTCTGTTTCAAGAGTTCATTGACTTTCTGTTGGGACTGTTTGAGGTCGCAGTCTAGCATTGAACATCTTTTTTCAGCTTCCAACAGAAGGTTTTCCACCTTTTGTTTTAAAGTTCTTTCCTCTATGAGTTTCTTCTCCATTTCTATTAGAGTATGGGAAGAGGGAAGAACGGGAAGAAACTATTACAATAACGAATCAATTTGAGCAAAATGGAAGGATATCAAATAGAATCTAAAAGGAAAAAAAAAGCCGAGGCCTCCCTAATTCAGCTAGGCTGGGACTGTTCCCAGGCCTGAGCTCTTACATGCACTGTTTCTGACTGGGGTTGGTTCTCCTCTCCCTAGCCAACCTGCTGGTCCCTTGCTCCTGGCAGCCACTGTATCAAGTGCAAACATCCGACTGGCTTATTATCAGCTCATGGCAGCTCAGAACTCCTAAACTTCAGAGATCTCCCAGTCTTATCCTCCTAGTAGCAGAGATTACTCATATGCAGCACTATACCCAGCACAGAGATTTGACTTTAACTTTATGCAAAATTTTACCTAAAGGCAATAGTCTGAAAACTATTAATTTCCACTTTGCAGAAGAAAATTTGGCTATTCAATTTCTAAATATTTAAAATTCTCATTGACCTTCTTGTTCAAATAATCGAATTGTTTATCTAACCCTATAGTATCCTAAGATGCTTTAAACGCTTCTTTAAACACACATTTCCAACATTCTGACATCCCCAATTGCTAGGGAAAAAAGTAAAGGTTATTTGCTGGTAGCTCCCAAACTGATTTTTTGGTTTCAAAGCACCCCTATGCCTGTTATACAATTTCTATCACATGTTTTTACAATGAGCTCTTTCCTACTACTCAAAAATTATTTTAACCTAAAAATCTTTTATGGCTTACATAGAAGCATTAATAACATAAATGATGTTTTCTTTTGATGTTTATCCTAACTATAACTTGTCTGCCCCGAGTTAAAATCACATTGATCCTTTATGTGTGATACAGTATGAGACATGGGAATGCTGAAAGACTACCTTCAAACAAAATAGTGCCTACTTACTAAAATTATAGTTTGTCTTTGGTAGTGTTAGAGGAAGGAACTATACCTCATTTAAGTCATGATTCAATACAAAATGAGGGCAGAATTGAGTTGCGTTTCTCTAGACTGAGCTTCATTCTACTCTGAATATGTATAGAGAAATCTACACACATCAATTCCATTATTCTTGAGAAAACCTGATCTTCATCTAAACATGACAATGTAGAACCATGTTTCATCACCTTCTCGTGGGCCAGAGCAGGGATATGTAGAAGGAGATATCAGAAAATTTTTCTTTTATCATGCCATCTGGTACTTAGGTTAGGCATGACTACTACTTCCTTGGCCAGCTACATTTACATTCTTTTGGACTAGATATTTCCATTATAATAAAATACGGTATTAAAGCCAAAACCTCTCATTTTTGTTTACCCAGGTTTTTAACCAACTTTAAATGGAAATTATGTTTAGTTATATACACAAAAGACACTGTTGTCTATGAAACCCAAATGTTGTACTTCAATATGAAATAGCATAAGCACATATGACAATGAGAGGAAAGATTACCCACAGTGATTCTGAAAATGTTTTCTCAATACTCACTTTTTTGCCTTCAAAATTTTGGCCTTAATTAATATATTGGAGCTTGTTTGCTATCTTATCTTGGTCAGAGGTCTTAAATGTGACTAAACCAGGCTGGAATCTCTGTCATGCTAGAATTTAAATTATACAGTGAGAACTGGTGTACTACATGGACTTGCTATCTTTTAATCTTTCTCTTCTATAATCCTGGAATCCTATGGTTCAATATTTTTCAATGAGCCTTACAAAACATCAAACTATTCTAAATGAAAATAAACTATATTCAGTTCTTCTTCCTAATATTGATTATGGGAACTACAAAGGAACATAGTGTCAATGATATTTTGAAAAGGCCTATTTATTAACTGATCTGACTTCTAAGCTTCTTCTGTGTGTCCCTTTAATCTCTTGCTCACAAGTTCCTCTTAAAATCTCAGAGCTACCATCCCTTACTAATTTGTGAATACTTTAGGTATTCTTTTTGGTTCTATTATTAAGAACAAGATGTAATTTCTTATATAATAGCATTCCCAGATGCAGTAAAATAGAGAGATAATAACAATACCAATATACTTGAACTTACTATCTTTTGACAGATGAATTACAACATTCAAACATAACCATACAAGTTACCCAAACGAAGAAATAATGCCAAATGTTTCAAGTGTCACCCAAAACACACCCTTAACTAGAGCTAAATATGCTAATTATATGTGTGTGTGTGTGTGTATGTAATTAAACAAATATCAGAATTTCAGATACCCAAATCCTTGTCCAAAAGCACAAGGATACCTAACACAATACTATCCCTGCTCAGCAATGATTCACAAGTGTTTCTGTCTGGATCTAGTTTTTCAACAATATAAAGAGCTCCAGAGGAGGAAATTTCCTGTACCAATGAAGATGAGAAATTGTTTTTGCAACTTATATTCTTAATAGCTGGGAGGGGAGGGGAGAGAAGATAACACATTATAAGTAAACTCTACTATAATGTTATTGGGCCATTTGTCCCAAATACAATGGCTGGCAATGATCCCAACTAATGCTTACATTGCAGTAGCATTAATTCTCCTAAGCAACAATCACCGCCTCAATACAATACGGTAATTGCATATACATAAACATGGTTTCTATGGAACAAACTCCACCCTGTAACTTTGTTTCACCTCATACTGTGTTTTTTGAGGCCCAATTAGATGGAATAGCAAGGTATATTTATTGAACTACTACAATATAGGAAGAGGCTATGAAGGGCATATTGAATATTGCTAAGAACAAACTTCCAAATCTGAATTCCAAAGAACTAGAAACAGCTTTCCCATTTCTGTATTTTTTCCCTTTGTGGTAAGGCAAAGGTGGAATCTGCTGAACTTCAAGCATGATGCAAGATCTAGCAATTGCTAGGTAAATATAGCTAATAAAAATAGGTAAATATGCTGCTTTTGCTTTTAAAAATATTCTAGACCTTTTAAATTATTCTAAAATATTTGAATCATAAGTCTTAGGAGAAAACTCCAGAAGTTATTTAACTGACTTTAATCTCAGAGTAAGAATACTAAATCAAAACAGTATGGCTCAGGGGCAGCTAGGTGGCACAGTGGATAAAGCACTGGCCCTGGATTCAGGAGTACCTGAGTTCAAAGCCAGCCTCAGACACTTGACACTTACTAGCTGTGTGACCCTGGGCAAGTCACTTAACCCTCATTGCCTGGCCAAAAAAACCAAAAACCAAAAACCGAACCAAAACAACAACAACAAAAAAACCAGTATGGCTCATAATAAGTAAGTAAAATAAGTAAGCAATAAATAATATAATGCCTTCATTCTGCCAAGAGAATTATCAAGGAAAGTAAAGTATTGGTCTATGATCTAGCAATTCACATTCTATAAATCCATCTTTGTGGTGGACAGATGAATCCCAAGAAATCATTATAACTTAAACTCTCTTTAGAAACTAAAGAACTAGATGTTTTTTTTAAAGTTATTGATACACATTTTAAAAAGAAAAAAAGCTATTGCAAATAGATTTTTTTAGCATATAAATTTCTAGTATATTGTTATAAAATACAGAAACATCTTCAGATTGTGAAACTTGAGGGGGGGGGTTGCAAATTTGGAAGGCATTCTGGAATAAAATACATACCTTTCATTGCTTCAGACTTGGCCTCCTCAATAGATTCATATATCTTATTCTTATCTGCTAACCGTGCTTTTGTAGCTTTATGTTCTGCTTCTTCCTGTTCCAAACTCTGCTGTATAACTTTCAGTTTGTATGTCATGTCTATTTCCATGTTACTTTTTTCCTATTAAAGAACATTTCAAATGAACATTCTAAATGAAAAATTAGTGGAAAGAGGGAAGGGAAAAGAATAAAGATTTATTAAGTGTCTACTATGTGCCAGGCACAGTATGAAGTACTTTACAAATATCTCACTTGAAATAATTAATGGACCTACAATTTACAAACAGCCTTTCTGAAGCAGGGTATTTTTTTTTAAAATAAGGTAAAAGTGAGCTGGATTTAATGTAGAATACAAGTTTAACTATCCAATTCCATATATCATGGGTATGATTTATTGCTTTGTCATATTTCATCACTTTATAAACAATGAATAATAATCCCAGACCAATAATACCTTACATGGTAAACAGTTTTCAAAGTCTTTCCATAAAAATTATTTTATCCGATCTCCCAACAACATTGTGAAGTAGGAAGGATAAGTCTCATGATACTCATGTTACAAATGATAAAATGAAGGCCCAGAGAGGTTAAGTGAATTATCCAAACAAAGCAGTGGCATAGTGAGAAAAATTAGGATGTCTCTTGACTCCTAAGCAAGTGCTCCTTTCACTGAATCAGAATGTCACTTTAAAGGGCAATTTGTAAATGAGAAAAGTTATAAATCTAGATGTTATATTTCCTTTAACCGACAAAAATATCCCCTTCCTCCCAAAGAGGTCTACTTTCACTTACTTGTGTGTACAAGAAGTTCTATATATGATTCATAGAATCTAGTTACAAATGCTCGTTCTGGTACTTAAATTGTGTGACTGTGCATAAGTTATTTAAACTAAATCTCAATTTTCACCTGTATAAAATGAAGGAATTTCGCTGCTAAAGTCCCTTCTAGCTTTAAACCCTATGATCTTAACGTGACAAATGTTTAAAATTTTGCATAGGGTCCTCTCATCAAATTAGGATTATCCCTTAAAATACCTGTAAAATTCTCTCTTTGGGGGGTAGGGAGGTGGGGTGGGAATTCTAATAACTTTAGAGGCTACCTGAACAATATGATTATTAAACACGACACCTCAGCCACCCATTTGTAACATAATCAGCCACTTGTTTCCCTGTACTTTGAGCAAATACCCTTCTCTTTCATCTTCACTACATTCTTATTAAAAAATATTTCAAAATCGCGTCTATCTCAAACTGTAGAAGATTCCATGAAATATAAAATTTGTTTGATGTTAACACACATTTACCTTTTCTAAATCTGTAAATCTCTCCTGTAGTTGTCTCTTCTCTAACTCCATTTTTGCTAGTGAAATTTTACCATTTTTAATATCTTCTTCCAAACTAGATATTCTACCTAAAAAGGAAAAATTACTTACATAAATGATTCCACGAAGTAACATTCATCCAGGTAGCAAGTTTGAGAATATAAAATATATTATATTTGTAATTTATTATTTTAAAAACTTATGTGTGGGGCATCTAGGTGGTGCAGTGGATAGAGCACCGGCCCTGGATTTAAGAGGACCTGAGTTCAAATCTGGCCTCAGACACTTGACACTTACTAGCTATGTGACCCTGGGCAAGTCACTTAACCCCAATTGCCTCACCCCCCCCCAAAAAGCACACAAAAAACCTTATGTGTTTATATGCACTTACAGAATGTGAATTCTGAAATTTTATGAACAGAGCTCTTGATTGAATTAGGTAGGCCCCATAACCTATTAAAAATACTTCAATTTATTGAAGAATTATATTTTCTTCCTGGAGTATCTTGAATAAGGCACACTTTCTAAATTTTAAATTTGAGGCAACAGCTATTTAAGAAAAAAAATGACTTTAAAAACTGGTCCAAAAGATTGTTTAAAACTATCAATAAGCACCGGCCCTGGATTCAGGAGTACCTAAGTTCAAATCCGGCCTCAAACACTTGACACTTACTAACTGTGTGACCCTGGGCAAGTCACTTAACCCCCATTGCCTGCCCAAAAAAACCAAAAACCAAAAACTATCAATAAAAGTTGAATCACTACACTTAAATCAATACATCTCTACCCCATAATACCTTGTAAATCATTTATCATCTCAGATCCATGGGTTCTATCTCTCCTTTCAGATTCTAGAGCTGACTGAAGATTGATGAAGTCCTTTTCAAGTTTCAGTTTAGCATTCTCTAGCATGCAATTTTTGTCTTGTAGCTCCCTATTATTAGATTCCAGCTGCTGAATTTGTTTTGAACTTTCTGTCTGGTTTTTCCGTAACCTGGCCGCAGTATCAGACTCGGTTCGCAGCAAAGCATTGGCTTCATCCAACTATTGATTCATAAAACAAAAACAAAGACATCATTTCCATTGCAAAAAATTAACATGTGGATTTAAATTTTTTTTTAAATGGAAAAACTTTTGCTAGAAATTTCTAAAAGGCATGTAAAATAAATAACTAAGGTTATATCAAGACCCTGTCATTTTATCAAGGAAGACAAAAATTCCACCACAGCTTGGTAGACAATCTTTGTGAGTTTCTATAGCTGAAAAACTTATCAAGCTGGCATCTTGAAATCAATCTTGTGATAAATATTTCTGAACAACAGACATATATTATCCGACATTGGGCCCATACTTATCAAAACAGTCTAAGTTCTTTACCCTCAATCGCTTTCTACTTCAATCCATCACATAAATCACTGCTGAAGTAATCTTATCTTGGTCATATCACTTTACTGAACACAAACTTCCATTTCCTATAAGACAAATGACACACTCTTTAGCCTACTGGTTAAAGCTACTTATAAAAAATCTGGTAACAGTCTAACTTTCCAGCCACATGTTCTGTTTCTTCCCTTTACAAGGTCTCTGCTATGATAAGACTAGACTTATTATCCGTTCCCAAAATATATCTCGAATTTATTATGTTGTAAAATAGTTATTTTTATACATGGTTCATCTCCTCTAGTAGATTTTAACATCCTTGAAGACAAGGATAATGTTACTCATCTTTGTATCTTCCAGGGCACAGGACAATACCTTACATAAGTATGCTATAAGTACTTGTTAAATCAATACATTCCAATTCAATATTATTACATGAATTCATGATAGCTTACTTGTCTCTGGAGCTGATTGACTTTTTCATTAGATATTTGAGAGTTTTGATTTCTTTTTTTCAAATCTTCAAGCTGATCTTTCAAGCTATTAACTGAAATAAAAAGGTGTTTCAGTGGGAAAGTCTAACATGCCACTCTAAATTTTTACTGATGGTAGAGGAATATTAAAATTAACTTAATTTTAAAAAATTATTCCACATTTAATAGGCTATATCACAAACCATCATTTTCCAGATTCCGTTTTTTGTCTGCTTCATGTTCAGCTTTACGCTGGTACTCTGTGTTTTTGTGTTGAAGAAGAGCCTTCTCTCTTTCTAACTGTCTTAATGTAGATTCTACATTCTTTCTTGAGGTAACCTAAAATTATGATAAAATTTTGGTCAGAGAAACTAACGCTATAAAAACTTTAATGCATTTATTAATAGTTACAGATATAACTAAATGACAAAGGCAGTAACATTTTATTTACTACAAAAGGCATTTTTATTATAACCTACTTTGCCATTAAGCTATTAATATTTGACTAATGAGCTCACATAACATGATGAAATTAAGAAGAGACTGCTTTGAGACCATAGTTTAATATACTGTTTTTCCAACAGAATACCATTATAATAACTGTTAACTACATTTCACATAAGTAACAAATTCTAGTAATTAGTAAATTAGTCAATGAAAGCCTAATATAACAGATATACTATAATGTGAATTGGTCCTGTCTCACAAATAAGTGCTACCAAGACATTAATCACTATATCCCATCATATATGATGCAATTCTACTAATATACTTTTATTACAGACAAATAAGGGGAAAATATTTCAAAGGAAAACATTTTAAAAGTCAATTTGATAAAGATTTACCTCTTCTTCTAGTTCTTTTGTTATCTTCTCTAGTCGATTGCTAACCAATCTAAAGAATTTCAAAAGAAACAGGAATAAAACAATAAAAACTGAATATTTCTTATGTTTATATTATTATTTTTTAAAAACCTCTTTTGCTCACAAAAATTCAAAGTTTAGTTATTTAAAAAACATACTTGCACTTCTGGTCCAGGTCCTCTTTGGCTTGTATCTCATTTTTGAGGTGTTCTTCTAATAAGTATAGTTTTTTTTGAATCTGTATAGATTGCTAGGAAACAAAACAAAGAACAGGTATAATTCCTAGCCATATAGAAAGATAAAAGTCATGTAATAAACTCAAAAAATTATTAATCTTTAAGGTCAAAGGCAAGACAGTATCATTTATACTAAAATTCACTAATAAACTACCTTTAAAATAAAACATTTCCTAAAGATTCTTCTTAATGACACTTATCAAAATTATATCATATATTGTGTTAGTTCTAATACAGGCCACATTTTTTAAAAAATCTGAACTGTTAAAAGCTGAGCTACATCCTTTGTAGTGGTAGGAAAATGGCAGTAAAACAAAACATAATGTTACAGCTCAGTGGGAAGAGAGTGGGAGGAAGAACAATAAATGCGTGCAAATAAATGAAACGTAAATTTTTTTAAAAGAATATTTTATTTTTAAAGAAAGGGTTAGCATTTTATCTGAATAACTGTAAGTCATATGCTATATATTCCATCTCTCATCAGCTGCTCTGCTTGGACACCAGTAACATCATGACTCCCCTAGGATAAATTCATTACCAGAAATCTCTTTATGAAGAATGCTTTCGCTTTCTGAACACATCCTCAGTACTTCAATTGCTTTTTCCTCTAATTGGAGGGTTGAAGGGTAAGCAAAAAACTCCTCCCAAGGCTTCTCTTTATAATAAAAGGCTTAGAATTTCCAGTCAATTCATTTTCCAATAGCTGCTCCTATAGGGTTTCACTCCATGAGCATCATGTCCCACACTCACTCCTTCAGCTTCCTTACTGTATTCTTGCTTCCCCCCATTAGACTGCAACTCCTTGAGAGCAAGAACTGTCTTTCTTTTTATTATTTATATTCACCAGTGCTTAAGCATAGTGCCTGGCACAAAGTATGCACTTAATAAGTGTTTGCTGAATACTGAATACATAGCTATTATAGTCTTGGGGGGGGGGGCCCACAATGAGGGTTAAGTGACTTGCCCAGGGTCATACAGCTAGTAAATGTCAAGTGTCTGAGGCTAGATTTGAATCAGGTCCTCCTGAATCCAGGGCCAGTGCTTTATCCACTGTACCACCTAGCTGCCCCTGCTATTATAGTCTTCACACAAATAAAAGTTACAAAAATGTTCAGCATACTCTTAGTATTTAGCTCAAAGAGATTTTGTTGTCTTGTTGTTGTTTAGTCATTTTTCAGCTGTGTCCAAATCTTTATCCAAACCTCTAATTCATTTTGGAGTCTTCCTGGCAAAGATAGTGGAGTGGTTTGGCACTTCCTTCTCCAGCAACAGGGTTAAGTAACTTGCCTTTTGTCACACAGCCAGTAAGTATCTGAGGCTGGGTTTGAACTCAGAAAGAAGTCTTTCTGACTCCAGGCCTAGAGCTCTAAGTGGTCATTAAATAGACTAGATGTTAAAATGCAAACTTATGGGGGCAGCTAGGTAGCGCAGTGAACAAAGCACCGGGCCTGGAGTCAGGAGTACCTGAGTTCAAATCCAGCCTCAGACACTTAACACTTACTAGCTGTGTGACCCTGGGCAAGTCACTTAACCCCAATTGCCTCACTAAAAAAAAAAAAATGCAAACTTATCCCCTGATTTTTCCATAAATAACACACAGATGCAAAATGATACATCACTCCCCCATGTTCATGTTTATTGGTAGCTAGGTGCCCCAGAGGATATAGAGTGCTGGGTCTGGAGTCAGGAAGACTTGAGTTTAAATTCAGCCTCAGATATACACTAGTTATATGACCTTGAGCAAGTCACTCGGCCTATTTACTTCAGTTTCTTCAACTGTAAATAACAGCACCAACCTCCCAGGGTTGTTGAGAGAATTAAAATATTTAGCATAGAGCCCAAGATGTAGTAAGCACTAAGTAAATGCTAACGATTATTATTATTTTTTTTAAGTGAGGCAATAGGGGTTAAGTGACTTGCCCAGGGTCACACAGCTAGTAAGTGTTAAGTGTCTGAGGCTGGATTTGAACTCAGGTACTCCTGACTACAGGACCGGTGCTCTATCTGATTATTATTATTAATAACGTGGTTTGTTGTTGTTGTTTTGCGGGGCAATGGGGGTTAAGTGACTTGCCCAGAGTCACACAGCTAGTAAGTGTCAAGTGTTTGAGGATGGATTTGAACTCAGGTACTCCTGAATCCAGGGCCAGTGCTTTATCCACTGAGCCACCTAGCTGCCCCATTATTATTATTGTTGAACAACTTTATTGAACTGGTCTATACACTCACAAAATTCCTACCAGATATTTCTTACATTTCTTTACAAGTTATCTGAAGTTCTTATGTATTTTAAAATTACTTCCAAACTTCAGGGATCTGTAATTTCATTCCCTCTACTAACTCACATGGCAAATCCTTCTACAGAGTTCTTTCAGAGTCAACCTAATGAGAAGCCTTTCCAAAGTTAGCTAGACATCTTCTTGAAAAACAAACCTAAAGTCTATTATCAGGCCCCTTATTTTAATTTTTTAATTTGTTGGAACATGTTAGAACTTAAGCTTACTGAGCCTTTGGGAACTCAGGTTCATCATGAAGAGATCAAAAATGATGTACTAGAAAATTAGGGGAGAAGGGGGGATGGAAATAAGGGATAGTTGAGGGGATTGGGTTTGAGGAAAGGGAGAAAGGAATTATAAATTTCTAATGACTAAAGAGTAAAAATAAAAATAAAATTATTTTAATATTACTTACTTAATCTTATTTTATTGTATACTTATTCTTATTTATCAGACAGCTTGGTGGTGTGGGGGTAGACTGACAAATTTGGGAGTCAGGAAGACGTGACTTTGAATCTTGACTCAGGTACATATTAATTATGTGATACTGAATAAGTCATTTAACTTCTCTCAGCCTCCATTTCCTCATCTATAAAAGGGGTAAGGTAATAATAGCACTGACCTCACAGGATTGTTGTGAGGGTGAAATGACATAACACACGTAAAGCATCTTCAAATCTTAAAGGCATTAGATAACGCTATTATTATTACACATAATACAACTTTCCATGAATTCATAACTTATAAACAAATTATTTATAAACTATAAATGAATTGTTTTCTCAAAAGTAACTATCATATAGATTTATTTTGAGGTGCTAAATTTAGCATTTGGATAGCTCAATAAAAAATTATCTCAATGATTTTGGGTGGCAGGGGAGGGCGAAGGCACATGATGATAGTTGCATAGAGCTATTCAGCAGTTCAGAAGCAAATATTAAAGGCAGTTATAGGGGAGTATCTTTTCATGCAAATACTAGTAAAATACTTAAATATATAAACTAACACTTAAAAATATACTGACCTCATTTTTCCTTGATTGTACTGAATCATTTTCTGTACAGGATGAAGGAGAGTTACCTAACAACCTGAAAATTTTTTAAAAAGGCAAGTTACATTCCTTATACTTTAAATACTACCAAGATGTTGCCAATCTCCTAATTACCACACTTAATAACATTTTATCAATCTTTATCCTCCTTGATCTCTCTACTACATTTAATAATGTTGATTACCTTTCTTTCCTCTCACATACTCTCTTCTCTGGGTTTTTGGGACAATGCTCATTCCTGGGCCTTCTCCTACTCAGTTTCTTTTTGTTACCATCCATATTACACCCACTAACTATGAATGTCCTGGGCCCTTTTTCTCTTTATACTCTCTCACTTGATGATCTCATCACCTCTCACAGGTTCAATTGTCATCTCTATGATAACTCCCATATCTATATTTTCAGTCCTAGTTTTCCTTTCTGATATTTACCAACTGCCTACTAGACATTTCAAACTAGATGTCCCAGAGGTATTTAAAATTCAACAGGTCCAAAACAAAACTCTTTTATACCTTCCACCTAATGCCCACTGTTCTTCTAAATTTCCTTATTACTTTCAAAGGTACAACTTTCCTTCTAGTCACCCAGAATCACAATCTTGTCATCCTCAACTTGTCACTGATGCTCACTCCACATATACAATGAATTGCCAAATCTTGGTAATTTCTATCTCTATAATATCTCTATAGCTCTCGAACATTAATATCTGTAGCACACTTTATGATCCAATTATATTGCCCCCTTTGCTGTTTCACAAACAAGACCCTCCACCTCTCAGTTCTAGGTACCTTCTCTGATTGTCTCTCAGGAATGGAATGTTCTCCCTCTTCATCTCTGCCTACTGGCTTCCTTTAAGTCCCAACTTAAAGATGAAACAAAAATCTTCTATGGAAAGCCTTCTTCTACAAGGATCCATCTTCTACAGAAATCCTTCCTAAGCCATTTTAATTCTAGTGCCTCTCTCTCAATTATTTCCGAATTATCCTGTATATACCTTGTTTGTACACATTTGTTTGCATGTTCTCTCACCTATTAGAATGCTTGTTCCTTGAGGGCAGGAACTCTCTTTTGCCTCTTTATATTATCCCCAACACTTAGCCAGTGCCTGGCATATAGAAGGTACTTAAAAAAGGTTTATTGATTGACTATCCCCCAAAATTATCTTTTTAAAATTTCTTTAGTGCCAAACTCAATGGAATATGGTCTATACTAATGTTATCTATTTCTTTATTGCCCACTTAATTCTCTATAATCTGGATTCCCATATTTAATTATTTCACCAAATCTGTTCTTTACAAGATTACCATTGGTCTTCTATTAGAAAAAATTCAACAATCCTTTTTTCAGTCATTAAGCAGGAATGAAATCTTTATGGCCAATGCTCAGCACATTAGTAGGCACTTAATAAATGCTTACTGACCTCTGGAATGATCTAGTTTCAATCATTTCACATAATAAAGGAACAGAATATCCCTTGCCTAATTTATCCTACACATCATTGCCAGAATAATTTTCCTAAAGAACATACTACTTCTTTATTTATAAAATGTCAGGGACTTGAGCAGAACCAGAAGAACATTGTACACAGTATCATCAACATTGAGTGTTGACTTACTGTGATGGACTATATTCTTCTCACCAATGCAATGGTACAGAAGAGTTCCAGGGAACTCATGATAGAAGAGGATCTCCAAATCCAGGAAAAAAAAAAAAAAGAACTGTGGAGTATAGATGCTGAATGAACCATACAATTTCTTTTGTTTTTGGTACTCATGTTTTTCTATTTTGAGGTTTTTCGTCATTGCTCTGATTTTTCTCTTATAACATGACTAATGCAGAAATATGTTTAATGTTATTATGTGTGTGTGTGTATATATATATATATAAAACACCTCTATCGGATTACCTGCTGTCTAGGGGAGGAGGGAGGGAGGGGAGGGAAGGAGAAAAATCTGAAATTGGAAAGCTTGTATAAACAAAAGTTGAGAACTATCTTTACATGTAACAGGAAAAATAATAAAATACTTTATTAATTTTTTAAAAAAAAGAAAGAAAGTAAAAATGTCAGGGACTTCCCTCACTATTAAATTACAAAATTACAGCTCAACCACCCTACTTTGATATTCAAAGTCCTTCATGAGATAGTATCAACAAACGTTTTCAACCTTATCTCTCCAAAACTTCCCCTTTCCACACTCTGCAGTCTACCTGATTTTCTGCAAATGTCCTACCTTTGCATTTCTGTTCACACCGTTCTTTTGACCTAGAATGACACTTCCCCTAAATCCTATTCATCTTTCCAGGTCTAGTTCAAATGCCCCCTTCTCCATGAAGACCTCCCTGCTCTGCGACTAGGCCAGATCTACTCTAAACTGCATTGCACTAAGAACATTTTCTTATGGTTACTTGTACACTTGTCTTATTTCACCTACTCAATTTGAAGTTCCCTGAGACCAGAGCCTATCATTTGCCTTTGTATTCTCCAGAACACCTACTAGAGTCCTTGCACTTAATATATCTCATAAAGCAAATAAGAACAATCAAACAAGACTATTTTGTGTAAGTTGTGCAGAATAAGTACATAAGACCTCTTTATGTTAGGTGTTTCTAGGCCTAAAAATATTAACAAAACACAGTTCAATATTATAAAATAATTATTTCACATTCTAAATCCAAACAATAAAAACTAAAATCAATCTGTTACACATTTAAAAAATATCAAAATTTTACTAAGTTAAGGAAACCACTATTTTCAGTGAATCACATACAAATTTTCGCTATAGTAGGTAAAACCTATAAAAGGCAGTTGATTTCCCACAAAGGCTTTAGGAATTGGAAAGGTTTCCACATCTCCTTTATCATCTTCAATGTCATCAAAATTGCTGCTATCTATGTCACTGCTGAGTTCAGGTACTACTGGAGCTGCAGCTATAAGGAAAAAACAAAATACTGATTTTACTACTTCTCAAAACGTAAAAGGAAGCATTTTTGATAAATCGGGCAATACTACATAACAGATGTTTTTAAGTGTGTATTTTTATTGTGATATAAAATTACATTTAAAAGAAAAATTAAAGGTTTGACACATTAGATCTGCTTTAAAAAAGAAAGAACCGAAAGAGACACCAGGAAGCAAACTGATTTTTACCTGAGACTAAAAAAAGGGAATAATCTAACTTTAATAAATACTCCAATTGTAACCGTAAACTGCTAAACATTTTCTTTATCATGTGTTTGTCATTTCAGTATAACAACATTAAGAAAGCATTTTAGGATAAAAATCTAATGCCAAAGAAATATATTAATTTTGCACAAACTTCAAGAAAGATTTGTTATCACATAAAAACCACCCTTTTCTGAAGCAAATAGCTAACACAGAATATTTTTTTCAACTTCCAGGCTTTTTAAAAGCAGTCTAAAGTAGAAAAATAAAATCTTTCCATTTCTACATTATAATTTTCTATCTGTAAAAATAATTCATAGAAAATTAAGTTAAAATAAATTCATTGTGTCTAGCAAGTGTGGTCACACAGGCGATTCTTTCAATAAATAGTTGATTTAATTACATTTAATTTAATTACATTCTAATTAAGAGACTATTTTTCCTAGTCCATAATAAAATTCTCATGAATCCTTAACTAGACAAATTCTAAAGGCTTCTTTTGATGTTGTAGAAGTATAATTATAATAACAATAGTTTTAATAAACAACTGAAAGTACTATATTTAATTAACTGTATTATGAAAAATGCTGTGCAGAAAAAGTATATACAGAAATCTTAATTTAGAAATGAATACTATTATTAATCCAAAATGTCAACTTATGAATTTTAAGATGATGGCATAACATATATTTTAACTGAAATACTTACTTTCTCTTATGTTATCCCAATTCCACTGATCACTTTTAAAGAAAGAATGCTGTTTGATTTCTTCTACCCCATTTCTCCCAAGTCGCACCTCCCTAAACATACCAATTGATTCAAAGTTACATTATGAAAAGGAGAAAAAAAAGTCTCTGGAAGTGTTCAAATAAAAATAGACTCCTTTCTGCAATAATCTGATATCTCTTTACTTATTAAATCCAAAAGAATTAGAAAAGAGCTAGGAAGAAATTTTATAAGTTACTTTATCAGAATTCAAAAAATGCACCAAAATGGCTGTAAGGGTAAACGTGCCACATGAGGGAAACATTTTTTCCATCTCAATTTGGTGTAGAAAGAGAGCACACATAGTACAGGGCTTTTAAATTAAAAAAAAAAACAAAAAACAACATATATTTGGAGGCTGCCAAACCACATGACAAACTGTAAGAGGTACATGAAGGAAGGTCTGGCTTAGGACACAGAAGAGTTATTCAAATTTTTTCTGATATTTATATTTCTTAAAACTCCACCAATCCTTCTGCTTTAAGGGGAAAAAAAAGTATTTTTGTCAAAATATTTGAAGTAATAAAAAAAATGGAAAACTCTACATATCTTCTATTTTCATGTAAAAGCTATGGCTAAAAAAAAAGTATGATAAATTGTGCAAATAATTTCATTCTTCCTCATTATTTTAAGTACCTCCATTATAATCACGTAGCTATAAGTGTGCCTGTTTTTAATAAATTCCCAGAGTTATGTTTAACATAAACAGGAAAACCTGCACACATTTTCGGGGAAGTACTCCTGGCCATATTTATAGCACTGAACTCTACTTAAGTATCTCTTCTCTACCCGCTAATCATTCCTTCAACTACAGAAGTAGGGGGAATGCTATTAAAGCAGCCCTTTCATGAATGAATTCCTTTCCTTGACAGAAGCTTCATTCAATATGCTTATACAATCTTAAATTTTTTATTTTATTTTTTTGCAACAGATCACACACTTCACCAGATTTTTTTTAAAAATTCATTAAATGTTGAGGTAGACGATTAGAGGTACAACATATTGCATACAGCCACAGGCACTATCAGTTGTTTTTACTTAACTATTTTTCTGTTACAAGGGAGAGCTCATTGGGAAAGTGAGTGAGGGTAAATTCAGAAATGAATATGGTTTAAGAGCAAAAGGTATCAATAAAAACGAAGGTTCTTTCCCAAAAAAGAGATAGCATTCTATAGGAAGTAACAGGTAAGCTTGCTTATCAGTAGTTAGAAATTTGGGGCAGCTAGGTGGCACAGTGGATAGAGCACCGGCCCTGGAGTCAGGAGTACCTGAGTTCAAATCTGGCCTCAGACACTTAACACTTACTAGCTGTGTGACCCTGGGCAAGTCACCCAATTGCCTCACCAAAAAAAAAAAAAAATCCTAGAAATTTAATGGGTTTCTGCCCAACATGCTACTAACATTCTTTAGACTTCTACAATTTAGAACAATTGTTACCAATTTAAATTTAATAAAATTATAGGAGAAAAGGCGGCTAGAGTTGAATAAGGTGAGACTCAAAAATATAATATATAAATAGTTTAAATGTCAAAATTCCTATTTTTTTCCCTCCAAAAGACTGGTAGCAAATTATGCCTTCCTCTTCTTGTCAAAAAGAAAGAAAAAAGAAAAAGTGATAGGTTATAGGTGCTAAATGAAACATGAGTCATCAGATCATTGTGTCATTTTATTCTGTTAAAGGGAGGGAACACGGGAAAGTAGCAGCGATGTTATGAAAAGCATTGATAAAACACTTATATTTCATATACGTGATTGTATATATTAAATGCTGGTGTTTTCAATAATATAAGGAACAAAAGTTAAAATTATCCAAATAACTATTAGGTCATTTCTTTGCTATCTAGTAGAAAAAATGGCACCTAAAGATTATCTTTAAGTTTATTTTATCTAAGAATCTCAAAGGACTTCAGAGCAGAATGAGACTATAAAGAACATATCAAGCTGGAAGCTACCTTAGAAGTAATTTAAACCAATGATTTCATTTTACAAATGAGAAAATTCGGGCCCAGAGTGATGAATTGCTCAGACACAAGGGTTTAAATAATTTGACCAAGATACAAGGTCCTGCAGTGCTTATTCCTCTACATTACACTTAGTTTCTCACAAAACTTTCACTAGAATTGTTAAATAAGTAGCAACAATTAATAATTTACCCCCCCCTTTTAGCTCTATTATAATTTACCTTCAAGGTATTTATGATTTGGGCTAAATCTAAAACTCAGCTACTTATATAATCTAAATAATTCACCCATTCATAGAGGAGATACATCAGGCAGACGACAATGAGGGCATGGAGTAAAGAATCACAAAATCACAGAATTTTACAGATAGGAAAGATGAATCTAAGCTTTTTGATTTACAGAGGAAAAGACTGAAGCCTGAGAGAGTAGCTGATTTGCTGAAGGTCATAGTGCAAAAATTGGCATATTAGTACTCCTGGTTTAAGGTAAAGGATATGCTATGTATTTATTAATAAAGGATGAGGACTGGGAGAAAATTGAGAAGACAGCATTTTGGCTCAATCATGGTCTTCAGAGCACTGCCACTATGTGATCTTGGGTCTGTTTCTTTTTTATAAAATGAGGGACTTGTACTGGATGACCTCTAAAGTCTCTCCCAGCTCTAATATATTGTGATTAGGTATTCTAGATTATTGTACATGCTAATTATTGGTAATTGAGTATATATCCATTTATAACCAGTTTCAAAGAATTTATTTGCTAAGAAATTTAAATGTACACCTACCTGTCAGTCAAGAAAGCACATATGAGATTCTTTGCATGCTTAGATATTTCTGCATCTTCTGGGAAATTTAGTGAATTTTTATGATCCATAATTTTACTATATGTTCCTACAAGTGAATCTGCATAAAATGGAGTGTCCCCTAAAATTCAAAGTAAGAAAACAGTGAAAAGTAAATTGATTAGAAATATACTTAAACAAACAAATGTTAAATGCTAAATTCAAATTCATTTATTTCTCATATGGATGTTAATCATAATGATAATTCAAAAGATACAGTGTCTGCTGAATCAGAAAAAAAATCTCAATTAGATGAACATTATTGGATCAAATCAAATTAAATCCTGTTCAATTCTAAGTCTTCAGTTTTAAAAAAATGTGAAGAATTTTAATAGAGGCAAAAAAAAAAAATTCTGAGCTCATGAAAAGAATTGGTTCCTCTTTTCTTAAACTTCTGTGTCCTACTGCATCCTAACTTTCCTTCCCTGAATTTTAAGGATATGATATTAGGGCTACTTTCTAAAAGATCCACCTTTAAACTACTAGGGCTAATAGCCCTTTTACTACTTAAGAATGAGTGAGTGTCTTGTTCCATGAATGTTCTTGGGAGTAATTCTGTTAGTTCTGAATTACACTAAATCCTCAGTTCAGCCAAACAACAGCTCCCATCCTCCTCCACCATCCTACCCACCCTGCAAAACCCCAGAAAGGATATAGGTAATTTTTTAGAGACCAGAGAAAATCATTCTTAGATTAGGTCCAGAAATATAATACATAATCATAAAATATAAATATAATCTATTGTGGATCCTCTTTATAGAGAGTCCAAAGTAGGAACTTAAATCTAAGAAACTGAGTGAGAAACAGCCCAATTTCAGAAATACAGCAAATCAGTGTCACTAAATTCAACTGGTTCAGTGAAATGTCGAGACAGTTCTAAGTGGGGTTATAGGGAAGTTATGAAATAGGGTATGTTGTGTCTTAAACAAAATGTAAAAGAAAGATGGCTGACTTCTCCAAATAAGTCAAATTACCACTTTCAAGAAATACTTTTTAATTTCTGGAAACAGAATATGAGTATGGTGATGCACTCCAAAAAGCTATTAGATTCACTCTTAATGCATCATCAGATTGAAGAGGGAGGAGAGAAAACTAGTTAGCTGGGAAAAAAGGGTATTAACAAAGAGAACAAGTAACAAAGGGTATAAAACAAAGTCCTCAAATGAAGTAGGCCATTCTCTGACTGGGTCACACTCTGACGTTTTGAGAAGAAAGGTAAAATGACCTTATCCTGCATACCTATAACAGTGGTCTAAGAGATTAAAGAAAATAACCTGTACCTGAGGAAGGCACTTCAAACAATAAGAACAAAGCCCTACTACTCCTATTAACTATTCATTTCATTACAAATCCTTCAAGCTCATCTTCTCTAGAAACCATCTTATCCAATAAAACAGAGCACTTCCCTCATAAGTTTCAAGTATTATACAAGTATTAATTTTAACATTTTCATTATGAAAAATGAAATCTCAATGAAGTCATCTAATTTAATCTCTGACAACCACAGCTAGATTTTCTGGAACCAATGTATTTAAGAAAAGGAAATTAATGAATAAAGCATTTATTATATTTTTACTTTATAAGAAGCACTGTGATAAGCACTAAAGAAACAAACATTCCAGGGACAGCTAGATAAAGCACTAGTCCTGGATTCCGGAGAACCTGAGTTCAAATCCAGCCTCAGACACTTGACACTTACTAGCTGTGTGATTCTGGGCAAGTCACTTAACCCTCACTGCTCCGCAAAAAATGAAATGAAATGAATTTTTTAAAAAAATGTATGAACCCAAGCAAAGACAGACCTCTTAAAACACATGGGGGAGAAAACAGACATGGAGAATTTTGGCTGCAATTAATATGAAGGGTCCTGTGCTACTTAGGGTACAGTACCAAAGCAAATAGTAATGCTTCCTCAAATGACATTAATGTCATTTGCACTGATAAAAAAATCTTATCAGTTTCTGATACTGAATCACTTAACAGTGCCAAGGATTTTGGTGGCAAGAACTTTCTTTTGGGGGTTTTCATTAGCTGTGACTATAGCATGTGCTGAAGTTGACAGGCTATATGTCAACAGGGGTTGCTTCCCAGGATAATGGTTGAGGGCACTGGGTTGGAAGCACGGTTATTCCCACTGCTCTTGGATTCAGGGTCCAAAGTTGTCTTTATCAGTGTCTGAGAGATGATGATCAAGGTGTGGTACAGGTTTGACTTGGCTCCTGTCTCTCCCTTAAGGTGCCTTGTTGCCTACTCTGTGCATGGAAAGTGTGTTGTGTATATCTGTGTGTGGGGATGGGGTAGGGGGTGAGACTATGAGAAGGAGAAATGAAGGAAGAAGGAAGAAAGAGAAAAGGAAGAAAAGATATAAACAGGGAAAAATAAAGAGATACTGAGACAGAGAAAGAAAAAGAAATATCCTTAAGGGTTGTTCAAATCTTGATTTGGTCAAAATGAGAAGAGAAATATTAATGGATGCAACTCAATTTTCTCTTATTAAAATTTAACCATAAAAACCCACCTGATAAAGACTGAATTTCTTTAATACCAAAAAGATTCACTTTTCTAATAAAGTCTGCTTTATTTTAGCTAAAAAAAATGCATTACACAAATAATCTAGGTGAAATGAGGAACATTTAGATGCAGTCAGCTCCATATGAGGAGATATTAATGACATTTGGTGTCCAGTAACTTTAGAAAACTAAAGTATAAATGCTTATTATAATAATGTGTCATATAACTTTAGCTATGTAAAATTATAAAATATGTGCCCCAGGCCCTGAATAGGACTATACTTGGTTGCCTAAAAAAGCACTCAACAATCAGTTTGAAACCACTTTTAGTCAAATGTCATCTTTTAAGTGTTCTGACTACCTAAAACAAGTGTCTCATGGTACAGTGAAACAACTATGAAGTGAGAATCAAGAGACTGAAGCTCTAGTGCTAGCACTGCCTCTGTCATTTTGGGCATATCAAACTTGCTGGGTCTCCATTTCTTCATCTTTAAAATGTGTATATTTGAATAAAATGTTTTCAACCAACATCCTTGATCTATGAAATACTAGAATCAAAACTACTTTAGTTATAGTTATATTCCTCTGGATAGTCTATCCTTAGCATAAAAGGCTTTTATGAGAAAATTAAGAATCTTCTTTCCATACTCCATCTACTCAAATCAAATCAATAAATCCCGAGATAGTTTCCCACTGTGCTAACAAGACAGGATACATTCAAACTACAACTTATTCAAATTCTCCTAAAATTCAGCTTTATTTTCCTTTTTTTTTTTTTTAAAGTGAGGCAATTGGGGTTAAGTGACTTGCCCAGTGTCACACAGCTAGTAAGTGTTAAGTGTCTGAGGCTGGATTTGAACTCAGGTACTCCTGACTCCAAGGCTGGTGTTCTATCCACTGTGCCACCTAGCTGCCCCATATTTCCTAATTACAGGGACTGTACCAGAGTCTTTCTATCCCCCACCTCACTTAAAAATACAACTTCCATGAGGTCATCACAGGCAAGCACCAACGATCAGTAGCTCCACTTCCCTTCTCTCATTCTTAATTCTCTTGCCTTCTGTCTTCCAATCTCATGAAACTGAAAGAACTCTGCAGTTACCAACAACCTCTTAATTGCCTTTTTGCAATCATCAGCTGTGTTGACTATTCTGCAACCTTTGACACTGTTAATCACCCTCTTCTCCTTGATAATCTCTCTTCTCTAAATTTTCATGACATTTTTCTGTCCTAGTTTCTCCTCCTTCCCTGATCACTCCTTCTTAAGTCTCCTTTTATGGATCTCTGTCCAGCTTGTGTACTGAGTGCCCCCCAGGGCTATGTCCTGGGACCTCTTAACTTCTTCCTCTATTCTATCTCTCTTGGTGATCTCATCATCTCCCATGAATTTAATTATCATCTCTATTCAGATGACTCCCAAATTTATCTATCCCTAACCTCTCTTCTGAAACTTGTATTCTTGCATCTCTGATGACCTATTAGACACCTTGAAATGAATGTCCCACAAACATCTCAAACTCAACATGTCCAAAACTGAACTCATTATCTTTCCCTCCAAACCCACCCTTCTTTCAAACTTCCCTATTATTGTCAAGGGCAACATCATCCTCCCAGCTATCCAGGTACAAAACATAGATATCATCCTCCAATCTTCTCTCTCCTCCCCATATGCCTTTTAATTCTACCTTCTTTGTAACATCTCTCAAAAACCTAGCTGGTCACACTGCCTCCAGTCTTTTCCTACTCCAGTCTATCCTCCAGTCAGATGTCAAATTGATCTTCCTAAAGTGCAGATCTGACCAAGTCATTCCATAGTCAATAAATTCTAGTGACTCCATATTGGCTCCAGGACCAAATATAAACTCTTATGTTTGGCTTTTAAAGCCCTTCAAAGCCCGACCCTTCCTGATTTTTTAGTCTTCTTATACCTTAGTCCCTCCATTCTGCCCCCTAATATAGTCTATAATTCAGTGACACCAATTTTGCTATTCCTCGAATAAGATAATTCCATTACCTAATTTCACACATTTATTTCCCTGGCTATCCCACACACTCATAATTCTTTCCCTCCTCATCTCTGCTTCCTGGCTTCCCTTCAGTCCTAGTTCTACTCACCTTCTGCATGAAGCCTTTCCTGATCTCCCTTAATGCTAGTGCTTTCCTCTTGGGGTCATCTCCAATTTATCCTACATAGAGCTTGTTTGCACAAACTTCTTTCCATGTTGTCTCCTATAGTAGTCTGTGACCTCCTTGAGAAGGACTGGTTTTTGCGTTTCTTTTCATCCCAAGAACTTAGCATAGTGCCTGGCACTTAATAAATGATCGCTGACTTGACTTGCACACATAATTTTGTCTACTCAAGCTTTCAAAGTAAAAAGGTGTGGGCTTGGAGGAAGAGAGAAGGGCAGAAGATTAGGAGATAGTGTTTACTTACCAACCAGCATCTCAAAAAGGAAAACACCTACAGACCACCAATCACACTCTCGCCCATAGTAGCCATCACCACCCTGTGACTTCAGAACTTCAGGTGATATGTAATCAGGTGTTCCAACTGCTGTATCACAACGCACCATGCCTGTCTGGATAAATAGAACAAGTAACTAATATGGGTCAAAGAAAAGTTAAATTCAGCTTAGAATAGTGCCCCTTTAATGATCTAATTTCTACTGATACAGTGCTTCACATTTACAAGAGAAGAAATTAAACTGTCATGGGGTCATACATACCCTTTAAGAACTGGCATTTTAAAAGAGAACAAACTTCTAAGTTCATAACAGTCCACAAATAAAAAAAACCATTTATTAAGTGCTTTCTATATGACAGGTACTATACCAAATGCCTTCTGTGCTAGGTAAAAATTCAGGCATTTATGCTATTAGTGTAAGGGTGATGCTATTGCTCTACTGATTATCCTAGAGTTAGAATATTTCTTGACTAAAGCAATCAGAACACAGTGTGAACAAGGCCCATACACCTCACAGAATCAATCAAAAGCCATTGTGTGAGAGAACTAGTGCTGTCCTAAGAAATTTGTATCAAAGGAAAGAACTATCTCAAGATCAGATAGAGATTCCAAGGGTCTGGAAGTAGAAAGGAGGAAGCAGGGTAATACAGAGTGGAGCCAAGAACTAATAGCCCTGGGGCAAGCAGCCAAAGGAGAAAGAAAAGATAGGACTGAGTTATGATCAAAATGAGACAATATTTATAAGAAGTGCTAAGCACAGTGCCTGGCACCTAATTTTTATTATCTTTTCCTTCCGCTCCCTATGGCAGATAAGAGATCTATCAAGGAGAGTCATTGGCTCTTACAGACATCTTAGAGCAGAAGATTAGGAGTGACACCACCAGTTAACCTACATACTAAAGTTCCAAGAACTTTTTATTATCTTATTTTCCCTTTTGATGCCTATATAATCTGCTGTTTTATTAGTCAAACATTTTTAGTAACCAAATTTTGCTTCACCACAAAAGGGGAAATGGTTAACTTAGAGAGATAATATATATCAATGTAACTTTAGGCAGAGAGCCTAACCTTTGCCTAAATGTTGAGAATTTCGGGGGGGGGGGGGGGAGAGGAGAAGAACCAGGCAGCTAGGTGGCACAGTGGATGGAGCACCAACCCTGGATTCAGGAGGACCTAAGTTCGAATCCGACCTCAGACACTTTACACTTACTAGCTGTGTGACCCTAGGCAAGTCACTTGGCCCCAAATGCCTCACTTAAAAAAAAAAAGTCATGAATTAAATAATGATTGCCATAAGCCCCCACTGAAATTCTTTTTGTTTGTTTGTTTGTTTTTTAGTGAGGCAGTTGGGGCCAAGTGACTTGCCTAGGGTCACACAGCTAGTAAGTGTTAAGTGTCTGAGGCCGGACTTGAACTCAGGTCCTCCTGACTCCAGGGCCGATGTTCTATCTACTGTGCCACCTAGCTGCCCCAATTCATGACTTTTTAATCTTAACTAGATTCCTTAGAGCATAGAGGAATATTTAGGGAATACAGAATGGCTTAAAATGACTAGTTATTGTAAGGGAGTATTGCATCAACAAAGAGTAGTACATTTTGTGTGTCTCCAACAAACGAAAATCAGACCCTGCATAGCCAGATAAGGGAAAAGAAGCACTTTCAATTAATCACAGTCTAGTTCTAAAGAGGAAAAATTTCAGCAACTATATGGACCATATAGTCCAACCTGGGGAATGCCCTACTCTCTTAAGTGTTGGAAAGCTTATTAAGTATAGCCCCTGTCTTCAAGGAGGTTGGCACAGGGGGGAAAAAAAGAACAGGATAAGACAAAGATACATTTGAATAATGTGAAACATTATAATGGAGGAGGTATGGTTGGACTCAGTGAGAATTGTTACCTACCGCTTCCTTAAAAGTATTATCATAATGCCTATTAAGTAATTCTAAAATGCAGTTCACATAAAATTTTCTTTTCTTCAAATCTTTGGTTAAGTTTTTTAAGTTCAGAAAACAATCAGATATGAGTCTGTGATTTCTCCTCTATTTTAGTGTGCATGTGACAAAAGATTATAGGTAAATTCATGATGGCTTTCATAACACTCTTCAAATTGATGAAAGTGATTTACCAATGGTGAGCACCACCTCTAAGTCATAATGCTTAGCTTATATGCATTCAAATTAACAAGCCTTTGTTAATAAAGACTTAAAAAGGTTTTCAAAAAAAGATGTAGATAAGGGGTTCTTGGGCTTATTTATTTATTTATTTTGGTATTATATGCCTCTTTTGGGGCAGTCTGATAAAGCCTAAATACAGCTCTATTCACGAATGCATAAAAACATTTAGGATTACAAAGGAAACCAATTATGTTGAATTAATTACCAAAGTATTTATGAAAACAAATTCACAGATCTCAGGTTAAGAACATCTGATTTATGGGGCAGCTAGGTGGCACAGTGGATAAAGCACTGGGCGGGGATTCAGGAGGACCTGAGTTCAAAATCTGTCCTCAAACACCTAACACTTACTAGCTGTGTGACCCTGGGCAAGTCACTGAACCCTCATTGCCCCCCCCATCTGATTTATATAATAGTGGTAAAAAGAAATTCATGATACAAACATAAAACATGGAATTTTTTTTACAACTTAGAATAACAAATTTCTTCATATTTTTCTTAAACTTCTAACTCTATGATTATAAGGAAATGTGTAGGAAGTGTGACCATGCCTGGCAGGAGAATTTGGGATAAAAACCCAGTTTTAAAGCAATCTCAAAACTCTTATTTCTTGAGGAAACTGATAAATTTTCATATTAATAAATAAAATATTTAATTAACATGCATAGTTTCTCTATCAGTTTAGTTTTAAACCTTTCCACACCTTTTCTTTTCTTTTTTTGCAGGCCAATGAGGATTGAGTGACTTGCCCAGGGTCACACAGCTAGTAAGTGTCAAGTGTCTGAGGCTTGATTTGAACTCAGATACTCCTGAATCCAGGGCTGGTGCTTTTATCCACTGCACCACATAGCTGCCCACCTTTCCATACCTTTTCATGCTATACAATTCACTTCAGTGTATTTTCAGGGATCTTTCAGATGATAATTAAGTTGCTGACCCTAGTTTTAAAAAACAAAACAAAACTCTATTCTTAATACTAACTATACTCCATTAGAAATAATGGACTTTCCTCTTATATTCAATTTCTTTTGGTCAATGACAATATATCCAATATACACTGTAAAATATACAACTAATTCCAGTACTCTAAGGTTCATTCTAACTAGCTCAAATTAAAGATGAGAAAATCTGCATATGATGTCATATAAATCACTTCATAGTCAGGTATGGATCATATTAATTTTAATTGTAATAACAAATTTTGTTTTCATAAAATCAATTAGCAGAGCCTATGCTAAAAACTGTCTGCCAAGTACTTTCAAAACTAGAATTAAGGAAGAACAGCAAAAGAAAATTTTATCCTGCTTGGCTTTTATTTTCTAAATATTTGAAGGCCTTTTGGTTTTTCATCATTGTCACTTACTGCTATGCCACCCTTCTTCCAAGTGAACAATCAATCTCTTATAACAAAGAACAACAGTTACACAGAATCAATTAATCAAGAAAACTAACAAAATATGCAACATTCCATATCCATAGTTTTCACCTCTCTACTAAGAGGAAGGAAACATTTCATCATCAGTTCTCCTAATCCAAGATTGGCCTTTCCTAGTTTAAAGCTCTAAGAGGCAAAGCCAAGATGGCAGAATAGAGAAAACACTGAGCTGAGCTCTCCCAACATTCCTCTCCAAACAACTTTAAAATAATGTCTCAAATTGAATTCTGGAGTGGCAGAGCCAACAAAGGTCAGAGTGAAACATTCTTCTACTCTGTGTTGTTTGAAATTTTATGGTTGTACCTGTCCCTGTTCTAGGCTTTAGGGAAACTTAGCTGGGGTTTCTAATATATTGTTACTTAGAAATTAGAGACTATAGCACCAGTTTTGGGCACTAAGCACTTATTAAAGCATGTTAAATATTAGTAAAGAGAGAGCACGTGGCTCCGAAAGTTCAGAAGCCCAATATACTTAGGATAGAGGGGAGAAAAAGTACAAAGTGTAGCTGCCTACTTCAGCATCCCAGGCCAAGAGAGCATAAGCTCCCTGCGGTCCAGAGGAGAG
Source organism: Dromiciops gliroides (assembly GCF_019393635.1). NCBI lineage: Eukaryota > Metazoa > Chordata > Mammalia > Microbiotheria > Microbiotheriidae > Dromiciops > Dromiciops gliroides. The sequence continues at coordinate 519,027,636 of NC_057862.1, forward strand.
GTGGCCCTTACACACTGCTCCAAGCTAATTGGCTAGCATCATTCAAATCTATTGGTTTACTGGACTTGAGGGTGGTCCATGAGCAGTACATACTGAGGTTAGAGTCCAGAGGACAGACCCTCTTGGGGGAAAGGCTTTCAGGTAGGTGTGGTTTTAATATCTATTATCTCTACAATCCAAGGTCCAACTTGAGTGACTCTGGGCTGGCCTTAAAAAAGTCAGGCAAAGCCCCCCCCAAACCCATTATTTTCTCACAAGCCCTAGACAACATAGGAGGTAAGACAGATCTGGGACATGGGGGTAGAGGCTGGCCTAGAGCCCACCTGGATGAAACACTAGTCATCAGACTAGGTGGTAGTGATAGAAGCAGCAGCAGTTCGAGCAGCTCTCAAGCTAGAGGTGGTAAGGGAACCTGGCAACTTTTGAGAAAGATATTACAGGGTACCTCTGCAGTAGCCTTGAACCCAGGACCAGATACTGGTGGGCAACTTCATTGCCTATACCCACTTAAGTGGGCATAGTTCAAGGGCAGAGAGGAGCATTAAATGAAAGCCCAGAGAGACAGTATCACTTCTGTTTCCAAGTGATCAGGAACTCTGAAAAGCAACATCATTTCTGGTCTCAAAGGAGGAGGGCTGTCCTGAGGATCAATATCGATTATAATCCCAAGGAATGAGGGGCCCTTCCTGGTAAGGATGAGAGCACAGACCAAGAAAGAAGTGAGCACATCTCTCTCCCCAAATCTCACTACCTAAGAAGTACCAAAAAATTGTGTACCCTCAGAACTAGCAGCACACCTCTGATGCAGCACACCAGGAACAGAGCCCAACATTCACTTAAAGCTCCAAATCAATAAATAGGGTAGACAAGTAAGCAAACGGGGGAAAGATAAGAACTTGACCATTAAAAGCTACTATACTGAGGGACAGTGGCACAGTGGATAAAACACTGCCCCTGGAGTCAGGAGGACCGGAGTTCAAATCCAGCCTCAGACACTTAACACTTACTAGCTTATATGACCCTGAAGTCACTTAACCCCAACTGCCTCAAAAAAACAAAACAAAACAAAAAAAACTACTATACTGACAGGGAAGATCAAGCCACAAACTCAGAAGACAATAAAGTCAAAACAACTATAAGCAAAGCCTCAAAGGGGAAAAATATTTTAAAAATTAAATAAGAGCAGTTGAGGAAAAATCAGGTAAAGAAATATAAGCAAAGCAAGAAAACCATGAAAAGACAATTAACAGCTTGGTAAAAAGAAGCATACAAAAAATACTGAAGAAAATAATATCTTAAAAAACAGAATTGACCACATGGGAAAAGAGGTACAAAAAAGAGGTATAAAAATAGTTCCTTAAAAAGGAAAACTGGCCAAATGGAAAAGAGAAGTATACAATCAAGCAGCCAAACCCACCCCCCCAAAACCAAAAACAAAAAACCCATTCAAATATGGTGGAGTTACAGTCAAGATCACACAAGATATAGCAGTTACTACATTAAAGGAACAGAGGGCCTAGAATATGATATTCTGGAAAGCAAAAGGGCTAGGATTATGATTAAAAAAATAACCTATCCAGCAAAACTGATTATAATCCTTCATGGGGAAAAATGGACACTTAATGAAATAGAGGACTCTCCAGCATTCCTGATAAAAAGACCACAGTTAAATAGAAAATTTGATTTTTAAAAACAAGACTCAGAGAAGTATAAAAAGGTAAATGTGAAAGAAAAACTGGGGCAGCTAGGTGGCACAGTGGATAAAGCACCAGCCCTAGATTCAGGAGGACCTGAGTTCAAATGCAACCTCAGACACTTGACACTAGCTGGGCAAAACACTTAACCCTCATTTCCCCTCCCCCCAACAAAAACGAAAGAGAAACTGTAAGATATTGAATTGGGTTAAATTATTTACCTTTCTATAAGGCAATAAGATATGTGGTAAAATAATAGAATTTGGCAGAAGCCCAGGGGTCCAACTTGATTGATTTAGTAGTGTTTGAATTGGGTGTGAATGTGAAACTACTAAGTACCCATTTAAGATGATTAGATTTTGAGCCACACCTGGCCCACCCTGTTAAACCTGTCAATCCTGAGAAGGAGTGTCCTCAGAGGCTGTGGACTGCATCATCAACAGAGAACCAGTCTCAGCCACACATCTTGAAGGACCTCCCCTTTTTTGGGGGAGGGAGAAAAAGGCAGAAAAAGGGACCCCAAAAAGTAGGTGTCTCTCTGGTCTTGGAGGAGCTGTCGGAACAGACTGGAGACTGGCTGCCATAGAAATTACAGACCCCTGGTGGTGTTAACAAAATCCAGCTCTTTGAATTAGCTGAGCTGAAAGTGAGTTTGGGTTTTTGAGACAGCCTTTGCTAGAGCCAGGGAGATTATCCATTTTCCTCTTTCTCTATTCCCTTGTCCTTGACTTTTTAATAAAACCTGATTCATTTGTGGAAAAGAGGCTGTCAATCCCCTTTCTTATTGGCCTGGGAGAAATAACTAAAAAATGCAGTTCGGAAGGGAGGAAACTTTGGACCTAGAAGTACCTCATTATTTTATGAACCCCAATATTATGGCAAGCCACTCAATTTACTCTCCCCATATTAAATTTGGCCTCCACAGATACATGTATCTTCTAAGAACTTTATCATTATTTTGGCAGTTGGAAGGATTCTACATAGAAAGAGGTTATGGAAGTGAGTTGCTTATGCTGGGATGTTGTTGTTGTGTTTTGGGTTTTTTTAATGGATTGATGGGAAAGAGGGATGTCCTGGAAGAAAGTGTAAGGGAGAAGAAGAATAAGGAGAAATTATCTCACATAAAAGAGGCATGCAAGGAAGAGCTTTAACAGTGTATTGGGGGAGGGGGGGGGAGGGCAGATAAAAGAAGGCAGTGGTCAGAAGAAAAAAAAAACTTAAGGAGGGATGGGATAAATAGGATAAAGACAAATGTGCAGTTCATAACTGTGAATGTGAATGGGATATACTCACCCATAAAATGGTAGTGATAGCAGAATGGAATAGAAACCAGAATCTAAAAATGTTGTTTACAAGAAATACACTTGAAATAGCAGGAGTAGCAATCATGATCTCAGACAAAGCACAAGCAAAAATAGGCCTAATTAAAAGGGATAAGCGGGAAAATTACACCTTGCTAAAAGGAACCACATGAAGTAATATAAATACTATGTATGTATGTATGCATGTATGTATGTATTTATGTGTATGTGTATATGCATACACCCACTAAATGGTACAGCATCCAAATTCTTAAAGAAAATTAAAGGAATTCTTAAAGGAAAATTTAAATGAATTAGAAGAGGAAATAGTAAAACTGTACTAGTGGCAGACCTCAACTTTCTCCCCTCAGAACTAGATAAATCTAAGCATCAAATAGGTAAGAAGTCAAGGAGACAAACTCTTAGAAAAGCTAGATATGATAGGCCTCTGGAGAAAAGTGAATGGGGAAAGAAAGGAATATACCTTTTTTCTTAGCTATACATGGCACTGTCACAAAAATTAACCATTAAAACATAAAAACCTCACCAAAAATGGCAGAAATATTAAATGCACCCCTTTTAGACCATAATGCAATGAAAATTAGATTTAATAAAGGACCACGGAAGCACAGATTAAAAGTTAGTTGGAAACTAAACAATTCTAAAGAATGGGTCAAAGAACAAACCATAGAAACAATCAATTATTTCATTAAAGAGAACGACTATAATGAGACAACATTGTAAAATTCGCAGGATGTAACCAAAGCATTAGAAAGCAATTTATACCTTTATGCAAATATCAATAAAAGAGAGAAAGAGCAGATTATGAATTAGGCATGCAGTTTAAAAATCTACAAAAAACATTTTTTTAATCCCCATTTAACTAATAAAGCCAGGAGCTTTTTATGAAAAAAAAAAACTAATACATTGGTTAATTTGATTTTTAAAAAAGAAAGATGAAAAACAAATTACCAATATAAAAAATGAAAAAGGTGAATGCACCACTGATGAAAATGGAATTAAAGCAATTAGGAGTTATTTTGCCCAAATATATGCCACTTGTGGTTCCAAAAAGTTGTAGCATGTGTAGTGGCCATACCCCAATGAAACCATCTAGGCAGGCTTCAAAGCAATTGGTGAGTTAGAGAAATGTCTACTTCAAGCTTGTAAAGACTTCCTCCCACAGAATGGGTAAAGGAAAACAATTTGTTCCAATGGCCAAGCCTTCCTGATGAAAAGACAAAAGGTGTATAGAAACTCTTTATTGCAAAAATATGAGTCAAAAGAAACATAAAAAAGGAAACATATATGAACAATTATAAGGAACTAAAAAGGATGAACTGCTAACATTCAAATATGGGAAGAAGATACATGTACATTTGGACATCAGGAGTGACCAAAGTAGTGTTATGTCTTGATGGACTTAAAGAAAAGAATGTTAGGAGAGGAAGAAGAATATGCTGGAGGTGGGGAGAAGAGAAAAGGAGGTTAGGAACAACCTTATGTACCCTGATTGTGTATATCAGGGTACTTTTAAATCTCACTCTTATCTGAAAGGGATCAAAAAAGGGAAGAATACAAAAGTACACAGAGTTGGGTACAAAAATGCATGCATTTCATTCAACAGGGAAACTGAAGGGAAACTCTGAGGGAGGGAAAATTAAAAGAGACTATCCCAAAATAAAAACAAGGATGTACAAAAATAAGAATGCCCCTTTTTGACAAAGAATGAACATTTTAGGGGGTGCCCATAAATTGGGGAATGGCTGGACAAGGCATGGTACAAGGTACAAAAATGTGATGGAATAATGTGCTGTAAGTAATGATGAAGGGGATGGTTTCAGAGAAACCTGAGAAGAATTGTATGAACTAATACACAGTGAAGTGAATAGACCCAGGAGAACAATTTTCCCAATGAGGACAACTTTGAAAGCATTAGGAATTGTGATGAGGATTATGACCAAGATTCCAGAGTGCTAGTGATGAAACTTGCTATCCAGGCTTTCCTAACTTTCAGGGCAATGTGCTCTATCTTTAATATGCTTTAATAAATCCTTAATGAGAACTCATGACACAATCGCTCCAAAAAACATCCAAATAACGCCACAGGAAAATGCCCAGAGCAGCAAAACTCACAGAATGTGCTGAAATCATCTGCTAACCAAGAACAGCTTGAAAAATCAGAAGGAGGGAGCTGCTGTGCTGATACAGGAGTTGAGCCCAACCCCACAGTCACCCTGACACAGATCCAGTCCCAGGAAGGCCTCACCAGAAAAGGAGAGCCCCAGAGCCTCTGAATCAGCTGAAGCACCAGTGTCATCTGAAACTAAGCTCACAGTCTGGTGACTGGGCTGAGCCCTGGGCAGGGGGGGAGACTACAGGGGTCTATGCTGGTGCTGAGGCAGAACTTGGATTTTTCACCCCTCCTGAGAACCAGGAAGTAGGCTTGAGTAGCAGTGGCCCAGGTGGGGGAGGGGCACAGGCTCCTCAGAGCTAACAACCACAACACACAAAGCTGGTTGATTAGCAAGTTGGTCTGGGGTCATCTATGGACCAGGAAACAGGCCAGGGAATGAAGAACCTGTTCCTCCTTAAATCATACCACCTGGGACTTCTTACACCTGGGATACTGCAGCCTGGAAACAGTGTCCCACTTTAAGGAGCTAAAAGTCAAGTAAAAGAAAGGCAAGATGAGCAGACAGAGAAAGGTGAGGACCATAGAAAGTTTCTTCAGTAACAAGGAAGACTGAGGTGCACCCTCAGAGGAAGATGTCAACATCAGGGCCCCTATATCTAGAGCTTCCAAGAAAAATATGAATTGGTCTCAGGCCATAGAGGTGATCAAAAAGCACACTGAAGGTAAAGTTAGAGAGGTAGAGGAAAAAACGGAAAGAGAAATGAAGTGTAAGGTGTAAGATGTTCGTCTATGCCTAATTTCTACCATAGTATCTTCTAGTTTTCCCAGTAGTTTTTGTCAAAAACTGAGTTCCTATCACAGAAACTGGAGTCTTTGGGTTTAACAAACACTACATTACTAATGTCATTTATTACTGTGTCTCCTGTGCCCCAGTCTCTTTTTACCTGTTCTCTTCCTCTTTTGAAGGCCATATTCAAATGATAGGTTTCACCCACTAAAAAGTATGTTATTGACTACATTTGTTTTATGCATTTGTATATAAAAGGCAGCTAGATGACGCAGTAAAGAGATGGACTTGGGAGTCAAGAAGACCTGAATTCAGATCCAGCCTTAGGCTTACTAGCTGTGTGAGATTGGGCAAGTCACTTTACCCACTTTCAGCCTCAATTTCCTCATTTTTAAAATGAGAATAGTATGTATCAGAGTTATTAGGATGATCAAATGAGACAACAAAGTACTTTGCAAATTTTAACATGTTAAATAGAGTCTCTCTCTTTTTTTTGGTGAGGCAATTGGGATTAAGTAACTTGCCCAGGGTAACATAGCTAGTAAGTGTCAAGTGTCTGAGGCCAATGTAAAGAATTAATTGTTATTTGAGGTTTTTATGCCTTGGTGCGCACTGGCCTGGGGCTCCGCAAACTGCATGGTGCTCCACCCACTGGTTGTAGTTGTTGCCACCTCACATCATCACCACTCGCCGATGCTTAAATGGGCCTGGCAAAATTATAATGATTGGAAGCCTAGTAAGGGCAGTCATGTGACTGTAAGAGTGGCCAGACAATTGGTTGGGGGCTGTGTGGGGTTTCTGGGAACGAGGAGAAGTCACCATTCTAGCTGGAAGGCGACAGGAGCTCTGCTGTGTATTCTCAGCTGATTCCTGGGTAGTGGTATTTTTCAGGTTGTATAATTTCCCTTTCCCCATTTTATTTCCTTTCCCTTGATCCTACTGATCCTGTTTGTGTTTTTCTTTAAGTTCGTTCTTGTTAAAATCCTGTTCTGTTTTGAGGGAGGCTGCCGGTCTCCTTCTTTGCCCCATTATTGCAACGAGCCGTTTAGCTAACATTCCCCAATTAAAAATTGGTCCCCACACCAGATTTGAACTCAGGTCCTCCTGACTCCAGGGCCGGTGCTCTATCCACTGTACCACCTAGCTGCCCCTTAACATGTTAAATAAATGCTAGTTATTATGAAAGAATACAAGGTTGGTTATTGCACTAATTCTATTTCTTAAATCTTTCAAAGTTACTTTCTTTAAGATACCATTGCCCTTGTATATTTTTCTCCCTGTTTGGGTTCTCTGAAATACTCTTACATCACTTCTTACGGAGGAATAATATAACATTAGATTCATATACTGCAATTTGTTCAGCCATTCCTCAACTGGTCAGCATCACCTTAAATTCTGGTTTTCTCCTCCCCCCCCCCCCCCGATTTTCCTCCCCCATTCAGAATCAGGGAGACTTTGTTTTCCTTGCAAGTATTCCCTCTTTGGTATTATCTTCCCTCTTAAGCAAATACCTACTTGTTTCCCTGCTGAGTATGTTGTAATCCTACACTAAATTGTTTGTATGAGCTTACTTAACTCTCCTTTGTTCATTTCAGGTAAGAGTGAGCTTCATCTGATGCCCACTGCCCCCATCTTTCCATACTCTTCTCACACACTCCAATTTGAGAAACTGCAAGTTCTACCCTCTTCTTCCTCCTTTCTACACTAGTGGATTCCTTTTACTTTTCCTTCTTTCCCCTCTTAAAATATTCAGAACGGAATCAGTCTGCTCTATGGACTTCTGTTATTCTTTTTTTTTTTTTAAACTTCTGTTATTCTTATTTAACTCTTTCTACAATCTGAATATGTTATGGGACACTTGTTTCCTTTTCCCTGTCAGAAGATAAGCACCCTACAATTGCTTCCAATTGCTCAAATAAATTTATTTGATTCTTATGTTTGTATTTCAAAGTTCCTACTTAGCTCTGGTCTTTCAACAACAACAAAACAAACTTGAAAGTTCCCCATTCCACAAAAGATCTATTTTTTTCATCTGTAAGATTATATATTCAGCTTTGTCAGCTAAGTTTTTCTCTGGTTGTAAGGACAACCTCTTTTGTCTTTTGGATCACTATACTCCCAAACCTTTCATTTATTAGTGAAAGCTGTACAACACTAATTCCTTGATACTTAAACTAATTCTTTCTAGATGCTTGCAGTATTTTTTCTTTGATGTGTGAGCTCTGGATTTTGGCTATGACACAGATATTCCTAGGACTGTTCCTAGGAAAAGTGGCTCAGGAGGTGTTTGATTTTTTTTTTCTATCTTTACTTTGTCCTCTGTTTCTAATATATCTGGGCAGTTTTTATTTATGATTTTATACAGTGTCCAGGCTTTTCTTTTTTCATTAGTAATGATTTTCATGGAGAGCAATGAATTTTATATTATCTCTCCTTGACCTAGTTTTCAAGTCATTAATTTTTTTCTTATATCATCTTAGGTTTCATCCCATTCTTTCAAGTTTTGTTACTGTCTTAATATTACTTGCTGTCTTAAGGAGTCACTTATTTCTCATAGTCTATCTAGTTTTTAGGGAAGTCTGTTATCTGGGTAAAATCTACAATCTTCTCTTCTGGACTTTTTAATTTTCCTTATAATTCTTTCCTCAAGATTTTATCTCATTTTAAAAATCTCATTCTTCATTTTTCAGGGTATTCATGTCGTTTTTATGGAAAATTCATCTTTTCCTTTGTGTTTCTCTGTTTTCAATTATTAGAGTTTCTCTCCTCCTTTTGGGGGATCTATAAGAGTTTTTGTGATTTTTAGAAGGATGCTGCATATTTGTTTTACAGAATTCCCAACACAAATCATATTCAGCTATGCAAACATCTGCATATAGGACTTGTGTACAAATGAAAGACAGGATCTAAAAAAAAGCTTAAACACAAACACAAAACAGCATTAAAACTAGATGGCCAAGCGCAGTGGATAGAGCACCGGCCCTGGAGTCAGGAGGACCTGAGTTCAAGTCCAGCCTCAGACACTTATCACTTACTAGCTGTGTGACCCTAGGCAAGTCACTTAACCCCAATTGCCTCACCAAAAAACAAACAAACAAAAAACCCAAAACACTAGATGGCCAAATGTCCCGGAGTAACTGTTGTTTTCCCAAAACAAATAAAGTCAGTATACTGAATTAATCCCATTGTGTGAATACTGGATCATAATAAATCTCCCTCCACCCCCCCCCCAATTGCTTTTCCAGGCTAATATATAAACATGATCAATGCTCAATTAAAAGACTGTTAGAAATTTCTTGACGGTCAGTGGTCTAAAATGCTAAGCATAGCTAAGTATTCTACATGATCTATAGTCACTGTTTCCATTTTTAGTCAGGATATAATTAGATTGCTTTCTTTAATTCTTCATACAGGAAAAGCACCACCTATGCCTCTTCCTTCAGTGGCCTTTTGTCCCAGTGTGCACTTTATTAGCTCCTTTGTAACTAGAGTGTATCATCATTTGCAGCCTCAATGTATCAAAGAGATAGTAAAACACATATGCTATGTCAGTCAATGGACTGTCCAGTCATACAGCTTATCACAATATGAATGTTCTTAGGATCTGGGACCATACATTTATCTGAATCATACATTCCAGAGTAGTTTGATCTGTAAATAATAATGATCTGCATTGAGACACTGAAAACTTGGTATAAGCTATGAATTCCATCAGATGTGATTTTCATAAAGCAGTCTTCTAAACCTGTAAACTTTCTCAGTTCCAGACTTTTCAATATCAACTACTGAGCAGGGTCTCACAAAATCCAAAGGGTAGACAATCATTTTTGGTTTTGTTGATCATTTTCAGGTGTGTCCAACTCTTTGATCCTATTTGGGGCTTTCTTGGCAAAGATACTGGAATAGTTTGACATTTCCTTCTCTCTCTCAGTTTTATAGATGAGGAAACTGAGGCAAACCAGGTTAAATGACTTGCCCAGGGTCACACAGCTAGTAGGTGTCTGAGGCCAGATTTGAACTCTGGAAGATGAGTCTTTCTGACTCTAGGTATGGCATTCTATCCATTGTACCACATAGCTGTTCCAGACAATCAATAGTAGTTAATAAACATTTATTAAGCACCTTCTATGTAGCAGGCACTGTGCTAAGTGCTGGGGCTATAAATATGGGGTTGGGGGGAAAGGGAGACCGCCCATGCACTTAAGAAGCTTACAATCTCATGGGAAAAGATAATATGCAAAAAGAAGCTGAAAAACCTGGGGGGGGGGGGCCGCGCCACGGTTAAGGGGCAGCAGCACAGTGGAGGTCAGGTAAGTCCCAAAATAATGGAGCCAAGTGGGAAATGAGCTGTCTGTGCTGAGTCCCTTCCCTAAATGGAGGTTTTGGAGTTCAAGACTCCACCCTACAACCAGAGGGCAGAGGCCAGTGATGAGGTGTGACTACCAAGGCTAATTGGAACTTTACAGAATGAAGAGGTTTTCCCAGTGATGAGCCTCAGAGAAAAGTGGCTCCAGTTATATCACCAAAGGCAAGATTACTAGCAAAATATCCCCAAAATTGAGAGTACCTGTCCACTTCATCTCAAAACACCTGCTTATATTTAAGCTTAAAGGCACACACAGTTAAGGGTCTAGATGGGGAAAGATATGATGATAATTGCTAAGTTATGCTGACAGAAGGAAAATACCCCCTTGTTCCTTTGGAATTCAGACAATACAATCCATTATTACTTTGTACTTTGAAATTTGTTTAACTTGCATGTTTCACCTGCTGTAATAGTCTAACTTACACTATGGAGGTGACTGTGGTCTTAAAGATGGTAACAATGATGCCACCAACAAGAATTCCTTGTCAAAGGAGATGGCCTATTCAGTTATGGTTACAGTGATGGGCAGGTAGAAATCAGAGGGAGAAAGCCAGTGTAAGAGGGCAGAGAGTCAGGGAATATACTACTACCTGCATAGTCCCTTGCTATGACTCGGACTAATAAGGGATTTGTTAGTTTTTGAAAGTGCTTTAGATCACCACTGAGTGGTTGGGGGGGGGGGGGGGGGGAGAGAAACCACAGGGGTCTCTGCTGGAGCTGAGGCATAATTCAATAGTTCCACCCCAGCTACTGGGAGCCAGGAAGCAATCTTGAGTGATGGGCCCAGGTGGAAGAGAGGCACAGGCTTGGCACCAGAACTTTCAACCCAGAGAAATAAAAATTTTACTTCCTAGTTGAAGAACAAGTTGGCTTGGGGTTATTTACAGACCTGAGCACAGGTCAGGCTAGTGAAGAACCTGCTCCTCCTTAAATTGTACCACCTTGGACCCCCTGAAGCTTGGGACAATGCAGCCCAGAATCAGTGCCCCACTTTAAGAAGGAGTTAAAAGTCAAGTAATGAGCAGCCAAGTTGAGCAAAGATATGGACCATAGAACGTTTCTTTAGTGACAAGGAAAATCGAGCTGCACCCTCAGAAGAGGATAGCAACATCAGGGCTCCTACATCCAAAGCTTCTAAGAAAAATATGAATTGGTCTCAGGCCTTAGAGGCATTCAAAAAGGACTTTGAAGATAAAGTAAGAGAGGTAGAGGAAAAAATGAGAGTGATGCCAGAGAGTCATGAGAAAAAAGTCAACAGTTTGAAAAGCCAAATGGAAAAACTCTCTGAAGAAAATAATTGCCTAAGAATTGGGATTGAACATATGGAAGCTAGTGACTTTATGAGAAACCAAGACACAGTAAAGCAAATCCAAATAAAAAAAGAAGGCAATGTGAAATATCTTCTTGGAAAAAGTGCTGACCTAGAAAATAGATCCAGGAGAGATAATTTGAATATTACTGTACTACCTGAAAACCATGATCAAAAAAAGAGCTTAGACATAATTTACCAAGAGATTGCCTGATATTCTAGAATCAGAAGGTAAAATAGAAATTGAAAGAATTCACTGATCATCTCCTGAAAGAGATCCCAAAAGGAAAACTTCCAGGAATATTATAGCCAAATTCCAGAGATCCCAGGTCAAAGAAAAAATACTGCAAGCAGCCAGAAAGAAACCATTCAGGTACTGTGGAGCCTCCTTCCCCTCCCGCCCCCCCCAAAACCCCCACAAATAAAAATTCAGGTACTGTGGTCAGGATTACACAAGATCTAGCAACTTTTACATTAAAGGATCAGAGGGCATGGAATATGATATTCCAGAGAACAAAGGAATTGGAATTACAACCAAGAATCACCTATCCAGCAAAAATGATAATAATCTTTCAGGGGAAAAAAATGGGACTTCAATGAAAAAAAAAAAAAAAAGGACTTTCAGGTATTTGTGATGAAAAGACCTGAAATGAAGAGAAAAGTTGACTTTCAAATATAAGACCCCAGAGAAGCATAAAAAGGTAAACAGGAAAAAGAAATCACGATAGATATTAAAATGTTAAACTGTTTACATTCTTACATGGGAAGATGATATTTCTAACTCCTAAGAACTTTCTCAGTATCAGGGCAGATGATAGAAATAAATTTAAACAGAGGACACAGCTGGGAACTGATTATGAAAGGATGCTATCTGTAAAGCATTTATTTTTTATTTATCTTTTCTTTTTGTGGGTCATTTAGGGTTGGGTGGCATGCCTAGGGACACAGAGTTGGTGAGTGTCTTTTGTCTGAGGCCAGATTGGGGCTCGGGTCCCCCTGGGTAAAGGTCGGGTGCTTTGTCCACTGTGTCACCTAGCTGCCCCATGATGACATCTTTAGGGTAAAATGGAGGGGTGAGAGGAATGCACTGGGGGAGGGGGAAGGGCAGAGATAGCATGGGGTGAAATCTCACATGAAAGAAGCAGGAAAGGGATTATGGGGGGGTGGGGGATGGGGGAGGAGTGGGGCAGGGAATGAGCCTAACACTAACTAGAATTGGCTCAGAGACCTTACTCTCATCAGAATTGGCTCAAGGAGGAATTAACATAGATACTCAATTGGGTGGAGTAATCTATCTAACCCTGCAGGAAAGTAGGAGGGGAAGGGGATAAGGAGAGAGGGGTGAAAGAAGGGAGGGCGGAGTGGGGGAGGGGGCAGTCAGAAGCAATACATTGGGGGGGCGGCGAGGGGGGGGCAATGGGGGTTAAGTGACTTGCCCAGGGTCACACAGCTAGTAAGTGTCAAGTGTCTGAAGCCGGATTCAAACCCAGGTACTCCTGAATCCAGGGCCAGTGTTTTATCCACTGTGTCACCTAGCTGCCCCATCTATCCCTCCTCAAAAGTGTATTGCTAGGGGGTGGCTAGGTGGTGCAGTGGATAAAGCACTAGCCCTGGATTCAGGAGGACATGAGTTCAAATCCAGCCTCAGACACTTGACACTTAACTAGCTGTGTGACCCCTGGGCAAGTCACTTAACCCTCATTGCCCCCCTTCCCCCCCCAAAAAAAACATTGACAGACAGAATGAGGAGGGATAGGGTAAAAGAAGATAGAAAATAGAGTAAATATCATGGGGAGGGAATAGGATTAGGGAAACGGTTAACAATAGTAACTGAAAAAAATTTCTGAAGCAGAGGCAAGAATAATTTAAGATGAGGAGGAATAGGATTGAATGATGAAGATGAAGACTGATGATGAGGATTGAGGATAATGAAGATTGATGATGACTGATTGATGATGACAAAAAGTATGGTACTTACTTTGCTGGGCTATTGTGAAGAAAATTGTTTCTCAGGTACCTCATGGGCTTATTGTAAGGAAATCTCTCTTTAAAGTACTATATAAATATAGTTTACTATAAATAAAAAAATGATGAGCAGGATGCTATCAGAAAGACCTGGAAGGACCTACATGAGCTGATACAAAGTGAAATGTACTGTATACAAAATAACAGCAATATTGTGAGATGATCTGCTGTAAACGACTTGATTATTTTCAGCAATGAAATGATCCAAGACAACTCTGAAGGTCTTATGAAAAAAGCAATCCATCTACAGAGAGAGAACTGATGGCATCTGAATACAGATTGAAGCATAATTTTTTTGTTAGTTCCTTTATCTGAAGTTTTGTTTTTGTCTGTTTTCTTACACAACCTGGCTAATGTGGAATGTTTAAAAAAAAAAAGTGCTTTAGATTTGATTTACTTGTCTATCTAGCTTTACTTCCTGAATTGGGGTTTTGTGCCAAGGTAAGACACTGACTGAGGAGTTTTCTAGTAAATTGGTCAATCCTGCTTGATCTCTGGGGATCCTATCTATACTGACCTCCTCTTCTGAGGTAAGCTTTATGGGAGAAATAATTTTATTATTATGTTATTTTATTAAATGTATTTTGTTGCCTTGAGCTAAATGCATCTTCTGGCACATTAGTCCGAGTAAACACTTCAGCAGAGGCTTGTGAGCCTGTGGGTGGTCAAATAAACAGATAGTACACTTATAAGGCTTATCCACTATACTAAATGGTAAATTCCTTGGGCTTAGAGATTGTGTCTTATTTGTCTTTTTATATTCATTATCACCTAATGCAAAGTAGGAGATTAATAACTTTTTTATGAATAGATAAATAATTGAATGAATGGATAAACAAAATGACCAGCTGTCATTTGGAAAATGTTAACTCTAAAACAATACCCTAACATTTCATTCCCCCAAAATATGCAAAGAAAAATAACGGAAAGGAATTATATCTTCTAGGGGCTGAGGTTAGCTTTAAGAAGACAGTGTATCAGGGGCAGCTAGGTGGCGCAGTGGGTAGAGCACTGGCCCTGGAGTCAGAAGTACCTGAGTTCCAATCCGGCCTCAGACACTTGCCACTTACTAGCTGTGTGACCCTGGGCAAGTCACTTAACCCCAATTGCCTCACTAAAAAAACAAACAAATAAATAAACAAATAAATAAATAAAAAGAAGACCCTGTATCCTAGTCTGATCCATATCCACAATGATTGCTGGAGTTTCTTGGGCTTTCTAAGGGCTCCCCTGCTGTGAGTTTACAACTACCCTGGGGCTTTCTGGGAAGGGGATAGGGAGCAGAGTGATTTTACTCTTGCTACCTGAGGCTACAGAGTCAGGAAGCTACTTATGAATCTGATTCTTCTATGGTAGTATTGAAATGCTGTATTTGCCTATGGAGGCAGTGACTTTGTTGGTATCCTCCTTTCCTATTGCTCTTGTGATGACATGATGACATTTTATGATGGCATTTTGCCATGCAGCAGAAGAAATCACTCACTGTAGTTTTTTATTGGATATCCCTGATCATTACTCTGGCACCAAATTAAGATTTTTTGCTGGTTTAGGTGTGGGGGAATTAGATAGCCTGTCTCTGTTCAAGGAGTCATTTTTCCCTCAAAGTCCCTGCACTACTACCATTTCTGTTTACCTATTTCTAAAATTTTCTGGCTTCATGGTTACCCTTCAGAATTTCTTTTTTATCAATATCCCCAGTTATATCTTTCACTTTTTGGACTATACACTTCCACACCCTACAGGCATGAATTTGTTTTCCAATGGCAATTTTTTCCACACCTGATTGACAGACAAAATACTCTCAAACAGTATATCAAGTTTGTATCACCAAAATGTCTGATGCACCCTACTGCTACCAGAAGAAAAACATATTAGTTCAGTTCAATTGTAAATTAGCTGTGCCAGTATCATAACTACCAAAATATGCCCTTTTTTGGAAATGATATTTTCTTCCTTTGGTTCTTTCATCTATTGTTTCAGACATGGTGACTACATAAGACAGCTGGACAATGCCTAAGCCAATATAAAACACAACTTGCTGATAGAATTAGAGGTCTGTGGTGCTGACCATGGTGGATTGGGGGGGGGGTATTTATATAATGTTGGGGTTCACACCTGTATGGGAACAGAGTTTTAGATCTATTATTAATTGTCTGGATATTTCTGTCAGATTATATTATAAACATCACCTTCAGTTATTTATGCTCAACCATGAAGCTCTGTTTTAGTTCTATAAAATACTCATTATTTTATCAGTCTTGGTGAATATATTCTACTGGTTAGGGCAGTACTAGGCAATCTTGAAAGTATGATATATGCCAAACTGTAAAAGTAATGGCCTGTATGGGGACATGTAGTAAGGAGATGGGTGAGGGCTGGATGGACCACCAATAGGCAGACCTTAAGAATAGCAATGACTAAAGTATAATATCTCCAGGAATTTACAATAATAATGGGATGAAACAATGTGCATAGATAGGCAAAGGATAGGATTCTTCTAGGAGGCAGCATTTGAACTGTACCTTGTGGGTAGCTTATGGTTCCAAGAGAAAGAAGTGAGGAGGGAAAACATTTCAGGTCTGAGGAGTAATCTTTACAAAGGTATAGAAAGGGGTGGGGGTAGGGGGGGGGTGTTTGAATGTGATAGCTAAGAAACAGCAAATAGAACAATCTGCCTAAAATAAAGCCTATGTGAGGGGAGTAAGGTATCCTCAGAGTACAAAAACAGACTGAAGCCAGTTCATAAAAAGGTTTAAATGCCTGAAGAGTTTATATTTTATCCTAGGGGCAATGGGAAGCCACTGAAACTTCTTGAGCAAGTGAATGACATGGTTAGGCCTATGGCTTAGGAATATCAATTTGGCAGGTGTATAAAAGAATGGACTAGAAATTGCAGAAGGCAGAGAAATCAATTAGGAGGTTATTGTAATAGTACAGGTAAGCAGTTATGAAAGACTGATTTAGGCTAATTATGAATTAAGTGGATAGAAGGGGATAATTGTGAGAGATGTGGAGGCAGAATGAACAAGAATCAGCAAGTGCTTGGATATGGATAGAGAGGGAAAAATTAAGAGTCAAGCAAGATTTCTAAGGGTGCTAATCTGAAGTTATGAAATGGGATGGATTTAGGGGGAAAATAATAAGTTCTATTTTATACGTGTTGAATTTGAGACATCACTATGGGACATCTACATGGAAATGTCAAGCAGATAGCTGAAGAACTTTGGGATAGAGATGAAGGCTGAGGACGTAGAATTGAACACAGCTATGTGATACAGTGGATAGACTGCCGGGCCTGGAGTCAGAAAGACCTGAGTCAAAATCTGGCCTCCAACATTTACTATTTCTGTGACACTCATAGATTGGACGAGATGGATTCTAAGATTCTTCTCCAGCTCTAGTCTTATTGATGGTCTAGATGGATGGTTTTGTTTGCATACATTTATTTATGTCATTTCTCCTGACAGAATGTAAGCTTGAGGCCAGGGACTATTTTATTTTTTACTTTGTATCCCTAATGCCTAGCACATAATAATAAAAATTATTATTATCTCTTTTGATCCTTGCAATAACCTTGGGAGACAGGTTATTACTATTATTACTTCCATTTTATAGCTAGGGAAACTAAGACAAAGAGAAGTTAAATGATTTGCCCAATATCACAGAGGAAGTAAGTGTCTGAGGTTGAATTTTTTTTTTTTTGCAGGGCCATGAGGGTTAAGTGACTTGCTCAGGGTCACACAGCTAGTAAGTGTCAAGTGTCTGAGGCTGGATTTGAACTCAGGTCCTCCTGAATCCAGGGCTGGTGCTTTATCCACTGATCCACCTTAGCTGCCCCCCCGAGGTTGAATTTTAACTCAGTTTTTCCTGGCTCCAGGCCTGGCAGGCTATGCACTGTACCACCTAGCTGCCTAATAATAACAGAAATTAATAAATATTTGTTGACTAACTGGTTTACTGAGTATGAAAGTGGGGGTAATAACACTTGTATGATCTGCCTCATAGGAAAACATTCTGTAAACCTCATGAAGTTATGTAAAAGGAATTAGGTATTTTTAAATTCTTTGCTCTTTGCTCAATAACTGAAAATAAACATTCCTTTTTAAACAATTACATTTGGATAATTTGCAACTTTCAGACTTGGCTTATCTATTGTCATCATTAATATTAATATTACTCTGAGAATAAGTAATAAATATGTAAGCTATAACAACAATAATAATTTCTTCTCACTGACTGAAGGGACCTTCCAAGGTGGTGCAGCCAAACCCAGCCTTGAAGCATATATTCCTGCTATAGTAGCAGGAAGAAAAGTAGTCATCTTGTTTCTACTGATGGAGACTATGACATTCTTAATCTGTGTATCTTAACCACTAAGTACAGCATCTGGCACATAGTAAAGAAACTCCATCAAGCACTTACTATGTTCCAGGTACTGTGCAAAACACAGGGTGTACAAAAAGGGCAAAAACAATCTCTGACCTCCAGGAGCTCACAGTTTAATGGGAGAGACAACATGCAACCATGAGCAAGTAAGATACATATAAGGCAAATTGAAAATAATCAAGCAGGTCTGTGGAAAAGGCCCAACCTTGCTACAGGTTCACGAGTGAAGACACACTGGCACGAATTAAAGTAAGAACAACAGTTTCTTTGTGAGTTCCCTGGTCCAGGAACAGACATTAAAAGACTAGACATACAAGGAGACATAAAACTGAACACACAATCCACAAAACTCTGGGGCAGCAACATATAACTTTTCAAGCAGATGAATAGGCTGAAAGGCTGCCATAAGGATGTTAGGATAAAGACAGGGCAGTCTGTCAACAAGTATTTATTAAACACCTATTATATGCCAACACTATTCTAAGTACTAAGGATATTTTTAAAAGCCAAAGACGGTCCCTGTTCTCAAAATGTTCACAACAGGAAAACAACTATATACAAACAAGATATATATGGGATAAATTGGGGATAGTCAACCGAGGTAAAGCAGTATTATTAAAGAACTATAAATATTTCTTGTAGAAGGTAGAATTTTAAAAAAAAATTGGGGGGGGGGGCGGGGCAGGGAAATGAGGGTTAAGTGACTTGCCCAGGGTCACACAGCTAGAAGGTAGACTTTTAACTGGGACTTGAAGCTAGGAGATGGAGATGAGGAAGGAGAGAATTCTAGGCACAGAGGAAAGCCAGTGAAAATAAAGAGTCTGGAGACTAAGTGTCCTGTGAGAGGAACAGCAAGGAAATGAGGGTCACAGGATCACAGAGTATGTGGAGGGGAGTAAGGTACAAGAAGAATGAAAAGGGGATAGGTTATGAAGGGTTTGACCGTCAGAAAGAGAACTTTATATCTGATACTAAAGGTGATAGGGAACCACTGAACTTTACTGAATAGAGATTTTCATGGAAAGATGAATTGGACAGCAGAGGGTGAATTGCTGTGCGGGGAGATTTAAGGCAAGGAAACCAACCAATGGGCTATTGCAATAGCCTAGGTCTGAGGTGATAGGGACCTGTACCAGGGTGGTAGCAGTGTCAGAGGAGAAAAGGGGACATACACAAGTAACATTACAAATGTAGGCAATGATGATTTGTGTGTAAGAGACACAGTTGGGGGGGGGGGGGGAGAAAGAGGGGACAGAGAGAGAACATGCACGTATACAGTGAGTATTTTATGATACCTAGGTTGTGAGTCTCTTTTATTTAAGTGTATATAATATCTTCTTAGTCGTGTAAGACAATGTAAACAAGGTTTGGTACACTGGCTGAGTATCATGGAAGAGAAACCAGCTCTTTCTCTTATCTACTCAAGGGAACTGAAAATCTGTATGGTTAATACCAAACATCCACAACTAGAATGTCAAAAAGGAAAGAAATCAAAGCTGAATTATTAACTAAATTGTTAAGTAATGTATGTTTATATTTCTAAAGTTTTAGTTTATTTGTTAATGTTTTACAGTTATCAGCAAAGTGTAACAATTTTAATCGTATACTTACTTCATCCATTTTCATACAAGTGCCAAAATCTGCTAATTTCAGATGTCCATTTTTATCCAAAAGCATGTTGTCAGGCTTCACATCTCTGTGTATTAAGCCCATGGAGTGTATTGCATCTAAAGCCAGAACAACTTCAGCTGTGTAAAATTTGGCCCATTTTTCAGGTACATCATAGTTACTCATAAGGTTTACAAGGTCTCCACCAGGCATGTATTCCATTACCATATAAAGATATCTATCATCTTGAAAGGCACAAAAGAGCTGCAAAAAAAGGAGGAGAGATGTGAGAGATACACTAGAATTACTTCTGAGAAAAATAATTGGTTAAAAATATGCACTGAAAAAATTATTCTCAATCTTTTGTGTTAGATTTGTCACAGTAGCTGGTTTATGCAGTAGATAGAGAGCACTGGAGTCAGGAGAACCTGAGTTCAAATCCAACCTCAGATACTTGACACTAGCTGTGTGATCCTGGGCAAGTCACTTAACCCTGATTGCCTCACCTCCCCCCACCAAAAAAAGAAAACAAAGATTTGAGTATATCTTATTTTGTTCTGTCTCTATGTAAAAAGCAAAAACATCTGTATATGCCCATCCTGTGAGTTTACATTCAAAATAAACATAAATCATTGTCCTTTGGGGAGGAAAATAATGAACTATATATTTCAACAGAAGCACTTTAGCTAACTGGATGTGGAAAGGCAGGCAAAAAATCCATAGCCAGTGTTCAATTAGTATTTACTGAATGAATTTGCAAGTATTCAACTTTGAAAGGCTAGTAGTAGCAAACATTTTAAATAAAATATTAAAAAGGAAATTACACAATCTATCACAGGGATCATATATTGTGACCAGGTAGGATTTATACCAGGTTAAATATTAGGAAAACTATTAGCATAATCAAGCATATCACATAACAAACAATTGGCCATATTGATAACAAAACAAACAGAAATCATATGATTATCTCAATAGATGTAGAAAAAAAAAAGTTTTTCACAAAATACAGCACCCATAAAAAAAACAAAAAAACCCAGCACCCATTCTTTTTAAAAACACTAGAGAACATAGGAATAAATGGAGCTTTCCTTAAAATGAAAAGTAGTATCTATCTAAAATCAAAAGCAAACATCATCTGTAATGGGATATGCTAAAAGTATTCCCAATAAGATCAGTGGTGAAAGCAAGGATGCCCATTATCACCACTAATACTCAATGTTGTACTAGAAATGTTATCTATAGCAGTAAGAGAAAAAGAAATTGGAGGAATTGGAATAGGCAATGAAGAAATAAAACTATCATTCTTTTCAGATTATATAGAGAATCAACTAAAGAATATAAAATAAATCCACATAAATCATCAGAATATCCATATGTCACCAACAAAGTCCAGTAGTAGCAAGGAATAAGAGAAATTCCATTTAAGATAATAACCACAGGGGGCAGCTAGGTGGCGCAGTGGATAAAGCACTGGCCCTGGATTCAGGAGGACCTGAGCTCAAATCCAGCTTCAGACACTTGATACTTACTAGCTGTGTGACCCTGGGGGGGGGGGGGGGGGAGGATGGAGATCCAACAAACAAAAAACAAGATAATAACCGCAGATAACATAAACTACTTGGGAATCTACCTGCCAGGACAAACCAAGGGACTATAAAAACATAATTACAAAATGTTTTTCATGCAAATAAATTCAAATCTAAAGAAATGGAAAAATATCAATTGTTCATGGGTATGCCAGGCAAATATAAAAATGACAATTCTGCCTAAATTAATTTACTTATTCAGTGCCATACCAATCAAACTACCAAAAAATTATTTTATAAAGCTAGAAAAAATAATAACAAAAGTCATTTGGAAGAACAAAAGGTCACAAAGATCAAGGGAATTAATGAAAACAAATGTGAAGGAAGGTGACCTAGCTATACCCAGATCTCAACTGTAATTGTAAAGTAAAAATCATCAAAACTATCTGGTACTGGCTAAAAAATAGAATGGTGGCTCATTAGACTAGATTAGGTACACAAGACATAGTAGTAAATGACCTTTTTAATCTAGTATTTGAAAAAATTCTTTATCATAAAGAATTACAGGCCTAATAAGTTTTTCTGGTTTTTGATGGTAGTAATACTCAGGAGAGAAGATACAACTTTTCTCGGAAATATATTTTTTCCATAGCCAAATATTTCTATAATAATACTTTGTAAACAGATGTTATTATCTGTACACAATGTTATTACAGTTGTAGGTATTTTTAAAAGGAATGAAAAAAGGAATATCATGAAAGAAATAAAAACTCATGCTGCAGCTTCTAATAGGGTTTTGTTCTTTATTGTCAGTATGTATAACATCTTCAATAAAGTCAATCGGGAATGATTGATTACCATCTAATGGTAATTCTCCCTAAAAAATGAAATGATAGTAAGGGAATGTGCCTTGTAATAGAACATTAATTTTCTTATTTTACCATGATGATTAACTATGACTTATTTGTAACCAAAAATGACTGTGCATTCAGTAGGTGAAAACTGTGCAGATGTTGATTTAGGCTTGCAGTAAGGACAAACTGCCTAAAAATCAATGCTATCCCAAAGTGGATTGGGCTGGCATGAGAGCCCAATTGAGTTAACTCTCACTAGTTAGAAGACTCATCTTCCCTCTCCCGCTCCCATTCCACCTCCTATAATATATTTGTTTTCAATTAGAGGCTTGCCTACCACCGTGGGTTACTATAGAGATCAAATGAGAAGGGACATGACAGCACGGTGAATGCTATCAAGCTATACATCAAAGGAGGGGAAGATTACTCTTATTCATTTGTTTTCATTTGGCAGTCAGCAACCAGCACTATGTTTTCCCATAGTAAAGCATTCAAAAAATATTGAACTAAGAATGAATGACCAAAGGCATTAATTTATGATAACAGGCTAGGGTTAACGGAACAGTCTGTGACAAACAGAAAACAGCTAACTAGCTGATACATATAAATATAAAATATTCTTAAAAGCACCCCAACTTTGCCAGTCACATTATGCATTATTTCCTAAAATACATTCACTGTAATAGATGCTTCTGACTGTAAGGATTCCTATTCATAAGCTACAAAGAAAGGTCAATTCAACAAGCATTTACTAAGTGACAACTGTGTTACAGGCACTGTCCTAAAAGCTGAAATAATGGGGGGGGGGAAGCTTGGTAATGTTCTTTTATTTATTTTACCCAGTTTTGTAGCATATTTTTAATCCTAAATGGGATTTGCCTGGCCCTCAGTGTGAAAATGGGCACCTTGATTTGCTTGAGCCCCTCCAATTATCAAGGTAACCAGAATGGTATAAAAACTGGCTTCACTGGCTAACACACCAACAATCCTTTGAGTGACCAAGAGAAAAACCAGCTAAACCTGAAGGGTATCAGTAACCCTGAAGCCAAAGACTTATCTGACTGCAGGACTATGGTTAGGGATCTTATCTTGAGCTATTCCTCAACTCTGGAATAATCCTTTTTCTTTTTGAAGAGATCTCCTCATCAAGACCTTGAACTGAACTTCCAAACACCAAGAATGCCTTCTGATTTGTGTACCAAAGGCCACATCCACCACCCCTGGAATTACTCAACACACACATCCCCCTCCCTTTGGGAGTGGGCCTTTCTAAACCCACCTTCCCCTCCAAATTTCTTACCTAACTTTGTTTAAACTGTATAAAAACCTATCCAGCAATAGGCTAAATAGCACCCATGATCATACTTGATTTTCTGCCCTGATTAATAAAACCTTTCTTTTCATTTTTACAGGCATTGATCTCTGATTTTACTTTCCTTTTAGAAAGAAGGGGATTTAAATCTCAAGAACTGGCCTCTGCATTCTCTGGAAAACTGGCCTTAGTGTTCTCTGGTCTTTCCCTTTGGAAAAAGATCTAAATTCCATTAAGAGAGCATTTGCCTTGGTTTACATCACCACACTTTAGAGCCATTTCTCCATTGAAATGCTTGCATGTACCATCATTTTTATGCATTATTTTATAATAGTTCTGAGTTTCCTATTCTGCTGAACTGAAAATTCCAGGAAAGCAAAAAGTACATCTTATTCAAACTTTACATCTAATCTAACACATAACACAATACTGTATACCTAGGGGGCACCTTCATAAATACTTATAAAATTGCATGATCAACTGTTTTAATAATATAATATTAAAAGGTAATTTGGGGGGAGGGAAAGCAAAAAGTTGTTAAATGTTCAAAAATCTATTATCGGGGCAGCTAGGTGGCACAGTGGTTAAAGCACTGGCCCTGGAGTCAGGAGGACCTGAGTTCAAAGCTGGCCTCAGACACTTAACACTTACTAGCTGTGTGACCCTGGGCAAGTCACTTAACCCCAATTGCCTCACTTAAAAAAAAAATCTATTATCACATTATTTTCTTTTACCACAATAATTATATAGATAATTAAAGAATTTAATTTTAAATTAAGGTTTCTGAATTTGGTCTTTTTATTTCAGAAACAGTAATAAAGGATACTGCCACAGAAGCATTAAAAATGGCTTAATGTGTCAAATCCTGTTAACATTAAACTATAGTGTTGAAACTTTATAAACATCATACAAAAAATACAAACATACTGGATTTTCAGGAAACAAAATAAGCCTTCTCTTGTATGATTTAAATTTACTAAGTATACAGTAAATTTGTAAAGTAACCTTGCTTACCTGAACGATCCAGGGACTATTGGCAAAGGCCATGATATCTCGTTCTTCCCAAAAAAAAGCAGAATCTGATCTTTTTATCATTTCAAATTTACTAAGAAGCTTCATGGCATAAACATTTTGTGATGCTTTATGACGAACCTGTTGATTTATAAAATATGTAATTTTATTTTTTTATAAAGAAGAGATACTTATGAACTGGAGACTTGATTTGCAATACATTATTAATTATATCAGCTGCAAAATATGATATAAATAAGTTCTCTAATGGAAAATAGCATAAATTCTTAATAAAGGAAAAATGCCTAGGTAAACTTTAATAAACCAATGATAAAACACCTGTCCAATGTTAACAATAAGAACCTCATTTCATTAACAAAAACTTAATAGCAATTCCATAAATTGCTGGATTAAGTAAATAAAAGAATAAGCTACCACTTCAAAGAAAATATGGAGATGTCAACTAATGGGGATGAAACACATTTAACAAAGTTTAAAACATGGTCAAAATTGTTTTAAATAGTAATCTTAGGGGCAGCTAGGTGGCGCAGTGGACAAAGCACCAGCACTGGATTCAGTAGGACCTAAATTCAAATCCACCCTCAGACACTTGACACTAACTAGCTATGTGACCCTGGGCAAGTCACTTAATCCTCATGGCCCCATCCCCCCAAAAAGTAAATAGTAATCTTACTAGAAAATTGGTATTTCCATAAGGGGAGGGGTGTGGGTGGGAAGAAGAGAATAAATATATTTCTGAAAAAATGGTGTTGTTTTTCTAACACTAGAGTCAACTCCTAAGGGCAAATAAACTACTCAAATAAACAAAGCTTTAACACCCAATTCTTCCTCTAGGCAACTCCCACTTTTTTTTAAACGGAGCATTAAAATTTAGACAGTTCAAAGCACCTCTCATTTAATTCCTGGAAAAGAACTCTAATTTGAAGAAGGTAGGGCAGAAACTAGAGATAAAACCAGGGGTAGGCTTTAAAAAAAAAAATTTAAGTGAGGTAATTGGGATTAAGTGACTTGCCCAGGGTCACACAGCTAGCAAGTGTCACGTGTCTGAGGCCACATTTGAATTCAGGTCCTGCTGACTCCAGGGCCCGTGCTCTACCCACTGTGCCACCTGGCTGCCCCTGTTTAAGGATTAATGGTTCAGTCCTTCATTCCTCTCTGGCCTCCAACTCTTGACGCTCTGGACTTAATTCACCACCATACCCAGCAGCCTTCTCATCCAGAAGATCACAACATTCCTACAGCCCCTTCCTCTGGTTGGTCAGCTCTTATGGGATCTTCCATTTTAAGAAAAGTGCCCAGGTCAGTTATGTCTACTCTTTTATTCCTTTCTGGGTTACTCATGACTCTCTGGACTTCTTTTTCCACAATACCTCTCCCTATGCCCCAGAACGATTCTTTCCAAACCTTTTCATGGCTTTTGGCCTACTTGGTATAAACCTTAAAACATCTTGGGGAACATCAATAAACTATATCGGAACCAGACCATTATAGGAGACCAACAAAGTCATTACCCACAATGGCTTAGATATAACACTAGACTGGTTCCTAAAAACTGAAGGGGAAAAAAAGTTCTTAAAGCAAATCCCAAATGAAGAAATAGAAAGCTTTCAAAATAGAGTAACTTGGCCAAGAATATCAAAATCCGGTGGGGAGGGGATAAAGTACATATTATTACTGTTGTCCTGTCAGCTAATAGAGTTCTTTCAATGAGCCTAGAGGAGAATACAACATTTAAAAATAAAAAAGTATTAATTTTATGCATCTATAAAATAGTCTTCAGAATATTAGACACAAAAGAATAAAAGAGGATAGCGACTTGTCCTATGTACTTTATGTTCACTTATAAAGAAAGGGTCCATAGATTTCAGAATGCCAAAAGGGTCCATGACACACAAAAAAAGATGAGAAACCTATATTATAACTGAACTCAATCAAAAAATAAGAACAAAATAATAACAGTAACTTTTATCTTTATAGCATTTCTAATGTTTGCAACATGCTTTGCATGTATTGCCCTATTTGATCCTTACAACTCTGTGAGGTAGTTGCTATTTCTGTCCCAATTATACAGATGAAGAAACAGAAGCCCAGAGAAGTTAAAAGCTGTACGTACACAGTCACACATGGTTAATAAAAATCCAAAGCTGTAGTTAAATCCAGGCCTTTCAGACACCAAGTCTCAAGAAGCCACCAATGGGTCTGGGCTAATACTATAACTAAATTCAGTTTAATACCCCCAAATTCAGATTTCTCTTGTGATAAGCTGAGGTTGCATGTGGTAAGTGAAGGCACAAAGATGTGGATGAATAGAAACAAATAGAAAGTGGGATCTGCCTAAAAATGCAAGTTAAACATGATTTTATTACAAACAAAAACACTAGACATATTCTATGGCGGATTTATGAATGGTATGGTACTTCAAGTTCAGGATCACAATATTCTGAATATATTCCACCAACTATTAAACATTCAATAGCTAAATGCAACCTCTTTTTATTTTCTACTTTCAAATATTTTGATGGTTTGCAATTCCACGGGAAGTATACTCCATATAGAAGGCTAAGTACATGACAATAAAGATCAAGACAATCCATCTACTATAAAAACTACTAAATTCAAATTCACAAACTGGGAGACCTTACAATTCTCCTTCCAAAAGATTTTTTTTTTCCTAATCTGTGTTGAATTAGATCAGCTCAAAACAAATGGTGAATCCAGTAAACATGTTCTAGAAAAACTGCTTCTATTTTTATGGAGCTCTTTATTCTGCTTCATTTCTATTTACCAAGTAGGATTCTAAACCATTCCTAACTTCATTAGGAGTGCCTCTTGCTGAATATTTAAGAGGTCAATCAATTAATCCCAATGTAATAATATCTATGGCAGATTCATGAAATATGTATACTAACTGTGCCTATGGGAATTTTGTTATAAAGAACAGAGTGGATAATTCTGCATATTTACCAGCTCGTTAAACATAACCAAATAAAAGTAATTAGTGTCCTTTTTATTAAAGATAACTAAACAAGACAATTGGCAGAGAAAAGAGTGTTTGACACGTACTCTAAAAATACACAATAAATGGAAACAGTACTGTCCATAGCAAATGTTTCTAATATTCTTCATAAATAGCACTACTGCAGCCTGTGTTTTGTTCAGAAAACTGCATTGAATGGCAGTTACCAACCCATCGAACAAGGGTGAGGAAACTCCAACCCACAGGCAAGATATAGCTTTTGGCTTGATTTCATCTGAACTGTGGAGCAAGTTCTAAAACATGATGTGCTTATTTATGCCTAAAGGCATGAAAATACAGCAGAAATGTGAAATTCTTTGATGGCAATATAGTAAAAGATCACAAAACATAAATTTTAGTCTATAAAAGTCTCTCTCTTTTTCTTCCTATTAATTCTCTACCCAATTTGGTGCAGTGGAAAGAATGCCAAACTTAAAAATCAGATGTGTTCTAGGTTTGAATCTTGCCTCCAGTATCTACTAGTTTGATGTCCATAGGTAAGTCACTTATTATCTATGGGTTTAAGATTCCTGATCTACAAAATGAAATTAACAGTACCTTTTGGACCTACTATACAGAACTCTGTCAAGATCAAATGAGATAATGTACATAAAAACCTTTGAGAACCTTCAAGTGTCCAATAAAGACAAGTTGTTGTTTTTGTTATTCCTCCCTTAACTGTCTATGATATGTAATATATGACTATTTTAACTCTAAAACAGAATTTTATGCTTTCAATTCTTAAACACGGGTTGAGAATAACATTTTCTACTTCTAAAAACAAACTCAGTAAATAAGCTACTTTTTAAATTGTTTGACTGAATTTATTCTCCCTCTGGTCCTCAAAAAAGAAAAGATTATCCTATCTCTACCTTAGGAATTCATAACCCCTCCTCCACTGGGCATAACAGGGATCAAGAAAGTACCATTACAGATCACAAAGTGGACCTGGCTCATGAATCAGTTTTCTAAACAAAGTCTTAAAACTGAGTTGGTCAAAAAGTGTTTATTAAATATCAACTATGTGCCAGGCACTGTGCTAGGGATAGAAAGGCTAAAACCAGTTATCTCATTCTCAAGGAGCTCATAGTCTAACAAGAGCAACAACATTCAAAGAAGTCCTCAAAACTGAACTATGCCTGAAATCAGAATTGCTAGAACTGCAGTAGACACTACACTGTGAAATTAATTTAATTCTCATTTGGCTCAAAAAAGTCCTATAAAGCAAAAACCTAGTGCTAGCAACATACTCACACAAAATTACAAGAATAAATGAACAGGAGGTGGAGCCAAGATGGCAGAGAAAATGCAGAAAGCAACTTGCATGAGCTCTCCCCCAAAGCCTTCCAAATACCTTTAAATAATGCCAAAAAATAATTCCTGGAGCAGGGACACCCACAAAAAAACAGGGTGAAACAATTTTCCAGCCAAAAACAACTTAGAAGTTAGGGAGGAAAGGTTGTCACTCCTGGGTGAGAATGGAGCACAATCCAGCACTGGCTGTGCCAGCACAGATCAGGTCCCAGCAAATCAGAAGCAAGCCTTGGGAGCCACTGAATCTGCAATGGCAGCAGCTGGTCAGAAGGAGATTATAGTGGTCTCTTTGCTAGCACTGAGGCAGCACTCTGTTGCTTTGCCCATATTCAGATCTGGGTAGCAGTCCTGGGTGGCCACAAGGGGAGCAGGGACCTTGCCACAGTTCCAGGAGAGAAAAAAAGTGCTTGAGATCACCACAAACCAGAGCACAGGGCAGGAGAATAGTAAACATGCCTCTCCTTATATCATACCACCTTGGAAGAACTGAAAACTTACAGGTCCCTAAAAGTATCTCTGAAAACAGATGCAAAAAAAAAAAAAAACCCTAAACAAAACACACACAGGATTCTGAAGAAAATAGCACCATAAAAAACAGACTAGGCCAAATGGTAAAAGAGGTACAAAAAGACAAAGAGGAAAATGCCTTAAAAAGCAGAACTGGCCAAATGGAAAAAAATTCACTGAAAAACTCCTTTAAAAAAAATTCCTTAAAAATTAGAATTGAAGGGGGCAGCCAGGTGGTGCAGTAGATAAAGCACTGGCCCTGGATTCAGGAGGACATGAGTTCAAATCCAGCCTCAGACACTTGACACTTACTAGCTGTGTGAGCCTGGGCAAGTTACTTAACCCTCATTGCCTGCCCCCAGCCCAAAAAAAAATCTAGAATTGAGCAAATGGAAGCTAACAACTATGAGCAATTAAGAAACAATAAAACAAAACCAAAGGAATGAAAAAATAGAAGACTGTGAAATATCTCATTGGAAAAATAACTGACCTGGAAAATAGATCTAGGAGAGATAATTTTAAAATTATCAGACTATCTGAAAGCCATGATTTAAAAAAAAAATTTTTTAAAGAGCCTAGATGCCGCCTTTCAAGAAATTATCAAAGAAAACTGCCCTGATATTCTAGTACCAGAGGATAAAATAGAATTGTAAAGAGCCCACCAATCACCTCCTAAAAAAGAATCCAAAATGAAAATTCCCAGGAATATTATAGCCAAATTCCAGAGCTCCCAGGTCAAGGAGCAAATATTGCAAGCAGTCAGAAAGAAACAATTCCACTGTCATGAAGCCACAATCAGAATAACACAAGATCCAGCAGCTTCTACTTTAAAGTTTCAGAGGGCTTGGAATGTGATAATCCAGAGGGCAAAGGAGTTGGGATTACAATCAAGAGTCACCTATCCAGAAAAACTAAGTATAATCCTTCAGGGGAAAATACAGACAGTCAATGAAATAGAGGACTTTCAGACATTCTTGGTGACAGGATAAGAGCTGAATAGAAAATCTGACTTTCAAAAATACAAGACTAGAGAGAATTATAACAAACTGTTTACATTCCTATATGGGAAGATGATTCTTGTAACTCATGAGAACTTTCTCATTTTTTAGGGCAGTTGGAAGGATTGTGTGTGTGTGTGTGTGTGTGTGTATGAATTGACTATAAAGGCATGATAATCCAAAAAAGTAAAATTAAGGAGTCAAAGAGGAATGCACTAGGGAAAAGGGAAAGGGAGAGGTGGAATGAGGTAAATTCTTATCTCCCATAAAAGAGGCAAGAAAGAGCTTTTACAGTGAAGGGGAAGATGCAGGAAGTAAGAAGGAGTGAGTGAACCTTACTCTCAGAGATGGCTCAAAAAAGGAATCTCACACACTCTGTTGAGTGTAGAAAAGTAGAAGGGGAAAGGAATAAGGGGATGATAGAAGAGAGGGAAGATTGAGGGAGGGGGTAGTCAGAAGCAAAACACTTTTGAGGAGGGATACAGTGAAAGAAGAGAGAATAAATGGAGGCGGGAATAAGCCAGAGGGAAATACAGTTAGCAAGAGTAACTGTGAAAAACTTTTGAAGCAAGCTTATCTAATAAAGGCCTCATTTCTCAAACATATAGAGAACTGAGTCAAATTTATTAAAATAAGAGCCATTCCCCAACTGATAAATGATCAAAAGATATGAACAGTTTTCAGATGAAGTAATCAAAGGTATCTAAAGCCATATGCTCTAATTCACTATTAATTGGAGAGACACAAATCAAAATAATTCTATAGAACTACCTCATAGCTATTAGATAGGCTAATAGGAGAGAAGAGGAAAATGACAAATATTAGAGGGGATATGGAAAAAATGAGACATTAATGAACTGTTGGTAGAACATTCAATCATTCTATATAGAGCAATTCAGAACTATGCCCAAAGAACTATAAAAGGATGCATTCCTTTGATCTAGCAATACCACTACCAGGTCTGTATCCAAAAAGAGATTAAAAAACAAAAAGGAAAAGAACCTACATGGACAAAAAAAATAATAGCAGTTCTTTTCTGGTGGGAAATTGAAGGGATGTTATCCATCACCAGAGAAAGAATTGATGGTGTCTGAATACAGACTGAAGCACACTTTTTTTTCTTGAGTTTCTTTGGTCTATGTCTTCTTTCACAAAATGACTAATATGGAAATGTTTTCCATGACTATACAAGTATAACCTATATCAAATTGCTTGCCTTCTCAATGGGGGTAAGGGGAGAGAGGGAGAGAATTTAGAACTCAAAGTTTTAAAAAACAAATGTTAAAAAAAATTTTTTTTCATGTACTTGGGGGAAATAAAATACTAAATAATTTAAAAAGTAAAAAAAAAATAAGTGAATATCTGATATAAAAATAAATCATGAAAAAAAATTATGTTTACTACTATGTAAAGCCAATTATCATGGTTGAAACAATTACAAAGAACATTTTCTTTACCAGATTAAAAATCTTGGTAAATCAAGAAATTATTTATGCTTTGTTTTCTCTTGTCTAAAGGAAATATTAAATAAAATATATGAGCCCTACATGGTTTTGAAATGCATAGTTTTTGTTCAGTCAGTCAATAAATCAGCATTTATTAAGCAACTACTGTGTGTCAGGCATTGTGCTATACATTAGAAATACAAAGAAAGACAAAGACAGTCTCTGTCCTTGAGCACCTCAAAAATCTAATGGAGAGGGGCAGCTAGATGGCACAGTGAATAGAGCACTGGCCCTGGAGTCAGGAGTACCTGAGTTCAAATTCGGCCTCAGACACTTAACACTTACTAGCTGTGTGACCTGGGCAAGTCACTTAACCAACTGCCTCACTTTAAAAAAAAAAATTATGGATAAATTGGAAGTACTCAATATAGGGAAAGCACTAGAGGGAATCAGGAAAAGCTTCTCATAGCAGATGAGATGTTAGCTACAACTTGAAGAAAGCCAGGAAGTGGAGATGAAAAGTAAGAATAAGTATACCTGGCATGAGGAAGAGTCAATGAAAACACCCAGAGTTGGAAGATGGATTATCTTGTGGGAGGAATACCAAGGAGTACAGTGCCACTGAATCACAAAGTATGTGGGGGAAAGAGGGAATAAATAAGGTATAAGACTGGAAAAGTAGAAGGGAGCCAGGCTGTGAAAGACTTGGCCAAAGAGAAGATTTTGTATTGATTCTGGAGCTGATAGAGAGCAACTAGAATACAGAGGTCAATTTTGGGGAGGGGGGAGTTAGTGGAGAGAAGGTAGATGAAATGGTTAAATGCGCTCTTTAAAGATTAATTTGAAAGGTGAACAAAGGATGGACAGGAGAAAAGAGAGACGTGTGGCAGGGAGATCAACAAGCAGGCTATTTCAATAATCCATATGCAAGTTGATGAGGAACTGCACCACAGAGGTGACTATGTCAGAAGGAAGAAGTAGTGTATGTATGTGTACGTACACACACACACACACACACACACGCACACACACACACACACACACACACAGATGTGACAGAGTTTAGCAACAGATTAGATAGGGGAAAGGGCAATGTTTAGAGTCAGGAGTTGAGGATTACACCTAGGTGTAAACAATGATACTCAATTGTTAAGTTAGGGTGTTTGAGAGGTTATCAATATGTTGAAGTTCAGTTTGAAAGGAGTTGAGGGGAAGGTGAGAAAGACTGCACCAGGCACTGAACTCATTGAAGAAAGAAATGGAATAATTTGGAGGTGGTTGGACAACAGTGACTAGAATTTTGAATTGATGGTACATAATTCAAGTAAACTTCAAAGGAGGAAAGATATGTTGGCAGAGAGAGAACCTGGAAGTGGCAGTGAGAACCAAGTAGTATTCAAACTCACCTAGCCTGATCAATCAGGGAGAATAAGTAAAAGTAGTAGCAATGATCTAAAATTTCTTGAATAAATGATTAGTGTTTTGTTTCCAAACAAAAAGTAGATTAAAATTCAATCCTACTTATGGAATGTTTTGTAATCACTGGTAATATAAAATGTGAGCTCATCTGCTAAGTGAAGAGCAACACAACTTTCTCTAAAGGAAATTACATGAACCAAGGTTAAATATTTTGAAGATAAGATAACAGGGTATAGTAGAATAATGGTAGACATTTATAATGTATTTATTTTATAAAATGCTTTAGCTCTGTTGTCTTATTTGAGCCTCAAAATGATTCTTTAAACAGGCACTACAGATATTACTACCCTCATATTACAGATGTAGAAAGTGAGGTGCAGTGAGGTTAAGTGATTTGCCCATGATCACATATATAGTAAGTGTTAGAAGTACGATTCAAATATAGAATACTACTTATACCACTGTACCATGCTGCTAGACTTAAAATCATGAGTCATAAAACCTGGGTTCAAATGCTGACTATGAGCTATAGGTAGCTATGAGCATAATGAGCCTCAGTTTTGCCGACTATAAAATAAACGTATTTAGCAAAACTGTTGTGGGAAAGAGGATCTAAAAATAAGAGTTGTTGTTGTTGCTGTTATTATTATTAAAATTATTAAAAGTGAAACTATCATTTCAGGAGTTATCACTTATACACAAAGGAACTCACAGAAGTTAGAGCCACTAAGGATATGAGGCCTTACCTACTCTAAAATTCTTATTGAAAAATGACTTGCCTATGGTCGCACACCTGAGTAATAGCAAGGTATGCATCCATTATGAGGTATCCTGATTCCCAATTTCATGCTATTTCTATCATATTATGCTATTTTTTAAACAGTATATAAGCAACATTTAAAACAAAATAAACTATCAAAAAGTCACTAGCTTTCTTCTTTGATTGTATTATCTTATTATAATTTATATTTGGAAAATTACTTTAAGATACTTCAAGCATTTACCTCTCTCTACTCACACATGAAAAAGTAAATTTCAGTTAAAGAATTTTTTTTTTTACTTCTTAAAACCAGTCTCAATAGATTTTCTCTAATTATGGTGATAAAGCCAGAACATATTCACTAATCCATCTTGTAATCTCCAAATGTTGATGTGATAGGAGTGGGTGAGGAAAGAGGAGGTGGGAGATGAATGTTACAAAAAATTTCAAGTTCATCAAATCATAAACTTAAAATTAGAAGGGACTTTAGAGGTCACCCAGCCTAATTTATTTTACAGATAAGCAAACTGAGGCTTGGAGAGGTTAAGCAACCTAAATATAAGAAAGCTAAAATATGAACCTAGGTCTTCTATCTCCAAATCAGTACCTTTTCTACTGAATTATGGTTCCTTGGATATTAATGTGTTTTTAAAATAAATTTTTATTAACTTCCTGTGTTTTTACATCACATCTCCCACTTTATAACTCTCCAACCACTCCCTTCACATTTATCCCTTACCAAAAAAAAAAAAGGGGGGGGGGAGGGAGAAGGAAAAAGTTTTGCAAAACTAACCAACATATATAAAGAGTTGAATATTATCTACAGTGTCCTACATCCAGTCAAGAAAAAAAGCAAGGTAAAGTGCCATCTCATATTTCTTCATTGAGGCCAAACTCAGTTATAATAATTTTGCAGCATTCATTTTCTATATTTTTGTTATTTTTCTTTTCATTTACATTATTGTATTCAAGTAGTGTGTTGTTTTTTCATTCTCCTTATTACTCAATTTTGGATCAGTTCATGTAAGTCTTCACATGATATGCTATATTTATTAGTCATTTCATATAGCACAATAATTATATTACATTCATGTACCATTTTTTGTTTAGTCATTCCCAAATTAAGAAGAAATCTACTTTGTTTCCAGTTCATTGATACAACCAAAGTACTACTATAAATATTTTGGTTTACATGGACCTTTATTTTTGTGACTGACCTCCTTGAGATATATGCCTAGCAATAGAATCTATGGGTCTAAAGTATGAACACTTTAGTAACTTGCTTTGCCTAACTTCCAATTCCTTTCCAGAATGGAAACAGTACATTAATGTGCCTATCTCTCCACAACTGGTCCAATGTTAACCACTGGCATCTTTTTGTCATTTTTGCTGAAGTGAAACCTCAGGGTTAAGGTGGAAAAATGGACAAAGTTCAAATCCAGTCTCAGTCATTTTACTGTGTGACCCCTAGGCAAATCATTTTAACTTCTGTCTTCCTCAGTCTCCTCACCAGTGACATGAGGATAATATAACACCTACTTCTCACAGGGTTGTTTTGAAGATCAACTGAGATATTTGTAAAATGCTTAGCACAATGTCTGGCACATAGAAGGTCTAAATAAATGCTTGTTTCCTTCCTACCTTCCTTATTTTGATTTTCATTTCTCTTATTTGTGATTTTTCAATTTATATAATAAAAATTTTCCATTTTATGTCTTACAGTTGCTTCTATTCCTTCTATATTTTTTTCTGGTTAAAAATTCACACCTATTCAAAACTTAGAAAAAGTCTATGACCTGCTTTTCTTTTAACTTTTTAATATTCATGGCATATATTACAGCTAGTACAAATATCTCACCACCACCCCCAAATGATAAAAAGCAGACTAAATTCTTACCAACTGAACTTCACCAAAAGCACCTCTTCCAATTACTTTAATAACATCAAAATCTTCTGCCTTCATCTGTAGGCATCTAATTTTTGTCACAGTTTTCTCATCTACAAGGAATTAAAAAATAGGTATTCATAAAAACAAATTCCATAATCAGTAATCATAGTTGTCAAAAAATATATTCCAATAAAATCAATTTAGCTTTCAACTAAACCTGTTTGGATCAGGCTTTGAAAACTCACTATTAATGTATTAAGTCATTCTAACATTAAAGTGCTCTTATCCATGGGACCATAATGTTCTTGGTCCCAGATATGTGACCTGACACTACTCCCCCAAATCCTCAGAGACTTGCCACCTATTCTATAATTTCCCTGTTAGAACCTGAGTATTACCTGGACTTTTGTTCTGCTATGAATTTAACAAGATCATAAAACCTCCTTTACATATTTGTATTCCCACCCCCCCCATTTAGAATACGAGCTACTTGAAAGCAGACTGTCTCAATTTTCTGTTTGTATCCTAAGCACTTAACAATGCTTATCAGATAGTAAGCACATAACTTAAATCCATTATTCAACAGACAAAAATATTTTATATAAGAAATTAATTATTTCAGTTTCATCTTTATTTCAGACTAGTGTCTTCAAAACTGCAAAAAAATTTTGCAATTAAGTTACAGTAAGAGATATTTTATCGAGTGTTTTATCAATCTGAATGTTCTATCACAGTCCCATTTTAGTTTGACTAAGAGAATGATAGTTGACATAATGATGACTCTAAAGCATATACTATAAGATCCTAGAGTGCTTAATGCACACAAAAAGAATATTGGTATAATTGCAAGCTCCTCTCTGAGACAATAAGACACATACTGGTTGTGTGACACTGGACAAGTCACTTAACCTGTCTGTACTCTAGGCAACTCCCTAAGAATAGACCTTGCAAGGGAGGTGTTGGCCTGCACTGATAGAGTGTGTTTACTCATCTGAGAGGTCTCTAAATCAGTAAAATAAGAGGTGTACTCTCTATCTCTAGTTTTACTAAGTTTATTACATATATTGGAATTATAATTCTTTGCAAATGAGTAACTAAATAGCCTATATAGTAATTCTATCTCCCTGCTTATCTGACTAACCAGAATATTAATCAATAGTACTTATATTTTATGTTTAAAAGCCATTTATTACAAGTGAATGTTTACTGTGTACCTGTCATGTTGACTTTGAAAAAACTCAAAACCCTCCATTCTTAACACCCTTTGATATATTTATATCCCTGCAAGCTATTATCAATATCATTAAATATGTAAAAAACATATCATTTACATGGCAAAAGATGTTATAATATCCCTTTTTATTAATATTTCAAAGGAATGATTATATAACTAATGAATCCACAGTAGCCCAGCAAAAATTCTGTTTAACATTATGAAAAAATATTACAGTGGTCAAAAAATAAAAACAACTTTTTCTCCAGAGTTCTTTTAGTAACTCTTAATGACATGTATATAAACTTATGTAAGTGATTTCCCTCTTTAGATACAAGTTTCCTCATCTGTAAAATGGAGGTTGTATTAGAAAACTTCTAAAGTCCTTTTCAGTTCTGAATCTATGATCTAATTAACTGAAAAGTAATTATTCTCCATCCTGTCAATATTTGTTAAACATCTAGGTACTCCAATAAGAAATATAATTTTGCATTATTTTGCCCTAAAATTAAAGGATTCATAGTTCTAATAAAAGCCTAGCTAAAATTTTAATACCATTACAATCTGAAGCTGTTTTGTGACTCCTTTGAAACAGACATAGATGTGGCTATTTGTTGAAAATATGTATTTAAAAAATAAGTTTAATGCAACTTACATCTAATTAAGAAATTTTCTATATTCTTGTTTTTCCGCAGAGCAGGATAATCCAGATCAAGGAATAAGGAAGTCATACCATCCTGTTAAGGGGAAAAAATGGTGTTTAAAATTCTCAAACTTCTAAAAATATTTGGTTTCAATCTTTAAACTTTACTTGGTTTTATATAGATTTTTAATGTAATACTTTAAATGACTTGTGATTTTATTCATGTGTATATGAACTCTACAAACACAAAATCACATTCCCATCTATAAGACTTAATTAAGGGTTGCTTCAACGAAAAAACCTAGATGATGGAATTTTCTGGTGATGCAGCTTTCTAAGTTTAGTATGTTTATTACTTGGACCTTTCTGGGTATTTCTTTAAGCTCACTCACCAGGATTACCATAGTTAGTGAGCTACTGTCATAGCTTTTTTTTTTTTTGGGGGGGGGGGGTTTGAGGCAATTGGGGTTAAGTGACTTTCCCAGGGTCACACAGCTACTAAGTGTTAAGTGCCTGAGGCCGGATTCGAACTCAGGTCCTCCTGAATCCAGGGCCGGTGCTCTATCCACTGCACCACCTAGCTGTCTCACCATAGCTTTAAAAAAAATAAATAAGTTCACCTCCATAACAGAATATTAATCACAGGAGTCTTATATATCTAAACAGCAAGATCATTGAGATTAGTAGACAGCTAAAATTCATTATTAATAAGATTAATAGTTTGACAAAACTGTTATATTATATCCAAACTTCATTTTAAAAGGCAGGTTATTGCTATATGAAATGCACCATGGTGTGGTAGATAGGTTTCAATCCCACCTCTGACACATACTAGATGTGGGCTTATCATATAACCTCTCTGTCCCACCCAATTTTCTAAGACCATAAATTGTAGAGAAGATGCCAGACTGCTCTGCATTTGATAGTTCTTTACATTGATAAAATGACAGGCCCAAATAAAGGGAATGAATATTAAGTGCCAAAAATTAGTACCATCTATTAAGTTTTAAGTACTGGGAACACAAATACAAGGAAACCAGACAGTCCTTATCTTCAAAGAAATTACATTCTAATAGGGAAATGGTGAAAAGAGTGGTATTTGTCAGGGTGAAAAATGATTAAAAGCATAGGACAATATATCTATGAATGTTAATTTCACTACTCTTCTTAAAGCTGGGTGGGGGGGAGAGGAGCAGAGAGTATAATGGGGAGAAGTATCATGAAGAAGGAATGGAAGTGGCATTGTGTCTTGGGGGCAGCTAGGTGGCTCAGTGGATAAAGCACAGGCCCTGGATTCAGGAGGACCTGAGTTCAAATCTGACCTCAGACACTTGACAACTTACTAGCTGTGTGACCCTGGGAAAGTCACTTAATCCTCACTGCCGGGAGGGGTTGTGGGGGGGTGAGAGATATGCTCACCAGGTGCTATTTGGGAAACTGGGTGAACAAAGAAACATTTTGACATTACTATTTTTCACCCAGAGCTGTGATTTTTCTCCCTTTTAAGGAGACCCAGGTAAATCAAACTTCCTCCACCAAAACCAAAGATCAGATAAATGGGAAGATACAATATAACTTTAATACATTGTTTCATGCAAAAATAATTTATATTTTTAAAAAATATTCTGTCATATATTTATAGGTATCAATTTTTAGATCTCTTCTCCAGCCAAGTAATTTTCCTGCATAAGCTAAAATCATAGTAGACTTTTGTTTCCATGTATCACTGAAAAAGTGTTACTTTCTGGGCCTTGTTGTCAGGCTATACCAAATCTGGGGCATCCAAGGCATTGATGGTGATGAATCTGATACCAACTTGATGACAAAAGCATCTTTAACAATATCTTCCAAAGCTTTTCTCTTTCTCCTGGGTTGTGCTTAAGTCAAAAGCACCACAATTATCTCAATCATGTTGAGTTTTGCCCCACCCTTAAATGGAAAATAAGCAGAGGTGGGCTCAAGACTACAGAAGTCTTTCCCTCACTACATGATCTATAGACTAAAAGTGTTTGAAAAGCAATGAAAGTGCTGTAATAAATGAGGTTTTGCATGGGCTGATGATGAGTGAGATAAGCAGAACCAGAAGAACATTGTACACAGTATCATCAACATTGTGTGTGGATCTACTGTGATGGACTAGATTCTTCTCACCAATGCAATGGTACAGAAGAGTTCCAGGGAACTCATGATAGAAGAGGATCTCCAAATGGGGGGGGGGGGAGAAGAACTGTGGAGTATAGATGCTGAATGAACCATATCATGACTAATGCAGAAATATGTTCGATGTTATTATGTGTGTGTGTGTATGTGTATATGTGTATATATATATATATATATATATATATATATATATACCTAGCTGCCACATATGAATATTTTAAATGTGACTATTGTATATATGTATTTAGATGTATACACATATATAAATATCTATAAATGTAGTATCTACTTATATATGTAAACATTGTTTCTCAGGGGCAGGTAAGTAGCACAGTGGATAAAGCACCGACCCTGGATTCAAGAGGACCTGAGTTCAAATCCAGCCTCAGACACTCAACACTTAGTAGCTGTGTGACCTTGGGCAAGTCACTTAACCCTCACTGCCCAGTCAAAAAAAACCAAAAAAACAACATTGTTTCTCACATAGAATAAGCTCCTTGAAATGATATCATCAGGGGGCAGCTAGGTGGTGCAGTGGATAGAGCCCTGGATTCAGGAGGACCTGAGTTCAAATTTGACCGCAGACACTTGACAACTTACTAGCTGTGTGACCCTGGGCAAGTCACTTAACCCCAATTGCCTCACCAAAAAAAGAAAGAAAGAAATTATATCAGTGCTTAATAAATCTTTCTTGACGGACTGATTCAAGATTCCCTGAAAGATTCAACCACAGTGATAACTTTATTTAACAGTCTTATTATAATAGATATCAAGTAAACAATAAAACAGGAAAATCATCAACAAAGGAGTTCACCACTATCACAGAGGGTACCTTGCAGAAACCAAACAGAAAAGATTCTTTAAATATAATTGATTCAAGACAGTCACCACTGTATGACCCCAGGTATGTCCCCCAACTTCAATTTTTTATAGTTCTCAAGGGTCTTGTATTTGAAAGTCAAATTTGCCATTCAGTTCAGGTCTTTTCATCACGAATACCTGAAAGTCCTCCTTTTCATTAAAGTCCTATTTTTTCCTCTGAAAGAGTTTTGGCTGGGATCCCCCTGGGTCCAGGGGTGGTGCTTTGTCCACTGTGTCACCTAGCTGCCCCATGATGACATCCTTAGGGTTAAGTTGAGGGGTGAGGGGAATGTACTGGGGGAGGGAGAAGAGCAGAGGTGAAATCCTACATGAAAGAAACAGGAAAAAGCTTATGGAGTGAGGGAAGAGATGGGAGAGGAGCAGGGCAGTAAATGAATTTTACACTCATCAGAAAAGGCTAAAAGGCCTTAAACTCATCAGAGTTGCCTGAAGGAGGGACTAACACATATACCCAACTGGGTGGAGTAATCTATTTAATCTGGGCAGTAAAAGAGTCTAACACTCATCAGAATTGGCTCAAAGACCTCAATCTCATTAGAATTGGCTCATGGAGGGAATAATGTACACACTCAATTGGGTGGAGTAATCTCTATAACCCTGCAGGAAAATAGGAGGGGAAGGGGATAAAGAGAGAGGGGCAAAAGAAGGAAGGGCAGAGTGGGGGAGGGGACAGACAGAAGCAAATCCCTTTTGAAGAGTGATAGGATGAAAGAAGATGGAAAATAGAATAAATATCATGGGGAAGGGAATAGGATGGAAGGGAAACAGTTAACAAGAGAAATAATGAAAAAGAGAAAAGGGGGGGAAATGTACAAAAAATATTTATAGCAACTCTTGGTGGAGGCTAAGAATTGAGAATCAAGGGAATGTCCATCAATTGAAGAATGATGGAAGAAGCTGGGCTATATGATTGTGGTGGAATGGTCTTGTGCTACAGGAAATGACAAACAGGAAGATCTCAGAAAAACCTGGAAAGACTAATGAACATCGATATATAGTGAAGTGAGCAGAGCTGGGAAGACATTGTGCATAGTGACAGCAGTATTGTTCAATGAGCAAATGTGAATGACTACTTAAAAAATATAAACAAACAAACAAATAAATTAAATTGATTTCCTTTGTATTCCTATATATTTTATGTTATGAATTTAAAAACATAATTCTTAGGAGGGATCCATAGTCTTCACTAGACTTCCACTAAAAAGATAATAAACCACTGCTTGTTATGAATGATACTGTGAGGATTGTATTAATCTCCAAAATACTACAGTGAATGCTCAATGGGATTCATTAATTCTAAAAAGACAAAGATCAACTAAACAAGTCACCCAGGAAAAATTTAAGTATAGAGGAATGCCTACTACACATATGATATAAAATTTGTATGAGTAATTCACATAGGTTAGTCAATTAGTACTCATTAAACTGTACATGGATGACTAGCTGGGCCTAGAACTGAACAGTAGAAGAAAAGAGAATAAGAATACTAGGTGGTATTTGGGAAACTGTGTGACACTTTAAACAAACTCAAGCCTCTTCCTGATAGAAAATCCCATCTTTTTTCAAACACTAGAATTTTTCCAGTGGTGTTATATAATAAAGTAAACCATAAAACACAACTATCTCAATATGCTTCTTGCCCTGGAAATATAAGGGTCCAGAGGAAGAAGCCACAGCTTTTGGAGGATGCAGGAAGGCATAGCAAAGATGGGCTGAGATTTCGGAAACCCAATCCGGGTGAGGCGCATCATTTCCTACAGCCTGTCCCCGTTCAAGCAGAAAGACTTCCCCAGCTACTTCATGAAGGGCATCCCAAATATGTTAAGTAGGACATAGGACTCCATTCTGCAGGTTGCTCTCCACCCCCCCCCCATTTATAGGCTTTTACTTCCTCTATACCTGGGGAACCCAGGAGTTTGAGAAGTCAAAGAGGAAGAAGCCAACTGACTTTGAAGAAGAAAAATAAGCTACACAGAGGGAAGTGCAACAATGTTGGTTACCTAGGTCAGCTCTGGGATATAGAAGAGGAGGGTATAAAGATATAGTTTAAAGATGTAATAAACTTCACATTTCACCAAAAAAACAAACAACCCCCCCACACACAACTATCTCCCAAAATCTGCTACCCATAGAGAAAGGCCTCCAGCACAATGAGGCATTAAAGCATGATTCAAAGTTTAACTTCATTAAAAACAAAACACGGGGCAGCTAGGTGGTGCAGTGGATAGAGCACCGGCCCTGGAGTCAGGAGGACCTGAGTTCAAATCCAGCCTCAGACACTTGACACTTACTAGCTGTGTGACCCTGGGCAAGTCACTTAACCCCAATTGCCTCACTTAAGAAAAAAAACAAAAACAAAAACAAAAAAAACAAAAGTATGTCCATCCCCAAACACACTCAAGTGTTCTATACTATATTTAAATATGCCCCCAAAATAATCTGTTCAAGTGTATTCTTTTTCTTACAACTGTGGCTAATTTTCTTTCTTCTAAATGAAACCTATCTTTTTTTCTCTTCTATAATCAATCAGTTGCTGAAACTATCAATTTTACTAACCTATTTATTTCTTCTTTTTCAATCTTAATTCACCACTAGTTTATTATCTCTCACAAAGACTACTGGAAAGAGCCTTCCTAAATGGTTTCACTGCCTCTAGTAACAAAACACTCAAGTCTTCCTTTTCACCAGAGGAATCCTTTCCTTACATAAAGATATGGTCATTTCATTCTAATACACAAAACCCTTGAATGGCTCCTGTTGCCTACTAAATACTCAATCTGCCCATCAAGTGCCTTTATACTTTGGCAGTCGACCTTTATAGTAGACCTTTCCTCCACCCTTCTCACCTCAATCTTTTGAAATTTTATCTTTCAAAATCCATGTGAAATAATACTATGAAGCTTTTGCTTATCACTTGCTCTCACTCCAAATGGGAAATATTCTTTCCTACTACAGAACTCTCACTAGCTATTTTCACCTGTGTCTTACAATTATATGGGTATCTGTTGGTGAAGTTGTGAACTGATCCAATCATTCTGGAGAGAATTTGGAACTATGCCCAAGGGGCTATGGGACTGTTCATACCCTTTGACCCAGCAATACCACTAGTAGGTCTTATGCCAAAGAGATCATAAAAAAGGGGAAAGGACCCACATGTACAAAAATATAGCAGCTCTCTTTGTGGTGGCAAAGAATTGGAAATTGAGGGGATGCCCATCAATTGGGGAATGGCTGAACAAGTTGTGGTGTATGAATGTAACGGAATACTTTGTGCTATAAGAAATGATGAGCAAGTGGATTTCAGAAAAACCTAGAAAGACTGAAGTGGACTGATGCTGAGTAAAGTGAGCAGAACCAGGAGAAAATTGTACAGAGTAACAGCAACATTGTGCAATGATCAACTGTGACAGACAATTCCAAAGACTCATGATGGAAAATTTTCTCCACATCCAGAAATAAAGAACTATGGAGTTTGAATGCAGATTGAATCGTACGATTTCTTTTGTTGTTGTTGTTTGGTTTTGGGGGTTTTTTTTTAGGTTTTTCCCTTTTATTCTGATTCTTCTTTCACAGCATGACTAATGTGGAGAAAACATAACCTATATCAGATTGCTTTCTGTCTTGGGAAGGGGGGAGGGATGGGAGGAAGGGAGAAAAATTTGGAATGGGGGCAGCTAGGTGGTGCAGTGGATAAAGCACCAGACCTGGATTCAGGAGAACCTGAGTTCAAATGTGAACTCAGACATTTGACATTTACTAACAGCTGTGTGACCCTGGGCAAGTCACTTAACCCTAATTGCCCAACCAAAAAAAAAAAAAAAGATTGGGGGGGGGGGGGGAAGAGAAAAATAACAATTATATGTGTATCCATGATCTCCTTGAGTATATATTTCTACTTCAAGCCTAACATAATACTTCATAGGTAACAGGCACAGACCAACCCCCATACATATATGTATGTGTAGATATGTATATATAGATGTATGTATAGGTATAGGTATATGTATGTGTGTGTGTATACAGAGAGAGAGAGCACTCACAAGAGGGAGCTACCTGTTAATCTTAGTGTCATGGATCCCTTTTGGAAGTCTGGTGAAGACTATGGATCCCTTCTAAGAATTGTTTTTAAATTCATAACATAAAGTACATAGGATTACAAAGGAAATCAATTATATTGAAATAAAAATGCAATTTTTCCCCCATTCAAGTTCACAGACTTAACAGGTTAAGAATTCCTGTTAAAATCCTTCAAGGTACTTACTACCTTCT
The DNA here is from genome assembly GCF_019393635.1 of Dromiciops gliroides. Classification (NCBI taxonomy): domain Eukaryota; kingdom Metazoa; phylum Chordata; class Mammalia; order Microbiotheria; family Microbiotheriidae; genus Dromiciops; species Dromiciops gliroides. The sequence goes on from NC_057862.1 coordinate 519,072,490, forward strand.
TTATAAAGCCTTCTATAACCCTTCCAAGACCTTTATGTGAATTTTTCCTTTGCTCATCACATTTTACCTAATATTATACTTTTGGCATTTTTTTTTGAGGCAATTGGGGTTAAGTGACTTGCCCAGGGTCACACAGCTAGTAAGTGTCAAGTATCTGAGGCCAGATTTGAACTCAGGTACTCCTGACTCCAAGGCCAGTGCTCTATGCACTGTACCACCTAACTGCCCCTAATATTATACTTATATTTATCAGTCTATATGCTTTCCCCATTCTTTCCAATAGACTCCAAGCTCCTTAAGAATGGGGATTATAGTTTTTCATCCTTATGGTCCTCTTCATACTTTCATCCCCACCCAAAAACACAGGACCATGTACATAATTGGCTGTTAAATATTTGTTCAATTGAATTAACAATCCCATTTACTTTATCTGACATTCCTATTCATCACTATAAAATTTCTTTAAACAGAGTATAAATATAGATGGGGTATAACTGATCAACTATACAGTGTTCTTTTGAACATGTCAAATTGGATATCTTAAATTCACTATGTTCAAAACTGAACTTTCCCCTTAAAATCTCTCTTCTTCCAAACTTCCCTAATAGTGTTAAGGGCACTGCCATGCTCCTGGTCCTGAAGAACTCACTGCTTCAGAGTCATCCTTGTCTCCTCATTCACACTCATCCCACATATATGACTTATTGTCAACACTGCCATTCCTTCACATTATGTGTACGTCCCATTTTCTCCAGTCACACCTATCCACTACCCATACTACTGTATCACTTACTTGGCCTATTACAATAGCCTTCTAACAGACTCCCTGCTTGAATTCTCTTATCATTTTCCTATAATGCAGTGCAATACTGATCATGTCAACTTCATACTCAATAAACACCAGTAGTTCACTCTTTCCTTCAGAATCAGATATAAAATATTCAGTTTGTCATTTAAAGTCCCTCACAATTGGACCCCATGTACCTTTCTAGTTTTCTTAGCCTTTACTCCTTTCTACATGATCCAAGAACACTAGTCTACTTGTTCTTCATTCATGACATTTCATCTATTGAATCTCTACATTTGGCCATTATTCATGCCTGGAATGATTTTCCTTCCTACCTTCTTCAAGATTCAACTCAAATCTTCTTTACAACAGATGATCTGCTCTCCAAAATTTGGACCCATTGTTTCTAGTTCTATACTGCTGCTTCCCACCTTTCTTTTTTTACTTTAAATAAAAATGTTTATTTTTTTTTAAAAAAAGATTCAACTCAAATCCCACCATCTGTAGAAGGTCTTTCCCAGTCCCTCCAGATGCCAAAGCCTTCCCTATGAAATTACATTCCATATTTTTGCCTTTCTCTGTATGCTCAGCACTTAGCTAAGTATATATTTAACACACGCTTACTGATATACTGAACTCACATCTATTTTACAGTGCAAATATAAATTGTTCTGTAGACTATAGTCCACCCACTAAAAATTCCAACTGAATTAAATATCTCAGAAAGAAATGAAACTATTTTTACATAATTAACTATTAACCTTAGTTTCATTCATATATGTAAATAATGAAGCACAGATTAACATATAAGTAGGAAAACAACATTTAGGAAAACTATCACATAACTAAATATTTTAATATTCCAGAAATGACTGAAGAAAATTTCATTTTCTGTTGGGTTTATGCAATCCTTATATTTTAAGATTAATAACTACTAGGAAAAACCTGCATAGTAATATTTTTTTCCTGGAAAACCCTCTTTCTTCCAGTGGATTTTAGAAAAAACGTAAATTTGTCACCTATGCGTTAAATAAAAATCTAACAATAATCTCAAATGGGATAATACCTTATTAGCCACATTAAGAACCTTTTTTGACAATGTTTCAGAATTAGAATTCTTTTCCAAGGAAATCATTCCTAATTGTTATTATGATGCCTGGAAATTCCTAGCTGCTGATGATTTTGCTGTATTATGGTAGATAACGACAACAATAATGATAACAGTAATGATAGCTAGCATTTAGTATGTGCCAAAGCGGTTAGGTGAGGCAGTGGATAGAGTCAACAGGTTGAAGTCAGGAAAACTGATTTTCCTGAGTTCAAACTGGGCCTCAGACACTTACTAGTTGTAAGTTACTAGAAAAGTTACTTAGCCCTTCTTTACCTTAGTTCCTCATCTGTAAAATGAGCTGGAAAAGGAAATGGCAAACCACCCCAGTATCTTTGCCAAGAAAACCCCAAATGGAATCATGAAGATTCAAATACAACAAATGAATGAACAACCATTATACACTATACACCTTAATGAGTGATTTATAATTATTATCTCATTTGATCCTCAAAACAACTCCGGGAGGTAAGTGGTATTATTATCTCCATTTTAAAGATGAGGAAATTTAGAGGTTAAGTGACTTGCCCAGGATCACAGTGTCTGAGGCCATATTGAATTGTTCCTCCTAACTCCAAGTCCAGCACTTTATCCACTGCATCACTCAGAAGTCTCTAAGAGTAGTACCGAAGAAAGGGCACTGGATTTAGAGTCCAAGAACCTGTCACTTAACTTCTCTGAATCTAGTTTCTTCAATCATAAAAGAGTTGGACTAGATAACCGATAAAGTCCTTGTCAGCCCTAAATATTTGTTGCTATCATAGTACCCGAGGTATTATAAAGAACATTCCCATGTTGTGGCTCTATCTCACAAATAATTCATGTTTCCTACTTTAACTTTTTTTTCCCCCCAGCAACAAACATTTATTTTCCAGTTACATGTAAGGGTAGTTTTCAACATTCATTTTCATAAGATTTAGAGTTCCAAATATTTCTCCCTCCATCACTCCCTTCCCCACCCCCCCTCCACAAGATCGCAACCAGGTTGTATATGTACAATCCACAAGTGTTCTTTTTATCAGTTCTTTCTATGGGGGTGAATAGTAAGCTTCCTCATTAGTTCCTTGGGATTGTCTTGGATCATTGCACTGCTGAGAGTAGTTAAGTCATTCATAATTGCTCACTGAACAATACTGCTGTCACTACGCACAATGTCCTCCCAGCTCTCACTTCACTATACATCGATGTTCATTAGTCTTTCCAGGTTTTTCTGGGATCATCCTGTTTGCCCTACTTTAACATTTTAAACTTCTTTTGATTATAAATTATGATTGATATTTTGGCCTACAATAACTGTTTACTTGAAGAAATGGCCAATTTATTCTGGGAAGTAATGTGGAATACCAGAAAAGGCACTGGATTTGGCATCAGAGGCCCTGGATTCAAATCAAGGATCTGTTATAGTCTAACTTTATGACATTAGACAAGTCTTTTTCCCTTTATAGGTCTGAGTTTCCTCATCTATAAAATAAAGGAATTAGACTAGATGGTAACTGTTTTACACCTCTAAATTCTATGATGTTGATTTAAATTATGATGTAATAATTAAACAATGACATTTTCCTTTCTCAATTCTTCCAAAGGAAATGCCATCCAAGAAAAACATTAAGAAAAATGTGTGGGTTTTGTTGTTGTTGTTGTTTTGGTTTTGTTTTGGTTTGTTTGTTTTGTGGGGCAATGAGGGTTAAGTGACTTGCCCAGGGTCGCAAAGGTAGTAAGTGTCAAGTGTCTGAGGCCGGATTTGAACTCAGGTCCTCCTGACTCCAGGGCCAGTGCTCTATCCACTATACTACCTAGTTGCCCCCGAAAAATGTGGGGTTTTTTAATGGGTTTGTTACACGTAAATTCTGTTATACCTTGCATCATACAGATTAATTTCCTTTACTATACAATCACTTAGCCCACTTTCTATTTAATTAAGTATAAGGATAACACCCAGACTTGCTTATCTGACGTTCTAGGTACACAATACCTGAATAAAAACAGCTTTAAAGGCATACTCCTGATGCAATCAATACCATAAATATTCTTCTAATGAAGAACCTGATACTTATTAGGTCAGCATTTATTTATAGAAGGAGTTCTGAGATGTAAATGGAAGGTAACATTGTCCTACTGTAAATCAAAGGCTACAGACAGCCTCAGAACTCTGTAGGAAAAAGTATAATGTGCTCCATTAAAACTGTTTCCAATTAAACTAATTGTTAACGGTGGTTAAAAGTATAGAAGTTCAAATAAATGGAGAAAATTAGTTGTTTTAAATTCAAAGCAACACCATAACTAACTATATAAACATTTAAGAGATCTTACAAGAATGATTATGGCATGTTTTAATATAATTCTGAATGCAAAGATCATATGGAAGCATTCTAGATACACTGGGCTAGAATGAGAATAAGCGGTTTTATCACTTATAAGCTTGAGCAAAGTCATAAACTTAGCTCTGAGAGTATAATTTTCTCATAAAATGAGAGAAATACTTTGTATTATCTTTCCTAGGCTGTTACAAGAACTCAGTTAAAACTCAAAGAAGTTTAGAAATGTAAGCTAATTAATATTATTTTTCACTAACATGCAATTGACCTTGGGTTCTCAAAGGCTAAGTCAGGAAATCACAAATTATGTCAGGTCCTACACCAGGGGATCCTGCTTTCTTTTGTAATCCTAGGTAGTTTATCCCATCTTCTACTGGAAGCCTTTCCCAATCCCTCTTAATTCTAGTGGCTTCCTGCTGCTAATTATTTCTTAGTTGTCCTCTATATAACTTGTACAGCACTCTATCCACTGTGCTACCTAGCTGTATGTGAAGATTGGAAAATTCTAATTCCAATTCTAACATTTATTCAGTTCCTGCTAAGCACTGGGAATACAAAGATAAAAACTGCAAGTGGATATCCCTAAGGACTTAGATTTTCTGTGTGAGTGGAAGGAGAGAATTTATAAATGGCTGCCCTTGTCAATGTGGAATTCTTCTACCCAAATCACCAATATGGAATAGCAACATCTTGCTCAAATAGGCACAGATGTGATTTTTTTTCTCTTTCAATTTTATTTTATTTTCAGGTTCAAATTCTCTCCTCCTACCCATTGAGAAGGCAAGAAATACAAATCCCATTATAAATATGAAGTCATGCAAAACAAATTTCCAAATAAGCAATGTTTCAGAAAAAAATAACGAAAAATAAAGAAAAAAATAACCTTCAATATGCACTCATTGTTTTTAAACAATGATAATGAGCAGAAGCATCTTCCTGAAGCTTTGGGAATACATAAGTAACTATTCTTAGTCTCTTTGCCAAAAGTTATTGCAATATATTCATTTTACGGATAGGAGAAATGAAGCACTAAAAAGAAAAATTAATTTGGACACATCCACTTTGCACTTAAGGCAAAAATTAGGATTCAATGCTGGGTTTCTGGTCTATTGCTTGGATGAGTTAAAGTGCTTCGTATTTTTTTTTTTTTAAAGAAAAAATAAAGTTTGCCCATATGGTTTCCCACCCACAAAATCCTTAATACAGAAAACCATTTTTTCTTCAAGTGTGGTTAAATTCTAGTCTCATTTGTAAACTGGTACTGTATGTACTAGGATTTTCAGTGTTGTTTATTTTAATTATGAGTCCTTATGTTCATTATTTTGAGATTAGAGTTAAATAAAAAAGAGAAAAATTACTTATAAAATGTAATAACTACTCACATGTAATTTATTGATCTATAAACCCACCTAAAACAGCTATACATGCTACTGAGGGATGACTTACCCTTTTACTTTAGCACCAACTGAATCTATGCCCTGGGGGAAATTCCGTACCTCACCTTGCAGTCTGTATAATAAAGCCAGTAATGATGGATACCTAAATGGATACAGTTTTATGACAACTAATTAAATATTATTTGTGAATCCAAGTAAAGATGTCTACTAACTACTCATAAATTTATCTATGTGCTATTATAAACATCTGAATTTTATAAGACTCAATTTAACCTCTCAAAAAGAGAAATTATAAGGAAGTATTTCATTTCCCAGTAACTTTCATTATTCTACCCTAGAATTTCACAGTTAAAGAGTATTTCATTATTTGACTTAATCAAAGGAGCTCTGTGAAGTACAAAATTAGTTACATTGTGCATGTTTTTCTTTGGAATACTTTTATGGATGACTCATTTCTCAGCCAGAAATTCAATCTATTTTAAATTCTAAAAATCTCACTATTTCCTTCCTCCTCCAATTCATATGTTGCTGTCTTCTCTTTGAAGTATAATAATATAGCAAATCCATCTTCTTCTTACATCCATATCCAAGTATCTCTCATTTTAAGGAAACCTATTTCAGTATGATTTCCCCTTTTCCAAAATACAGCTGGTCTGGAAATCCCAACTACTCAGAACATAGCCAACAATCAGAAAATAATACAAATGTTCTCCACCCCCACCCCCAATCCAAAACAGATGTCTAGACATTCAGGCACTTGCCCACAAACCTCATGCACTTTACTAAAAAATGTGCCATTTAGACCTTTACTCTGCCCACTTACTTTCTTTTAATACATCATATCCAACTCTAACAAATCTGGTTATTCACTCTAGCCTATATTAGATAAAAACAGAAAATTAGAAGGCAGTAGAAAGGTGTTTCTGAAAGTTAAGTTGATAGAAACGAGACCTGATAGTCCAATATGAGGTGACAGAAAAAATTAAAAATTCAAAAAAGCAATCTAGTGTCATTTAGTGTAAAGCCTAACAGACCTCAATAGCATCACTGGGGGCATCACTGTATTATATATAGAACAGTACTAAAAGAATTGTTCATAATGATGACACTAAGTCATTAAAAATAAGTCTAGTTATGTTTTCTGTTTAAGACATTAGTGGAGTATATAATACATTTTAGAAAATTTCTACAAAAGATGGTCGAAACTTTAAAAGTTTTAATGCTAAAATGATTTAGAAAAAAATTGAAAATCTTTTTCATCCACAAAACAGAACTAACCTGAAGACCTCAGTCCCAGAAGGATGCTATTAATTTTTTTTAGAAGGATGCAACTAGGCAACATTTCACTGAACAGAATATTTTATAGTTAAATGGATCTGTGATCTCAACAATTCAGGAATTCTCTTCACTGATGCAAATACATCTATAACTGTTCATCTTTTGTGACTCTTAGCTATGTTCTTTTAAAAGTTTATCAGAGGGGTGGGGCAGCTAGGTGGCGCAGTGGATAGAGCACTGGCCCTGGAGTCAGGAGGACCTGAGTTCAAATTCAGCCTCAGACACTTGACACTTACTAGCAGTGTGACCCTGGGCAAGTCACTTAACCCCAATTGCCTCACTAAAAAAAAAAAACAACTGATGTAAAAAAAGTTTATCAGAGGGGGCAGCTAGGTGGCAGAGTGGATAAGGCAGCAGCCCTAAATTCAGGAGGACCTGAGTTCAAATTTGATCTGACACTTAACACTTACTAGCCGTGTGGCCCTAGGCAAGTCATTTAACCCACATTGCCCTGCAAAAAACACACACACACACACACACAAAAAACAAAAAAACAAAAAACAACAACAACAAAAATAAATAAAAGTTTATCAGAGGGACTCCATACAACATCCTAGAGATGTTCTTCAATCTCTCATGATATCACAAATACATCATTGAAGTACTCTGGCTGGTCACCTAACAAACCTTACTTTTCCCTTCCTATTCTACATTCTTTTTTTTTTTTTTTTTGGCAGAGCAATGGGGGTTAAGTGACTTGCTCAGGGTCACACAGCTAGTAACTGTCAAGTGTCTGGGGCTGGATTTGAACTCAGGTACTCCTGAATCCAGGGCCAGTGCTTTATCCACTGTGCCACCTAGCCGCCCCCCCTATTTTACATTCTTTAATGACATCCCTTAATCCAGTTTTTCTTTGCAGTTTCTTATCAGTTATATGTTGTACCATATATGCTCCTCTGTATGATAATCATATTCCATTCTTCAGAGGCAGTGGTATTCTAGGACTCAGAAATATACCAACATGGGCAGAATATTTCTATTAAAAAGATGTGCCATTGCTTTCATAGGAAAGTTAGGATCTCAGTAAAAGAGCTTTGCAACCCAGCCCACTGTACTGTCCTTTTCAACTCTGAACACCCCTTCTATTTTCTGTTTTTATCTACTATATGTTAGAATGTTCAACCATTGCCCCTATGAATAATCATCCATTTTGGGTTTTGTACAACCAGAACAAACTATGCCCTGAATATTTTGGTCAGCAATAGCACTACTAGGTCTGTATGCCATTGAGATCGTAAAAAGGGGGGAAAGACCCACATGTACAAAAATATTTATAGCAGCTCTTTTTGCAGTGGCCAAGAATTGGAATCAAAAGGATGCCCATTGGGGGCGGCTAGGTGGCGCAGTGGATAAAGCACCAGCCCTGGATTCAGGAGTACCTGAGTTCAAATCCGGCCTCAGATACTTAACACTTACTAGCTGTGTGACCCTGGGCAAGTCACTTAACCCCCATTGCCCCATTAAAAAAAATTAAATTAAAAATTAAAAATTAAAAAAAAAGGATGCCCATCAACTATAGAATGGATAAACAAGCTGTGGTATATAATTATGATGGAATATTATTTTTCTACAAGAAATAACAAGCAGGATGGTTTCAGGAACACCTGGAAAGACTTACATGAAGTGATGCAAAGTAAAGTGAGCAGAACCAGAGTAACATTGTACACAGTAACTGAGAAGGACCACTCAGACCAACAGAAGGTTAATCAGGACAGAGAACTGTCAATGAAAATCCAAAAAGGAGAGAATATCCAGAAGAAGAAGGTGATCAATAGTGATAAATGCCGCAGAAAGGACATGGAAGATAAGGCAGTTTCATTTGCAGGATGAGACCAGAAGCCAAATGGCAAAGGGTTTAGAAGAAAGAGAAAAAAGGAAGTAAAAGCATTTGACTGTTTTCTCAAACAACAAATGGTAGGAGAAATATGTGATAGCTAGTAGATCAAAGAGGAAAACACCTGGAAGACATGGGAGGGAATCAAGAGGACAAACAGAGCAGCCATTTCATTATTTGCGAATAGGACAGAAGAGAGGATGGGGGAAGAGTATGAGGTGATACGAAGTACAGAATTAGGTAAGAGAAGTAACCCACAGAATATGGCTTTTTTTTCCCCCCTGTGAACTACAAAATGAGGTCTTTTTCCGAGAGGGAAGGTGGAAGTAAAGATATAATCACATAATATATAATTTAAGTTGGTAAGAAGAGAAGATAAATAAGGTTTGGAACAAGTGCTGAGAATTGAAGTACAGAGTTGATCAGTAAAATATAAAAGGATCTATCTCTACTGGGCCACCAATGTATTTATTAAGACTGTGCTAAGTACATAAATACAAGCAAGCAAGGCAGGACTGCCTTCAAGGAGCATATATCCTAATGGCAGAAGACAATGCAAATTTCCTTCTGTCTGGCAGGGATTAGAGAGAGAGGGCTAGAGACCTGTCCTGTACACCCTTTCCTCCCACACTCTCCTGCTACCCTCCAGGGAAAGGAAGAGCTCATTCTGCACCTCTGAGTGACTCCAGTTTAAAAGTCCTTAGTAGGCACAGTCTTGTGTGTCTTTCAAGAACAAAAGAAATGGGGGGCAGCTAAGTGGCGCAGTGGATAAAGCACTGGCCTTGGATACAGGAGGACCTGAGTTCAAATCCAGCCTCAGACACTTAACACTTAACTAGCTGTGTGACCCTGGGCAAGTCACTTAACCCTCATTGCCCTGCAAAAAACAAATTAAAAAAAAAAAAGAATAAAAGAAATGTCTTTATCATTGCCTTCCCACTGGGACTGTGGTTCTAGGGAGCAGGCTTCATTTTCTCCACCACACACTGGTTGCTGGACTCACCTATATTCTGAACTGTATCATATGTGCTATATTACTCAGATTTATCTACCTATGAGCAAAGAAGACTTTGAGCATGATTTTTTGTTTGTTTTTTAACTTTTTTTTTTTGGTGGGGCAATGAGGGTTAAGTGACTTGCCCACAGTCACGTAGCTAGTACATGTCAAGTGTCTGAGGCCAGATTTGAACTCAGATCCTCCTGAATCCAGGGCTTGAACTTTATCCACTGCACCACCTAGCTGCCTCCTAAGCAAAGAAGACTTTGAAATAAATAAATAAAGCGAACCCTATAGGCCATAAAATATATAAAGCTACATTGTGCCTAAAAGCTCTGAAGTCAGGTCCCAGTGGCTGTCATGGCCACTCCCAATTTTTATATAAGAAAAGTACCTTGGTGTATGTTGCAGCCACCATGAGCATCTCAATAAAGAGCATGACATGCTGCATACCATTTAAAAAAAAAAAAAAAGAATCCACAGAGGGGTGCTAGAAAGGGTTAGGAGACTCACATGGAGTCAGAAGCAAGGAGACAGAAGGGGGTTAGCATGGAGACCTGGACCCCACAAGATAAGGCAAAAGCTCATATATAAATGCTAAGGGACACAGAGGAAGAGTTCCAGATTTGAGTGAGAAAGGATGAGGACTGATGGCATAGTATAGGGATGCCGGGAAGAGTGGATAACAAATTAATAGTGGACCTAGGGGGCAGCTAGATGGCGCAGTGGATAGAGCTCCTGGATTCAGGAGTACCTGAGTTCAAATCCGGCCTCAGACACTTAACACTTACTAGCTGTGTGACCCTGGGCAAGTCACTTAACCCCAATTGCCCCGCAAAAAAAAAAAAAAAAAAAGTGGACCTAGCCATCATAGTAGTGAGCCTTCCTCCAGTTCAGCATCTCAAAAGCAGGAGTGGAGAAGGCAGAACACTGCAATAATAAAGGACTGGAATCTATAAAGAGATGAGCAGTGACAGGGCAATAAAGTAAGGGATTGATGGGGCAAAGACAATATAAAGTAGGGATTTCTGGAAAAGCACAGAGGGGTTGTGAAGTGGCAAATGTATTTAAGAAGGATAAAATAATCAGAGTTTCCAAGTATCAGAGATATTTAGTGACTTGCCCATCATCACACACTACTAAGAATAAGTAGAATTTTAACTTAAGTTATCCAGACTACAAATCCAAAACTCTACTATACCATGCTGACCTCTAGACTGAAAACGTCTAAATTAAAATCCCACTTCTGGTAAATACTAGTTATGAAAGTTTCAGAAATTTATGAGTGAGTAATTTGGTCTCCTTGGACCTCTTCATTTGTAAATGGGGAAGTTGGGCACATGAATGTTTTCCTAAAGTCATTTTTATTTTTAAACATTTATTTCAGGATCACTCAAAATACCATAAAGTGAAAGATAAAAATAACATGGATCAGGGGACAGCTAGGTGGCACAATGGATAAAGCACCGGCCCTGGATTCAGGAGTACCTGAGTTAAAATCCGGCCTCAGACACTTGCCACTTACTAGCTGTGTGATCCTGGGCAAGTCACTTAACCCCCATTGCCTCGGAAAAAAAAAATTAACATAGATCATAATATCCTGAATTTGTGATAGCACAGCCTAAGTCATGAACCGGGAAGTGAGGATCAAAATTACCTAAAAATAGGAGCAGCTAGGTGGCAGAGTGGATAAAGCACCAGCCCTGGATTCAGGAGGATCCAAGTTCAAATTCGGCCTCAGACACATGACACTTGCTAGTTGTGTGACCCTGGGCAAGTCACTTAACCCTCATTGTCCCTCAAAAAAAGAAAATTACCTAAGAGCAATAGATTACAAAAAACACTACTAGGCAGTATACTGAAATCACAGGTCTTCCCCAGGTCACTATATCACCACTATAGTACTGATATGAATCTTAGCAAGGTGTAAGGCTGATTAATATCAACATTAGAGTGGGATATCATTATGCCTATTTTAACTATATGGAAAGTGTAATAACCATAGTATCCTGTTATAAGCAAGATTATTATGAAGAGGTCTATCACTAAAGGCTTATTTTTTTTTCATTCAACATTGTTGCATAATGAAAATATATAAATGCTCAAAAAGAATGTGACAAATATTGAATAATTTTATAAAAGTCACCAAATCATCAAATAATTTTAGAACACAATCTAATACAATCTATAATTTCACATATATGGACAATACCTCCACCATTGCAGATCACAACCCATTTAGTTTGGCCTATCCTTGCTACAAAATACTTAGGAATTTTGAAAGATAATATATTATTCTCTTTTAAAATGAGACAAAATGATGCAATGCTAGCAAAGATGTCTATCATTGCATTATTATTCTATTTTTAAATTTTTTTATTCATTTTTTTTTTTTGCGGGGCTATGAGGGTTTAATGACTTGCCCAGGGTCACACAGCTAGCAAGTGTCAAGTGTCTGAGGCCGAATTTGAACTTAGGTCCTCCTGAATCCAGGGCTCTATCCACTGCGCCACCTAGCTGCCCCCCATTTTTTGTTCATTTTAAACTTAAATACAAAATGAGAAAATTTCCATGTATACAGCAAAACTTAAGCAAAAAGATTCACTATAAAACAATAAATTTCCATTTCAAGAAAACCTATGTAATAAATACTATATATTTTTTCCAAAGCTACCCATCTTTTTTGTGCTTCCTTCTAGGTTTCCTTTTGTTCTCTGCTGTGCATTGTTTATATTACTTTATTTTCTACCCTCCCACCCTAAAGGTTATAATTAAATATGAATATATATACACATATCTATATATCTATAAATACACATGCACACATATACATGTATGTAAGACCTTACTATGCATATTTCAATTTGTCACTTCTTTTTCTGAAGGTGGTAATCATCTTAATTCATAGGTCCATATCTTTTCATGTTTTTCTAAATCAACCAGCTAGCTCATTATTTCTTATATCACAGTACTATTCCATCACAATCACATACCATAGCTTGTTTAGCCATTCCCACCTTGTAATAGATGTGCTTACTATAACAGTAGGACAAGAAAAAGAAATTGAAGGAATAATAATATGCAACAAGAAAACAAAACTTTGCAGATGCAATACTTAGAGAATCCCAGAGAATCAAAACAACTTTAGTAAAGTTGCAGAATATAAAATAAATCCACACAAAATATCAGCAGTTATATGTTTTGTCAATGAAACTGGGGAAAAAGAGATAGAGCAATTCCAGACAGTTATTTTACCTGGGAGTCTACCTTCCAAGACACACACAGAAACTACATGAACATGAATATAAAATACTTTTTGCACAAATAAGACAGATATAAACAATTGGAGAAATACGAATTATTCATGGTGTAAGGGGATAAAATTTTAGCTAAACTATCTAAAATCTAATGAGTGGTCACCAATAAATTATAAGCTTTAGCAAGAATATTTAAACATTTAAGTATAAAGAGCATTAGGATCAGAGAGAAAGGTAAAAATCTAACTATTTCTAAGAGACCCTATCATCCAACCCACCGTGGCAAGGTTAGGAACCAAAAAGATACAGAACCTCTTCGCCAGCGTCCACTTCCTACTTCGTGTCCTACTCCCAGAAATGGGAGGCTCCCTGAGTTGACTGGCTGGTAGGCTTGATAGACAGTACCCACGAGCAAGCATTACTCCTGACACTAAGGACCTTGACCACATGGCTTGCCTTCAGAGGTCTTCTCCTCATGGCAGAGCTTTGCTACAGTAAGTCTCCAGCAAGTGGCGTCATTCCAATCGTTACAATGGGTAGGTCACGTCAATATAATAAAAATGACAATTTTTAAATGTTGGATGGGCAGGTAGGTGGCACAGTAGATAAAGCACTGGCCCTGGATTCAGGAGGATCTGAGTTCAAATCTGGCCTCAGACACTTGACATTTACTAGCTGTGTGACCCTGGGCAAGTCACTTAACCCTCATTGCTCAGCAAAGAAAAACAACAACAACCACCAAAAAAAAAAAAAAAAAAAAAACCCCCAACAATAAAATATTGGAAAAGCCATGGGAAAATTGGGACACTATGGCATTGTTGGTGAAGTTGTGAACTGATCTAACCATTCTGGAGAGCAATTTGGAACTATGCCCAAAGGGCTATAAAACTTTGCATACCCTTTAACCCAGCAATACTACTATTAGGTCTATATCCCAAAGAGATCATAAAAAAGGGAAAAGGACCCACATGTACAAAAATATTTATAGCTGCTCTTTTTGTGTTGGCAAAGAACTGGAAATTGAGGGAATGCCCATCAGTTGGGGAATTGCTAAAGAAGTCGTGGTATATGAATGTAATGGAATATTATTGTGCCATAAGAAACGATAAGCAGGCAGATTTGAGAAAAACCTGGAAAAACATAAGTGGACTGATGCTGAGTGAAATGAGCAGAACCAGGAGAACATTGTACACAGTATCAACAACATTGTGTGATGATCAACTGTGATAGTCTTAACTCTTCTCAGCAATACAATGATCCAAGATAATGTCAAAGGACTCATAATGGAAAATGCTCTCCAAATCCAGAAAAAAGAACTCTAGAATCTAAATGCAGATTGAACTATACTGTTTCTATTTTTTGTTTGTTTGTTTTTTGAGGTTTTTCCCTTTTGTTCTGATTCTTTTTTCACAACATGACTAAGGCAGAAATATATTTAATGTGATTGTACATATATAACCTATATCAGATTGCTTTCTGTCTTGGGGAGGGGGGAAAGAGAAAACTTTTCAATTAGAAATCTCATTATACTTCAAAGTGTTAATCATCAAAGCAATTTGGGATTGGGTAAGAAATGGAGTGGTTGTTCAGTAGAAAAGAGAAGGAACAACAACAACAAAAAAAGTAAAATTTGGGGCAGCTAGGTGGCACAATGGATAAAACACCAACCCTGGATTCAGGAAGACCTGAGTTCAAGTCCAGCCTCAGACACTTGATACTCACTAGCTGTGTGACCCTGGGCAAGTCATTTAACCCTCATTGCCCAGCAAAAAAACAAACAAAACAAAACAAAACAGAAAAGAAAATGAACACAACAAACACAAGGAAATTATCACAGTAACTTACTGCTTGATAAACCCAAAGATCCTAACTATTGGGACAAGAACTCATTATTCAACAAAAACTGCTGGGAAAGCTGGAAAACAGTCTGGCAAAAACTAGGGATAGACTAACTCAAAAGAAGGTACAAATGGGTATATGATTTAGGCATAAAGGATAAGATATAAGCAATTTAGGGAAGCATGGGGGGGGTCACACGTCAGATCTATGGATAAGGGAAGAGTTTTATAACTAAACAAAAGATAGAGAGGATAACAGGAGATAAAATGGATAATTCTGATGAAACTGAAAAGGTTTTGCACAAATAAAAGGAAAGTAAGAAACTGGAAAAAGAAATTTTACATCTTTTTCTGATAAAGGCCTCATTTCTCAAATATAAAGGGAACTAAGCCAAATTTATAAAATAAGAACCATTCCCCAATGGATATATGGCCAAAGAATATGAATAGGCAGTTTTCTGAAGGAAAAATCCAAGCTACCTATAGCGATATGAAAAAATGCTCTAATCACTAATAATTAGGGAAATGAAAATTAAAACAACTGTGAAGTATAACCTCACACCAACAAATTAGCTAACGTGGCAGAAAAAGAAAATGACAAATTCTAAAAGGAATGTGCTAAAATGGATACACTAAGGCACTGGTTTTATTATTTTTTTTTAATATCAGCTTTAATTTGTAATAAGGTAAATGTTGTTAGATACAAACAAGAACATTTTGGGGTCCTCAATTTTTATTTTATTTTAATAATAAAAATTTTTATTTATAGTTTTTGGTTCCAATTTTTATACTTTTTTTCCTTCCTCCCATCACCCATCCCTGAGGTGGCAAACGATCATTTATGGGTTATACACGTATGATTATATAAAACATTACCATATTTGTCATTTTTTACAAGAAAATTTGATTAAAAGGAAAAAAATGAAAGAAAGTGAAAAATAGCATGCTTCAGTCTGTTCCATCAATATCAGTTCTTTCTTTGGAGGTGGATAGTATATTTCATTAATAGTCCTTTGGGATTGTCTTGGATTGTTGTATTGTTGAGAAGGGTCAAGTCATTCACAGTTCCTCATCAAACAATATTGCTGCCTCTGTGTATAATATTCTCTTGGTTCTGTTCCCTTCACTATACATCAATTCATACATGTCTTTCCAGGCCTTTGTGAAATCCTCCTGCTTGTCATTTCTTATAGCACAATAATATTCCATCACCATCATATACCACAGTTTAGCCATTCCCCAATTGATGGGCATTCCACTAAGGCACTGTTGGTAGAGTTGTGAAATCAACCAACCATTCTGAAGAATTTGGAATTAGGCTAAAAGGGCTATAAAATTGGCTATATCCTTCGACCTGGCAAATAATACTACTAGGTCTGTATCCCACAGAGATCAAATAAAATGGAAAAGAACCCATATGTACAAAAATATTTATAGCACCTCTTCTTGTGATGGCAAAGAGTTAGAAACTGAGGGATTCCTATTAATTGAGAAATGACTGAATGAGTTGTGGCATAGGACTTTGATGGAATGTCACTGTGTGTAAGAAATGACAACAGGGATGCTTTGAGAAAAACCTGGGAAGACTTCGATAAAGTCTTAGCTACTCAGATCAATTCACGAATTCAAAATTCCAAAGCTCATGATGAAAAATGCTATCCACCTCCAGAAAGAAAACTGATGAACTTTGAGTGCAGACTGAAGCACATTTTTTCACTTTCTTTCCTTGGGGGGAGGGATTGGAGGAGACAGGATATGGCTAATATAGAAATCTTTTTTGCATGACTTCAAATTTATGATGGGTATCATATTGCTTGCTTTCCCAATGGGTGAGAGAAAAGTTAGAGGGAGAGAGTTTGGAACTAAAAATAATTTTTTAAAAAATAAAACTAAAGATAATAAAAATGATTTTTTGTTTAAAAAGAGGAACTTCGAAGAAAGAACATCAATGCTCAGTATGAATGGAATGGGCAGTGACATTGGAATGGAACTAATAAACAAAGCTGGAAAAAAATCTCATAAATATGCTGATAAGGTATATTACAAACCTATGTTACATAACCTAAACTGAGCCCTTACTGCTGCGAGGCAATCCTTGAGTTCATTACAGTGGCTCTTTCAAATCTTTTCTTCCTTATATCTATCTCCTCCCAAGGCTCCTCCTACCCTCCCTTCTCATCTGTGAACCCTGATGCATACTGCACTGGAAAAATTGGAGTAATTTGCCAAGAGCTCCCACTTTTCCCCTCCTCCTTATCTCATATCACCCAGATTCCTTCTGCCATTAACTCCTCCTTCACTGCTATAACATTAAATTATAGAGTATATCGAGTGGGAATGGGGAGTTTTGAAGTGTAGCAAGACTGGAACATGCAGGATGTTACACTGATCCTTCACTGAGGCTGTGACTTTTTACCCTCCAGATATTTGGTCTCCCTGCCATAATAAGTCTCTTCCCCAATCCAGGTTTATCTTCCACTCAGCTGTCATTCTTCCTCCTAAAGCACAGGTAGGAGCAAGTCCCCTACTCAATAAACTCCAGTGGCTCCCTATCATCTCCAGAATCAAACATAAAAATCTCTCTATATCTATCTATCTATCTATCTATCTATCTATCTATCTATCTATCTATCTATCTATCTATCTATCTATCTATCTATCTATCTATCTATCCACACACACACACACTCTTTCTGAGTCTTCTTTTACTTTATACCTCACTACTTTGTTATCCCAAAGGCCAGTGATATTGGAACAAGATACCCCATCTTCCAATTCTGGCCATTTTCAGCAGTTACCCCCATGCATGGAATACTCTCTTCACCTCTGCCTTTTGATTCCCCTGGCTTCAAGTGCCAGTTAAAATTATTTTCTGATCTTTCTTAACTGAGTCTTTCCTCTGTTGATTATTTCCAATTTTTCCTATATAGCTTGTTTGACAATAGCTGTTTGAATGTTGTTACCACCATTAAATTGTAAGCTCCTTGAGAACAAGAATTATCATTTACCTTTCTTTGTACTACTATTGCTTACCATAATGTTTCATATGTAAGAGGCACTTAAATAAATATTTATTGTCTCACAAACTAATTACAGAGCAAAGGTATAGCTGCTTAACTCTTACTTTTCTTCCATTTTCTCTGCCAAGGAAAATGATCCCTGGGCTATAAAGACAGAACAAATATATCTAGTAAGAAGCTTATGTCATGTCCAAGAGATATAAAAGAGTTATAAAGAGGGTACATACAGATCTGCTCTTTGTGAATTCAAGGCACTTGGCCCAGAAGAACAACATACTCAGGTACTAAAAGAACAAGCAGATATAACTGCTAAGCCACTGTCAGTGATTTTTTGAAAGGCCATCCTTTTATCCTTATGTACTAAAAGAAATTGCAAATGTCAAGCTACTGCAAGCAATATTTTAAAAGGACATGAAGACTAGGTACCACAGTAAAGTAATGCAGAGGGGCAAATGTCATTACCATTTTCGAAAAAAGGAAGAAAATGGAGTCTGTACACTATGGGCCTAACTTCAATTTCATATAAAATTGTAAGAGACATTTTTGCTGCTGAGTCGTTTTTCAGTTGTGTCCAACATTTCATGACCCTTTTAAGGGTTTTCTTAGCAAAGAGACTAGAGATACATTTCCTTCACCTTCTTATTTTACAGATGAGGAAACTGAGGCAAACAGGGTTAAGTAACTTGCCCAAGGTCACACAGCTATAAGTATCTGAGGGTAAATTTAAATTCAGGAAGAGGAGTCTTCCTGACTCCAGGTCTGGTGCTCTATTCACTGTAGCACCTAGTTGCCCCAATAGGTAACAGCTAGAAAAAGAAGTGGTGATCACCACCCACCCACTACCAAAGAAGGGGGAGGTGGGAGGTACAGTTTATAACTACATCAAAAACAGTTCAGACCTGACTCATCTCATTACCTTTTTGGAGAGGATTACTAAGACTGGTAAAGTAGATCTGATGGCCTCATGGCTATTCTTGTGGAAAAGATGGAAGAATATGAGTTGAAAAACAGTATGATCTGGCAGCTAGGTGGTAGAGTGGATAGAGCACCAGCCCTGGAATCAGGAGTACCTGAGTTCAAATCCAGCCTCAGACCCTTGACACTTACTAGCTATGTGATCCTGGGCAAGTCACTTAACCCCACCAAAACAAAACAAAACAAAACAAAAAAAAACCAGTATGATCAAAATAGTTCCAGAACTAGTTAATGGACAGAAGTATTGAAGATTCAGTGTCAACTTGGGAGTGCCCCTGATAAATATTCTTAGCCCTGTCCTGCATCAGTGTATCTAGATTCAGAAATAGATGACATATTTATCAAAACTGCATTTAATTTTTTAAAATTATGGAGTCGGGGCAGCTAGGTGGCACAGTGGACAGAGCACCAGCCCTGGAGCCAGGAGGACCTAAGTTCAAATCCAGCCTCAGACACTTAACACTTACTAGCTGTGTGACCCTGGGCAAGTCACTTAACCCCAACTGCCTCACCCCCCCCCAAAAAGAATGTCATTGAATTAAAATTATGGAGTCAAGATTCATTAAGATCCTGACAAGCTAGAATATTGGGGTGAATCTACTGAGATGAAATGCAATCAAGATAAACTGAGCTCTAGCACCTGGGGATCTTTCATGAGCAAATGGGATCAGATTTGTTTTGTCACCAGAGAACAAAACCAGGAGCAATGGGTAGAAGTGGCTAAGAGGTAACTTTAGGCTTAATGTTAGGGGAAAACTTCTTAACCATTTTATCTGTGTAAAAGTGGAGTAAATTCTAAGGGTGCTAGGTTCACCCCTTTAGAGCTCTTCAGACAGAAATTAGACAAAATTTGTCAGATCTGTTATAGATGGGGTGGACTGAATTAAATGACTGTTGATAAACTTTGTAACTGAAATACTACAATTTTGTAAAATACAAACAGGGAAATAAAATCGACGGACCCATCCCCTAGTAGAATACAAGTTTGTAAAGTTGAGATCAGGGACCATTTTTATTTCTGTATCTCTGGTGTCTCACACTAATATATTGTAACGATTGGAATAACGCCACCTGCTGGATACTTACTGTAGAAGAGTTCTGCCCATGAAGGGAAGGTCTTTGAGGGCAAGACCAGGAGTCAGGAAGTGACGCGGGCTAGTGGGAGGAGGAAGGAAGAGACTGGCGCTCAGTCTCGCGCTCTTTTTCCTGAGGACGCTGGTGGAGAGCGGAGCTAGAAATGTGCTCTCCCTTTCATAGATAGGAATCTAGGCCTTTCTCTCTCTCTTTACCAAATTATTATTCTCCTTAATAAATGCTTAAAAGTCTAACTCTTGCTGAAGCTTATAATTTATTGGCGACCACTCATTAGATATTTTAGACAGACTAGCTAGAATTTTAACCCTTAACAATATATATATATAACATATTACATGTGGCTTAAATAAATTACATACGCTTTACACATAGAGGGTGCTTAATAAAGATTATTTGAACTGAATTTGGTACTACAGGTATTGGCAGATGACTAAACTGAAGCTCAGAGGCTTAAAAGGTGATTTGCAAGATTCTCACAGCTAGTAAGCAGCCCAGCAAGAACGATGGGTCTGGTCTCTGCCCTCAGTCCACAGCTCCTACCAATATCATAAGTTGTCTTTCATGTACCTTGACCTTCTCTAGTTCTGCTTTATATACATGTTTGTTAAAGAATCAAAATGTTATTTGCCATGGAATGATTTATTGTTTTATGGCTAACCCAGCAGATCGAGTTGCAAATTGTTTTATAAAGAGATGTTCTCTACATGGAATTCTAGGGCTAGATAGAATCAAATTAGTCACAAAATCAATTAGCACTGGAAGGATTTCAGAGGTCATCTAGTACGGTCCCAACTTGGAGCATATCCCTAGCATTTCACCATGCAGGCTTCACTTGAAAACCTCCAGGGAGGCAAAGCTTGGTACCTTCCATAGCAGCCTATTCCATGTCTCTCAATTCAAATAACTCTCAAACCTTCACATATCTACTAAAAAATGTTACAACTGACTCAAGACTAAAAGAAGAATGGAAATCCATTTGGGACAAAAAAATATTGGTGATGGGGTAGTCATGTGCAAATTAAAAGTTATGGTAGAAATAAGGATTTTAAGAGTGACAAGTTCCAGTTCCAGTTCTGCCAATCAAGTAACTGACTTTTATCTCTCAACCTCATTTTCTTAATTTGTAAATTAAGACAGTTATATTAGATAACTTATAACAGTAGTGTCAAATTCAAATAGGAAGGATCCCTAACAATGTCTATGTTGTATCACAACCTTTAATTATTTTGCTAAACATCTCTCAATTATATATATATTTTTTCATTTTTATTTATAGTTTTGAGTTCCACTTTTTATCCCTCCTTCTACTTCCCCTCCCCTCTCCCTGAGGTCCTAAGCAATTAAGATATGGGTTACACATGTACAATTATGTAAAACATTACGATAACATTTTGTACAAGAAAACTTGAATTTAAAAAATGAAGGAAAGTGAAAAAGAGCGTGCTTCAGGCTGTACTCAATCACTATCAGTTCTTTCTTTGGAGGTGGATAGCATGTTTCATCAATAGTACTTTGGGATTGTCCTGGATCATTGTATTGTTGATTTGAATGTGGTTCAAGCCTCACCGGCCAGTGCCTTTCAACTGTAGGATCCTATGATTTTTATCACATCAAAATCACTTTATATTTAATCATACACAGTCAGGTCCTTTTCATGCTTCGCTATAAATATAATACTTAAGAATCATGCTTAACTTTCTGTGAAACAAATGAAAAGCAAATTGAGAATTCATGCATGCACAAAATATTATAAAAGTTAAAATTCCAAAAAGGTATTAACAGATAAATCAGTACTACACCGTGGTAAACTTTCATGCTAATTCCTTCTCTGGCTCTTTAAACAGAACTCAAGAATCATTAACCCTTTTGTAAAGTTTGCAAAATACTTCACACACATTTTCTCATTTAGGCCTCTCAACAACCTTACAAGGGAGATATTAGCAAATTATCCAGATTCCTTTGTAAATTCAGCATCATACTCTGAGTGCAAATAAGACCAGTGACATTTTTAAGCAGTCAAATTCATGCTACAAAATACTGATCCACATATTCTGGGGGGAAAAAAGGACTAAACATGGAGACTGAGACATTTCATATCAACTCATACTACCAACACTCAATGGTCTATGTAAATTCTGTACAAACTATTTCAATAAACTTCCCAAAGCACTTTCTTAATGATAGGAAAATAGCTAAACACAAAGGAAATATACTTCCTCCCCACCTTTTACCCGTAGTTTTGAGAAAGAAATTTTTCATGTAATCACATAATCTTTTCTGTGGTGACTAATTATTGTTCTCAAATGACAGCAAATAAGAAGGGTCATAGAATTTAAGAGATGTATGTGGCCTTAGAAACAATCTAAGGTCACCCTGGTGGTGTGTAGCTGAGTACAGTTTTAAATCCAAGCCCTTTGGTTCCAAATTCAGCATTTTCTGCAATGCCCATCCATGCTGTCTCCCCTGTTTCCAGCTTGCAAAAACTAAATAGCAACAAAGCATAACAGTTGGTTTAATGTCTTTTTTTATATCCAAATACTTAGAAATAATTGTTTTTCCTGATATTATTGTATTAATCAGACAAACTGTTTTGGGTTTATCTAGGCAAATATTAAGCATGATTGTACATTACCAATTGCTATCCTGATTCAGTCTCCAGGAGTTAAAATAGTTGACTTTATATAACATTTTTAATAGGAAATCTTTTTTTTAATTAATAAAGTATTTTATTTTTTCCCGTTACAGGTAAAGATAGTTCTCAACTTTTGTTTATACAAGCTTTCCAATTTCAGATTTTTCTCCCTCCCTCCCCTCCTTCCCCTAGATGGCAGGTAATCTGATATAGGTTTTATATATATACACACACACACATAATAACATTAAACACTAGTCATGTTATAAGAGAAAAATCAGAGCAATGACGAAAAACCTCAAAATAGAAAAACAACAGCACCAAAAACAAAAGAAATAGTATGGTTCATTCAGCATCTATACTCCACAGTTCTTTCCCCCCACCCCCACCCCCTGAATTTGGAGATCCTCTTCTATCATGAGTTCCCCGGAGCTCTTCTGTACCATTGCATTGGTGAGAAGAATATAGTCCATCACAGTAGATCAACACACAATGTTGATGATACTGTGTACAATGTTCTTCTGGTTCTGCTCATCTCACTCATCCTCAGCCCACGCAAGACCCTCCAGGTTTCTCTGAACTCCTCCTGCTCATCGTTTCTTATAGCACAATAGTATTCCATTGTATTCATATACCACAACTTGTCCAGCCATTCCCCAACTGATGGGCATTATATAACATTTTTAAAGGTTTATAAAGAGTTTTACATTTAAGTCTCACAATCCTGAAAGGACTGTACTACACATACATTTTGTTTTACATAAAAATTGCCTAAAAGTCTTTTTACACTATTTCAAATTTTAAGATTGCCATACAACTATGGGCTGCTTCATTCCACAATACCTCAAGTTTTCATTTGTTTAATTGTTTCATATCTTAATAAAACAAAATGGGAAATTTGGTTGGGTAAGATGTAACCCGCCCCCCCCCTCAAAAAAAAAACAACCCTAAAACCTTTTAAACACTTTTCAAGAATAAATAAGTTAATAATACTCTGTTACAACTATTTACTCCTATTACCAAACCTTCAGAAGTTTTACTTTGGAGAGGACTGCTGTTTGGAATGACCACAGAAGCACACCCCAGTGACAATACACTATAAGAACAATATCAAGGAATATCAGGATGTAATCAGTATGTAATCTATAATCCCTCTTCCTCTCTATCCCCAAACATAAGAAAGGTATTTGCCCCCCAAGAGGGGGAGGAAGAATTATGTTAATGCAAAACACATTTATAAATTGCTTTACAGCTTACAAAGTACACTTCTCAAAATAATCCAAAGCTGTAGTCAATACATGTTATTATCTCCATTTTACAGATAATGGAAACCAAGGCTGATGAAGGGAACTGGGCAATCTTATAGTATTTTATGATTATAGATTTAGAGCTAGAAGTTCCTTCAGTCTAGTCTAGTCTAGTCTAACTTCAGTTTACAGAAGGAAGTTGAAGTGCATGGAGGGGACGTGGTTTGCCAAAGGAGATACTGACAATAAATTACAGAGGCAGAATTTGAACCAAGTCCCTCTAATTCAAAAAATTGAGTACCTTACCTTTCCACTGTACTATCATATAGGTAACTGGATGGCTTCATGTTTTATGCCGCATTTGATACTGATAATCCAAGAACAAAATGATCTGTGTAGTTACACCCACTAACTAATTGCATAATGATTTCACATGATCAGAAGGTGTCATTAGTTGGAGGAGATGTTTCAGGGCTGCGTTTTTTTTTTTCTTTAGTTTCAGGTCTGTGATTTCCTTAGTGTAGGGAGCTCTGAGGAAATTTCTTCTAATATGGATACTTAGATCCTGTGCAACTAACTGTTCTGCAATTGATAGTTGCCTGGGGAACTGAAAGTTTAAAGTGATCTCCCCAGAGTCAGAGATTGGACTTGAACACTGGTCATCCTAACTAAACAGCAACAGGTCTTTTATCTCCTGTAACAAGCTATTCACCTCCCAAAGCTGCATTAAACTCTACCACCAATTCAATCTGAATGAAAATTAATTCAACACTTATTAAGTGCCTATTCAAATCCAGGTTATCAAACTCGAAGTCAAGTAAACATTCTTTCCAGTATAGTACATTCCCTTCATAAATGAAATGAGACACTAACTCTTCTGCTCTAAAACAAGACCAACTCTTCATGACCCCATTTGGGGTCTTCTTGGCTAAGAAAAGGTAGTTTGCCATTTCCTTCTCCAGCTCATATTACCAATGAGGAAACTGAGGCAAATAGGGTTAGGTGGACTGCCCAGGGTCACACAGCTAGTGAGTGTCTAAGGTCAAATTTGAACTCAGGTCCTCACAATTCCAAGCCTAGCAACTCTATTTACTTCTCCATCTAGCTGCCCCTAGCTAGTCAATATGGAAAAACTAAATATCATATTGCCCGATTAAAGGCAATGAAAAAGAAAAACACAGAGTAGAAGTCACGAAATAAAAGTATATCAGAAATGCTGGATATATTTAAAATCAACAATTAAAAGCAAAAGTTCTTCCTCACAATTATCCCACAAAAATCCAAAAAACACACTCAATGATTCTTAATTGGAAAACATAAGGGGGGGGGATTACAGTGAGTCATTTTCTTAACACAGGTCACAGTAAGGAGACTGACATAACATACACTGACGATAAAGACAAGTTATAGTAGCTAGGAAGTGGCTGCAGAGCATTTCAGTGCAGGGACTGAAATGAGAGCTTGCATATATATGGCTGTGCATCAAGACAAGAAGTCCCAGATAAAGCAATGAAGGACCTGACTGTGAAGGAAGCAAAAACACATGCCAAGTGACATCTCTGTTGCTCATCCCATCCTTGGATCATAGATCCGATGTGGACTGAGGCGGGGGATCTGAAGTCCAAGGCAGGGAGCAATCACAGGTCTTAGGCTGTGTACTGAGCGAGGAACAGGTACAAAATCAAACACCAGTTGTGTAGCTCTGACCCTGGTAATGGAGCAGAGTATTGGATCCATCCCCCACCCATCCAAGTCTAAAGTTTGCAACGGAATAACCAAGAAGTCAAGACTAAAAGGGAGTTTGTAAATACTGTCACTGAATCCACAGAGCTTCCAGCAGACTGACAATAGCTGACTCCAACAGCAGTGTACTGGAGTTCCAACTAGAGGCAAGTGTGTATTCAAAGTTGTGTTTCTCAGATCCCAGATCAGGTGAGGAATTTGCACAGTTCTGACCAGGACACTTCAAATCTGGCCTCTGACACTGACTGTGACCCTGTCCAAGTCACTTAACACATTTACATGTTTCTTCATCTGTAAAGTGGGGATGACTCACAGAGTTGTTGTGAAGATAAAATTCGATATTTGTGAAGCATTTAACATAGTGTTTACCATATATTTAGGGGCTTAATAAATGTTTGCTTAAAAAAAAAAAACTCAAAATTTTGCTCTAGATCATTTTGGGCTCACTGCACTTCGGTCACATTGCAAGGTTGGAGGTCCCTAGCCTGAGCTGTTCCTCAACTGGACTAACAATAGCCCAAGAAAGCAACAGCTTCCAGAAAGCAAAAGATAGGGGCAGCTAGATGGCGCAGTGGATAGAGCACCGGCCCTGGAGTCAGTAGGACCTGAGTTCAAATCCAGCCTCAGACACTTAACACTTACTAGCTGTGTGACCCTGGGCAAGTCACTTAACCCCAATTGCCTCACTAAAAAAAAAAAAAAAGCAAAAGATAAAGGCTAGTGGCCAAAAATAACTTACCAATAAAACTGAATATAATGTTGCAGGAAGAAACAGACCTTTGGTAAAATAGGTTTCCAAGTATTCCTGAAAAATTACCAAAGCTACTTAGAAGCTTTGAAATAAAAACATAGGAGTCAAGAGAAACACATAACGATAAATATGAGCAAATGAACTAAATAGCGAAGAACTATTTACATTAGAGGCAGCTAGGTGGCACAGAGAGAGGATAGAGCACCAGGCCTGGAGTCAGGAAGTCAGGCAGACCTGAGTTCAAATCCAGCCTCAGACACTTAACTAGCTGTGTGACCCTGGGCAAGTCACTTAACCCTGTTCACCTCAGTTTCCCCATCTGTAAAATCAGCTGGGGAAAGAAATGGCAAAATACTCCAGTATCTTTCCCAAGAAAACCCCAAATGGGTGTAATGATTGGAATGATGCCACCTACTGGAGACTTGCTGTGGGAAAGCTCCACCATGAGGAAAATGCCTCAGAGGCATTGTGGCTTTTCCTTAGCGTCAGGAAATGACGTTTGCTCATGGGTGCTGTCTATCAAGGCTACCAGCCAATCAACTTGAGGAGCCTCCTATTTTCTGGGAGGAGACAGGAAGGAGGAGAGGGAGCCTTTGCAGAGAGCTCTTGGGCTTTTTGGGTTCCTGACTGGATGGTGGTGGCGGCAGAGGACTTCACAGGAAATTTGAGGAAAGATAGGAATGCCAGGCAGTTGGAATTCTGTTCTCAATCTTTTTCTTTCTATGTTCCAATAAACCCTTAAAAACCTAAACTTGTTTTATCAGTGATTTTAGTCAGTTTCCCCCAAAACTGGGGGAACAGATTAGAATCCACATTTAGAATCTTAAATTACACATGGGATCATGCAGAATCAGTCATGACCAAACAACTAAACAACATGAGAGGACAAATTTATCCACTCAGAAACCTATCAAAATCAGGGGTCATAGAGGAAGTCTAATAAAGACCTAAGAATTTTTTTAATAATTTGATACGATTGAAGAAAAAAGGAAAGCAAAAAAGGAATATACTAGGGGAGGGAAAGGGGCAAATAAGAGTTGGGAAATCATCTCATATAACTGAGGTAAATAGAAGACCTGTATATAAAACAAAGAGAAAGGGCTGGAAGGAATAGGTAACTCTAGAATTTCATGTTATCTGAACTGGTCAGGAGGGGAAATATACATATACAGAGATGAGTACAGAAATATATTTCATTTAGGGAAAGGAGAGAAGGGAGAAGGGAGAAATAGATTAAGGGATGGATTAGTTCTAAATTAAAGGAGGGCAGAACAACAAGGAGAGGTTTAAAAGGGGAAAAGAAAGGACAAGAACCTGTGGGTTAGGCACTGGGGAAAGAAGAAAGAAGGGGATGGAACAAGAACTCACACTTTTATGTAGCACATTTAGGCAACAGAGTAGAGGGTTAGATTTGAAGCCAGTAGGAGCCAAGTCAATAAGTCTTAAGTTCAAATCCTACCTTAGCTACCTACTAGCTATGTGACCCTGGGCAAGTAAACATCTCTCAATTTCATTTCCTTATCTGAAAAATGGGGATAACAACACTACCTCACAGAGTTTCTATAAGGATTAAAGGAAACAAACCTTAAAGGACTACATAAATGTTAGCTGTTATTTGTATTACTACCTTATTTTACATCATCCTCACAACCACCCTTTCAGAGGTACTATTATTCTCGTTTTATATATGAGGAAAATTAGACTAAAGTTAAATAACTTGCCCAGGGTCATGTGAGCCAGTAAGAGCCTGAAGGAGTCTAACACATGTCCTTTTGAATTCTAAGTCCAGCATTCTACTCACACAACCAACCACACACACTACAACCACACAACTAACATTCATACTGTCTAAAATTCTTTAGTAGGATCATAGTATCACAAAACATAGAATCATAGACATAGGTATAGAGACCCAACGAGTTTAAGTGCCTTTCCCAAGTTCACACAAGTAAGTGGCAGAGGCAGGATGTGAACTTAGGTCTTCTAATTCTACACTCAATGCTTTTTACACCTTATACAACATGTGGCCAACAAAAAGCAATCTTTACTTATATAAATCTTCAATTTTTCAAAGCCCTTTTATCATAACACCCCTATAAAGTAAGAAGTGCAAACAAATGTTATTACCCACAATTTGCCAAAGAAAACTGAGGTTCAGAGAAGATCTATGAATTCCTTAGTCACACAGATAGGAACTGGCAGGGTTGAATCTAAGCCTTCTTAATTCCATTAAATCAAAATACAACAATTAGCTTGTAAACAGAAGTGGTGAGGCCAGAAACAATCAGGAATGATGACCCAAAAGGGAAATCTAATTTTCATTTTCAGGAATTCAATTCCTAGAGGTCTTGGTCAATTTTGACAAGAAGCCAGGAATTTGTACTCCTCTCACAGGCACCAGGGGCCAAGAATAAGTCAGAATTAAATCAGGAGGATAAGTAGAGATATTTAAAGACATAAAATGTTAAGCTATTCTCTTCTTTAAATTTGCAGTCATTTGTTTTTCTGTTTCTAGAGTGCCCTTCCCTTCTCCCCTCACTTCATACTGATAGCAGAAAGTAGGACAGTCACTGTGAATAAAAAGACTAAAATAAGTTTATAGATCAAAATATGTATATGTATAGATTAAACAACTGATCTAACAGTCATATCACATTACAGTGAAATTCGGCCATCAATCACAGCACACATTTTGCCCAGATATATTTACCAGTTTAAGAATGAAGTTCTTCAAATAACTGAATCACGCTGTGGCATGTTATGGGCCAGGGACAAAATATAAACACTGATTACACATGCTTCAAGGTCCATATCCTTAAGAATATACTCTTAATAACCTTAAGTAGCACATTTAATAGCATCCCTTTGTATTAGCAAGGGAGTAACTAAAAATTATTTCTGAGAGTCCTTCCTATTCATCTGAATATGGACCAGTGAGACGCCTTTGGAAGTAAAAGCATGTTCATGCTTGTAAACACTGAAAAATATCAGATTATGTTGCACTCATGTTTTATACAAACCAGAATTGTATGAAAGTATAACCTATACTCAAGACACTGTTATATGACAACCCAACAAAAGACATAATGATATAGTACAAAATGGTGGACTTGGAGTCAAAAGAGACTTGAATATAAATACCACCTCTGACATTTACTAGCTATGTGGACCAGGTACAATGGAGAAAAGTTGTTTAACCTCTCTAAATCAGTTCCCACATCAATAAAATGGGAATAGAGTAGCTACCCTGGGGTCATTTGGAGAATCAAATGAGATAACTTTGTGAAACATATTGTAAATCTTAAAAAGAATTATGTAAAAAGTTATTATTATCATCATTACTATTTTATTATTATTAAAAGTATCAAAAAGATTGCACAAGGGCCCTTTTAAATAATTCTTTAGCATTCCACACATTGTATAAAACTGTACTAGCCAAGAGAAAGTACTCATATAATATTTGTTGAACTAAATGAGAAGCTATATTCTATTCCTGAAGCATTATTTGGAAAATTGTCACATGCACTATCTAACAGAGGCAGAACAGATGAAAGTAGAAAATCCTTACCTTACAACTCCAATACAGATAGGCTCCCCTACCCAGGATAAAGACACTTTGGCATTCATTTTGATTCTCTGTTTATTCTACACATGCCTTGCCAACCAGGAAGTAGCCCCAGCTTTTCACTTCAATCATAGTGTCACAAGAGATTATTTTACCTTGATAACAAAATTTACCCACAACCTCTTGTGCAAACCCTTTAGCAGGTGGCTAGGCACTACCTGCCTATTAGTCAGGTGATACTGTAACATGAGTGTTTCCCTAGGGAAGCAACTTGGTCTAGTGGAAATAACACTAATTCTGTCGTTATAAATACCACCTCTGATATATACCACTTCTGTGACCTTAAACAAGTAGGTAATTTAACTTCCTGGTCCTCAGTTTCTTCATGCATAAAATGATGGGACTGTACTACAGGGACTCAGAAGTCACTTCCCGCTCCAGATCTATGATCCTGTGTTCCTCTGATATGAATACTGTTCTATTTAGACAGAAGAGTTAAAGTTGTAGGTGTCCTAGATGCAGTGTGACTGTTTTAACAGGTAGTTTTTTTTGTTTTTTTAGTTTTGTGGGGCAATGAGGGTTAAGTGACTTGCCCAGGGTCACACAGCCAGTGTCAAGTGTCTGAGGCTGGATTTGAACTCAGGTCCTCCTAAATCCAAGGCCGGTCAGTGCTTTATCCACTGCGCCACCTAGCTGCCCCTAACAGGTAGTTTTGATGTAATAAAGACATCTATAGTATATTATAGATTATTATGTCACTTAACAAGAGGCACATCTCTTTTTTTTTTTTTTTTTTTTGTGGGGCAATGGGGGTTAAGTGACTTGCCCAGGGTCACACAGCTAGTAAGTGTCAAGTGTCTGAGGCCGGATTTGAACTCAGGTATTCCTGAATCCAGGGCTGGTGCTTTATCCACTGCGCCACCTAGCTGCCCCCTAAGAGGCACATCTCTTAAAGCCAAAAAATGTTTGTTTAAATTCTTACATGAAAGGGTTCTACACCAAGTTCCTTCATTTTCTTTTTTTTGGCAGGACAATAAGGGTTAAGTGACTTGCCCAGGGTCATACAGCTAGTAAGTGTCAAGTGTCTGAGACCAGATTTGAACTCAGGTCCTCCTGAATCCAGGACTGGTGCTTTATCCACTGCGCCACCTAGCTGCCCCCATTTTCTACATTTACAGGTGAACCTTTACCTCTCAAAAATATGTTCCAATTCCAATAAGTCCAAGAAACATTTACTAAATGCCCATTATATATAGGACACTATGCTAGGAACTAAGGATATAAGACAAAAATGAATAAGCATGTATTAGGCTTTCACTTTGTGCATAGTCCTGTGCTAAGCCCTGGAGATATAAATGCAAAACTAAAAAACGTTCTCTGTCCTTAGGGAGCTTATGTCTAATAGGGTAAAACGAGACATAAAAAGGGCAGTAGTGATCAGAGAATATTTTCACTTCGGAAGTTACTAGAATAATGAAAAGGGCAATAGGGAGTAAACTAACACAAACTTCCCAAAAACCTCATTTGATGATGGCTTTAAAACTTGAAAGGCAATGGAGCTAGCAGGGAGGGTACAAAAATGCATTGGCAAGAAGATAGCTAAGGAATAAAGCATGACTGAGGACTGCCTGAAATAGTGGGACTAGAAGAGGTGCTAACCAAATAAGCCAGGGGGACCTTGGAGTGGGAACTCATCCTCCCCAAAAAGTTAGAAAAAACTTACATTCTAATCTAATGGGGGGGGGGGAGATGGGGGTTAAGTGACTTGCCCAGGGTCACACAGCTAGTAAGTATCAAGTGTCTGAGGCTGGATTTGAACTCAGGTACTCCTGAATCCAGGGCCAGTGTTTTATCCACTGCGCCACCTAGTTGACCCCTAAAAACTTTCTAATAGAGAACTCAACACATAAATACAAGATAATGTGAATTAAGGAGAGGACAATAACAACTGGGGAAACAAGAAAGGCTTCCTGTAGGAGGTAGCACCTGAGTTGGGTCTAGAAGGAAGACAATCCTGCAAAGATTCCTAGTGAACAAGAATATTTTTAACTAGTATCAGACTAAACTGTATTTCCCTTCCAAGAATGTATATAGAACCCTAAGGCAAGAAAGAAAGAAAATACACACGCAGAGGTTAATCACTCTAGGCCTCAGTTTCCTTATACGTAAAATAGGAAGGCAATAGTTCTTTTAGCTTGAAAGCCTCTGAAACTATAAGACAACATTTTTGTTTGGTTGGTTGGTTTTTGGTTGGGCAATGAGGGTTAAGTGACTTGCCCAAGGTCACACAGCTACTAAGTGTCAAGTGTCTGAGGCCAGATTTGAACTCAGGTCTTCCTGACTCCAGGGCCAGTGCTCTATCCACTGTGCCACCTAGCTGCCCCAAGACAACATTTTTGTAGCACCTGTTTATATACTCGATTATATGACATTTCTTTCCATAACAAATCAAAAAAAATTTTTTTCCTGGCTAATACTCAATATTCCTAACTTTATAATTTCCACATTAAAAAGAATCATACCACATTTATGAAAATAAACATAACATTAAGAGGTTCTGTAGCATGGAACTTGTAAGTAGCTGAAAAAGGCAAATTCTTCTACAGAATTTCATTTCCTGCACCCCAAAGAAGAAAAGACTCAACAAACTAAAAGGTTATATAAACACTGTCTTATTCTCAGCAGACCTGGCATCTGTCGCAACTACTCAATGAACTTTTTCAGGTAAGAAACAGAACCTTTTCAATCTCACTCATTTAAAGGATAACAGGCAAAACAGGTTCTGGAATACCCAGGGTTTGGGAGGAAAAAATTGTTGCATTATTTTTCTGCCAAAACGCACAAAAAACTACAAAAATTAAATGTATTTCTTTAATAATGAAGTGTTTTCTATGAAACTGTACTTGAAGCAAATCTTGGCACCATCAGGCTCCTAGGATATGATCCATATGTGCTGTGGCTGCTATTAAATTATATCATTCCAGAGCGATAAAGGAAAGAAGTTAAAATTATTTAGAAATAGCAAGTTGAAAATGTATCATTCCAACCCTTTTATGAATTAGAGGGCTGACATAGATTAAAGGTGCCAACTACTTTTAGTGTTCTTCCCTCCCCAAAATTACTTTATGCTCATTTTGTATATATTTTGTATTTACTTTCCGTATACATGTTTCCCCCCAATATAAAGTAAGTGTTTGGGGATTTGGGTTTTTTTTGGTTTTGAATATCTCCCATACTAAATATAGGTGCTTAAGAAATGCTTCTTGAGAGGGCAGCTAGGTGGTGAAGTGGATAAAGCACTGGCCCTGGATTCAGGAGGACGAGAGTTCAAATCCGACCTCAGACACTTGACATTTACTAGCTATGTGACCATGGGAAATCACTTAACCCTCATTGCCCCACAAAAAACAAAAACAAACAAACAAACAAACAAACAAAAAAAACAAATAATGCTTCTTGAACTTACATGAACATCAATGATGCAAAGCAGTGAGCACAACCAGAATATTTTACATAGTAACAGCAATACTGTATGATGATCAAGTGTCAATGACTTAGCTATTCTCAGAAACACAATGATCCAAGACAATTCCAAAGGATTCATGATGAAAAATGCTATCCACATCCAGAGAAAGAACTGATAAAGTGAATGTAGATCAAAGGATATTATCTTTTTTCTTTTTTTCTGTTTTGTTTCACAACATGACTAATAAGAAAATATGTTTTGCATGATTGCACATGTATAACCTATATAAAATTGCTTAACATCTAAGGAAAAGGTTATGGGGAAGAAGAGAGGGAGAGAATTAAGAATTCAAAATCTTTTTTTTTTTGAAGTGTTAAAAAATTGTCTTTGCATGTAAGTGGGGAAAAACAAAATATTTTTATAAAATGCTTCTTTAATTGAATTCTTATTAATTCTAAGTGGAGAAAAAAATTATTAATCCACTACCCTACAAGAGCCTAAAATGATTCAGAGTTTACTGTTTCAAGCTGGTGCTCCCTTCAATTCTCAGGGTGATGATCTGTATCTTCTCCATAAGGAATACTGTTAACTAAGTAAACAAGATGAATGTTCTAGATAGCACACTCTCCTCATGCACAGGCCTACAAAAAACATAAACAAACTCTTCCTACCCCAATCTAGTTTCAACAGTCTCTATCAATAACTAAAAACTTTAATCATTACAAATATTATCTTAGGAGAACAAGTTGCAATTAGATAGATTACAAGTAAGTTTTATATTATCATCTTTTTCACTGGCTTCTTCCAGAAATTCTGAGAAACCCTAGACAACCTGATGACCATTTGTGGAAGTATATAATCTAATCAGCAATACACTCACAAATCAAATCCTCAGACCAGGTTACCTTTGCAGGTGGCTAATCTCATTCATTTTATTGCTGATTTCCTGCTAACTTCCATTTCAAAGGAAAGTATATCCTGACCTTGTGGTTAAATTCATAAAGCAGACACCTATGCTCAGTCCCTCTCTATACTAAGCCCGGTTATTTAAAAATAGGTTAACTTATGACAATCATTCTACCAATCAACATACATTTAGTTAGGTACTGAGGATAAAAATACAAAAAAAGAAAATGGTTACCCTCAAGGAGCTTATTAGATTTTAGGGAAGAAATACAGCATGCAACATAGCATATACCAAATATATACAAAATAAATATATGGGGAATAAGGAACTAGCAACATAAGAGAATAGGAAAGATCATGTAGATGCACCTGGCTTGAGCTTTGGAGGAAGCTAGGGATTCTAAAAGGTGGAGATGAGGTAGGTAGGTATATGCCTAGCATTTGGGAGACAATTTGTGCAAAGGAATGGAGATGAAACTTTGTGAGAGTCAATGAGTAGCCAATATAGCTGGACCATAGTGAAGGAGAGTAAAATTGAAAAGTTTATCAATCTCCCCATTTTTCTTTAATAGTCTCTTCTCTCTAGGTTTTTGAGCCACTGTTCTTACAGGTTCTCCTCCTACCTGTCTGACTACTTCTCAGTATTCCTTGATGTATCTTCATCCAAGTTATACCTACTAGTCATACTCTACCCTCCCGTGTCTACCCGACACACTTGCAACTCTGTCCTGGGCCCTCTTTATTTTACTTGATGGTCTCAATAGTTCTCATGGATTCAATTATCATTACTATGAGGATGATTTTCTGATCTATTATTAATACTAATAATAGCTAACATTTATATAGTGCTTACTAAGTGTCAGGTGCTGTGCTCAGCACTTTAAAATTATCTCATTTGATCCTCACAATGCCCCTAGAAGGAAGGTGCTATGATTATCCCCATTTGACATTTATCCAGCCCTAACCTGTCTCCTGACCTCCAGTCTCATATCCAACTGCCTATTGAACATTTAGAACTAGATGTCCCCTAGACATCTTAAACTGAACATGTCCAACCGTGAATTAACTTTCCTTCCCACCCACCCCCAAAACCTTTCCCTCTTCTTAACTTCCATATCACTGCCAAGAGCATTGTCATACTTTTAGTTACCCAAGCTGGCAACCTCAAGTCCTCACATTCTCTCTCATACCCCAACCCCTATATCCAATTTGTTGCCAAATCTTATTGTTTCCACCTTCTCAACATTTCTCATATATACCTCCTTCTCACCTCTGGCAATGCCTCCACTCTAGTGTAGCAGCTTATCACAGCCACCTAGACTCCTGAAATAATCTGTGGCTTGGTTTCCTTGAATCAAATCTTTCTCAATATCAATGTCGTCCACTTACCTGAAGAATATAAATCAAAGAGGGGAGAGACTGGAGACAGAGAGACTACTTAAAGGGGTACTGAAGTATTCTCAGTAAGATATAAGGGCCTGCACTAGAATGGTGACTAGAATGCACAAAAGTGGACAGATATGAGATACTGTGGAAGTAGAAACTACAAGACCAAGAGAAGGCTGAATCCTCAAATTTTTATTCACATAGAACCATTAAGATTATAGATTCAGAGCTGAAAGACACCTTACAGGTCATCTCCTCTAACTCCTTCAAATTACAGATGAGGAAACTAAGACCCAGAGGGGTTAAGTAGCTTGCCCAAAGTCACAGGTAGTAGATAAGAGGTTACCACCCTGCTCCCCATCTTAGAATTCTACATAACAGAAAAATCTACGATGACACTTTAAAGAGTCAATGTCACCACCAGACACAAACCACTAGAAATTGTTTCCCTGATATAAAGAATTCTACTTCTAAAACATTTAAAAAAGTCAAATAATCTAAATGTAAAATATACCAGTTAGTTATTGTTTTCAATATAGATATTAAATTTCTTATTCAAAATTGTTTGAAGTTTTATTTAATGCTTATATGACAATATTAAATATTTCCAAGAAATACCCTGGAAGACAGTGGATAGGAAAACCATGTTTAAGAGATTAACATTCAGGGGCATTGCCAAATAACCAATTTTTCCTGAGTAATTATTAATACACCTAGAGGCAGTGTTGTGTAATTGATAGAGCCTTAGATTTAAGTTCTAACTTTGAAACATACAGGCTATGACCCTAGGCAAGTCTCAACCTCAAATGCTCTAAACTCCCTAAGACTACTAACGTACCTAGAAAATGCTGGACATAAAATAAAGGAAGCTTCCTTAACCAGCCATTCACTATATCAATGAAATCACATGTCCAATCCCTATCTCTAATTATTAATAAGGACTCAATAAATCCATCAGAAATAAAATGTAGTTTCATTTTTAAAAAATAGTTTCTTTAATATTATAATATGTACGAAAGCTTTTCAATTGAGTTCTCCTAACTTCCTAGTAATCATTTTAAAATATATAGTTTGATAAGAAACTCATGAAAAAGTGATATGTACTTCAGAAAAATTCCAATAAGACAAACAGCTTAAGCTTAAAAAAAAAAAAGTAATCACCTTTAAAATGGAAACCATAAATTATCAAAACAATCTGGTACTAGTTCAAAAACAGAGATGTGGATCAGTGAAACAGAATAGGTATAAATTATACTATAGTAAATGACTATAGTAATCTAGTACATAATAAACCCAAAGATCCAAGATTTTGGAACAAAAACTCATTATTTTACAAAAACTTTTGGGAAAACTGGAAAACAGTATGACAGAAACCAGGTATAGACCAACATCTCACACTGTATACTAAAATAAGGTCAAAATGGGTACATAAAGGATGATAAGCAAATTAAGAGAGCACAGAATAGTTTGTCAGATTTATGGACAGAGGAAGAATTTAGGACCAAAGAAGATACAAAGAGCAATACAAAATGCAAAATAATTTTGATTATATAAAATTAATAAGTTTTTGCACAAACAAAACTAATGTAACCAAGATTATAAGGGAAGCAGAAAACTGGGAAAGATTTTTTGGAACAAGTATCTCTGATAAAGGCCTCATTTCTCAAATGTATAGAGAACTGGATCAAATTTATAAAAATAGAAGCCATTCCCCGATTGTTAAATGGACAAAAGATATGAACTGGCAGTTTCCAGACAAAGAAATCAATTCATAAGAAAAAATACTCTAGATCACTACTGATCAGAGAAATGCAAACTAAAACAACTC
The DNA here is from genome assembly GCF_019393635.1 of Dromiciops gliroides. Taxonomy (NCBI): domain Eukaryota; kingdom Metazoa; phylum Chordata; class Mammalia; order Microbiotheria; family Microbiotheriidae; genus Dromiciops; species Dromiciops gliroides. The sequence continues at coordinate 519,109,975 of NC_057862.1, forward strand.
TGATTACCTCTCATCTATCAGTGGCAAATATAACAAAAAAGGAAAATACTGGATGTTGGAGGGTATGTGGGGAAACTGTGCCACTAATCCACTACCACTGCTAGGTTTATACCCCAAAGGCATCACAGAAAAGAGAAAAAGACCTTTTTGTACAAAAATATTTCTAGCATCTCTTTTTGTGGTGGCTAAGAATTGGAAAACAAAGGAATGCCCATCAATTGGAGAATGGCTAAAGAAGCTGTGGTATATGATTATAATGGAATAGTATTGTGCTATTAAGAAACAACAAGCAGTCTGATTTCAGAAAGGCCTGGAAAGACTCGTATGAACCAATGTATAGTGAAGTGAGCAAACCAGGAGAATGTTGTGCAGTGACAGCAATACTGTTTGATGAAGAACTATGACAAGTATTCTCAGCAATACAATGATCCAAGACAATCCCAAAGGACTAATGATAAAGCATACTATGCAACTTCAAAGAAAGAACTGATATTGATTGAACACAGACTGAGGCATGCTATTTTTCACTTTCATTTTCTTCTTTTATTCAAGTTTTCTTTTACAAAATGGCTAATGTGATAATTTTTATATGACTGCACATCTATAACCTATATCTGATTGCTTGTCGCCTGCGGAGGGGGGGTGGTGGAGGAGGGAAAGAGGGGAAAAATTTGGAACTCAAAACTTTAAATAAAAATGTTTATTATTTTATACACACACACACACACACACACACACACACATATACATATATTCAAAAAAAATTGTTGTTAGTCACAAGGATTTTTTTTTCTGTAACAAGATTTAATATGAAACAAAGGGCTGGTCCTTCCTTGACCATGAAATTAACTAACCCTTAACTTCTCTAAGCTTTGATTTCCTCACATAGGAACTCAGGATATTAAAACAGCATGCCTGTCAAGATGCCTAAATATGACATCAACTGACATATCAATAGATATCAATAAATAGATAGTCTTACTGCATAGAACATGATGGCTCATTCAAGCAGAATCACATTGTAACACAACTAGTGCCAACATGAAAATTTCAACAGCATAATACTAGGAATTCTGAATAAGTGACAACTAATAGTAACTAATTATTTACTGTTTTCTTACATTTAAATATAATTGTATGTTTCCTAAAGTTCAGTAAACTCAGAATCCAAACTCACTACACCCCAATGCTAGAAGGAGTATAAATACATTCAACAATGGCTGTAACAGATCTCCTAAATAATGGCCTTAAAATAGCACCTGTAATCATTCATCTAGCTAGAAATAAGGAGTATAGACATGCTCAGCTAACTAACTGTAGGACATGAGACAAATCAGAAATGCTAGTCTGTTTTCTATTTTATAGAATAAAAGAACTGAAATAGATACTTTCTAGAGAAGTCTCTAGCTCTAAAATTGTATAATATGCAAAAGGAGTTGTTTGGGAAAACCACAAGCAAAGCTTTACTGTCTCTTAATGTACCTGAGTCCAAAAAAGCAGACAAACCTTTCACAGAATAAAAACAAAAGAAGTTTATGGTCATATTCCTCAAGCACAGAGCCACTGCCTACCTAAGTAGAAAGCTACATACAGTTCAAGATGCTGTTAAGGGGCAGCTAGGTGGTGTAGTGAATAGAGCACCACCCCTGGAGTCAGGAGGACCTGAGTTGAAATCCGGCTTCAAATACTTGACACTTACTAGCTGTGTAACCCTGGTCAAGTCACTTAACCCCAATTGCCTCACCAAAAAAAAACAAAACAAAAACAAGATGCTGTTAAAGTCCTGCCTCCTGGAATTGTAAAGGGAAGGTGGAGAGAACAAGGAATAAGAAAAGTAGGGGGCAGCTAGGTGGCACAGTGGATAGAGCACTGGCCCTGGATTCAGGAGGACCTGAGTTCAAATCCAGTCTTGGACACTTGACACTTACTAGCTGTGTGACCCTGGGCAAATCACTTAACCCTCACTGCCCTGGAAAAAAAAAAATTAAAAAAAAAAAAAAAAGAAAGAAAAGTATAACCCTATTGGCCTGATAAGGACATTCTACTTCCTACTTCCTCATCATTTTTGTAACATTCTGAAATACAGACAAGCATTACCCACTAATTCAAGAGTGCTAATCAAAATGCTAGCTATTCTTCATTAAAACAAAAATAAAACTAATAACATGAAGAACTAGTGGCCATCCAAATTACTTTTTTTAAAGCAGGGTCAATAAAATATCCTACTTTTATACCAAGAAACAAAGTGGCATGTGCCAAGGGAGGCTACACCACAGCCTCCACCTCAACCACATCTCTCATAACATGCTGGTGGAAGCAGCCCAGGATCCAAAAGAAGAGTAGCATTCCTCTGTGCTTCCAGCCCAATTCCACATATCATATTAAGGAACAACAATCGTAGAGATCTCACCCAGCAATTACTACCTCTCTAAGTGCTGGAGCTTCCACTTACTGCCTGTGTGACAGAAAATCACTTCCCAAATCTGGTCCTCAAGTTTCTTTATCTGTAAAATAAAAGGGTTTGGAATAGATCTATAAGGTTCCTTCAAAAATTCCATATTCCTATAGTTGGCATCCATTTTGTTCCTGATTCATGCCCTATACCTAAAATCATAAAATCACAGATTTAGAGCCGAAAGGTACAATTTCTCACTTTACAGCTGAGAAAACAGAGGTCCAGAGAAGTTAATAGATGATTTTCTCAAGGCTACTACTGAAGTAAGTGGGGGAGCACAGGGATTTGAACCCAATTATCTAATTCTACAATGAGCAATACTTCTTTCTGGCTAAACCAGAATAAATGTGTGTCTGTATCAACTCACCAACAGGTTTAATTTTTTAAAAAATCACCAAAAGTATAGTACTTAATCTGAGAGCAGCTTTTTTTCATCACAGTTTTCAACATTTATTACGTTCCATTTGGGTTTCTAAACAATGGTTCAATGCCAACAAAAATTAAAAACATTTATACTTGCTATCAAAAGACAGCTTCATCCCAAATGGCCTTACTACTACTAAACAATTAAACTGACATAGATCAAATGAAACCCTACTTCTCAGACTTAAAAAATGTGTTCTTCCAATCCAAAAATTTACAGAAAACTCTGCTCTGGAGGAATGAGTTTCTATTTTTAAAATACAGTCTCTCTCTTGAAAAGGGACATTAGCTAAAACCTTCCCAACGCAAAAGGTTACATTATCAAAGAAGCCTAGGCTTCAGATGTGCAACAAAGTACTCTGAATAGGCCTTAAATTTCAACATATGAAGAAATAAATCCAACTATCTACCAGTAAAAAAAATATTGATTCTGATATACTATCTTTCATGTTAAGTGTCATGGAAAGTTTTCTTATGGGTCATGGAAACCTCAAAATCATCTTTGATTCTTTCCTCTTCCTAATCTCCAGAGAGCATCACCAAGTTCAACTGATTTTTCACTAGGCATATCTACCTACCTATCCCGTCCCACTGCCACCATTTTTGCAGAAAGAAGCCTTCTCCATTGGTGAGAAATTTTGTCTTGACAGCAGAACTACAATAGACCTCTATCTGCTCCTTCCTTAATTCCCTTTCCCTATAGCCTCCAATCCATCCTATACACAATCAGAAGATCACTTCTGTGTTCAAGTTTTTACTGTTTTATTGATGTTTTTTTATATCACCATAGTTCTCATTTTCTTTCCCTCACACACATAAAAGAGCCATACTATATAATAAACAGCATTTTTAACAACAAAAAAGGGGGGGAAAGTGAAAATCAACATAGCTGATCAATACGTTGAAAAATTATGATAATACGTATGATGCACTAATGCATTGTTGGTGGAGCTACAAAATGGTACAACCATTTTTGGAAAGTAATCTGGAATTATTCAAATCAAATAACTAAAATATACATACCCTTTGAACCATAGACTCCATTTATAAGTTTATATCCTAAGGAAGCCACTGATAAGAAAATTCCCAGATGATCCCCTGGTTCCAGTGGTGATGCTTTGTCCACTGTCACTTAGCTAGATGATAACATCTTTAGGGTTAAATTGAGGGGTGAAGGGAATTCATTGGGGATGGGGGAAGGGCAGAAGTGAAATCCTACATGAAAGTAACAGAAAAGTCTTATGGAGTAGGAGAAGTGATGGGAAAGGAGCAGAGCAGTAAATGAATTTTACACTCATCAGAAAAGGCTAAAAGACCTTAAACTCATCAGAGCTGCCTGAAGGAGGGACTAACACACATACCCAACTGGGTGGAGTAATCTATTTAATCTGGGCAGTAAATGAGCCTAACACACATCAAAATTGGCTCAAAGACCTCAATCTCATTAGAATTGGCTCAAGGAGGGAATAATGTACTCACGCAATTGGGTGGAGTAATCTCTATAACCCTGAAGGAAAATAAAAGGGGAAGGGAATAAAGAGAGAGGGGCAAAAGAAGGAAGGGCAGAGTGGGGGAGTGAACAGACAGAAGCAAATCCCTTTTGAAGAGTGATAGGATGAAAGAAGATGGATAAAAGAATAAATATCATGGGGAAGGGAATAGGATGGAAGGGAAACAGTTAATAGTAATCATGAAAAAGAGAAAGGGGGAAAATTGTACAAAAAATATTTATAGCAACTCTTGCTGGAGACTAAAAACTGAGAATCAAGGGAATGTCCATCAATTGAGGAATGATGGAAAAAGCTGTGTTATATGATTGTAGTGGAATGGACTTGTGCTACAGGAAATGACAAACAGGATGATCCCCGAAAAACCTTGAAAGACTAATGAACATCGATGTATAGTGAAGTGAGCAGAGCTGAGAGGACATGTGCGTAGTGACAGCAGTATTGTTCAATGAGTAATTGTGAATGACTTAACTACTCTCAGCAGTGAAATGATCCAAGACAATCCCAAGGAACTAATGAAGAAGCATACTATGCACCCCTATAGAAAGAACTGATAAAAAAAAAAAAAGAAAATTCCCAGATACTCCAAAGCAGCAATTTTTGTGATAGCTAACAACTGGAAATAAAGTATAAAATAGATGTCCATTAACTAAGGAATAGCTAAACAAATTATCATACATGAATGTAAAGGAATATTAGTTAGCTTTAAGAAATGATGTATGTGATGAATAGAGATCTCTATGAACTGATGAAGACACAAGAAAACATCCATAGTAATTAGCACAATGTAAATGGAAAGAACAAAACAAAAAAATCAAAAGTAAATGTAACAAATGAATAGAGCACTGGCCCTGGAGTCAGGAGGACCTGAGTTCAAATACAGCCTCAGACACTTGACACGTACTAGCTGTGTGACCCTGGGCAAGTCACTTAACCCCAATTGCCTCCCCCAAAAAAAGTAAATGTAACAAAATGAAGAGACATGTCCAACCTATCCCTTGGTGGAGGTCAGAGGTCCATAAATGTTACACATTGCACATGTTTTAGAATTTTTTCAAGGTATTGATCAGTCATGCTGATTTTTTTCACTCTCAAAAAAATACTGGCATACATGATTACCTTCTAAGAGTGGAAGTGGTACTTGGGATAATTATGGTGATATAAGAAACAAAATTTCATTTAAAACTTTTTTTTTGAAAGAAAATATGTCAAAAGTATAAACCTTTCACCTCTGTAAATGATGGAATACGAGTGGTTTTTTCATCATATCCACTTTTTTCAAGTCATACTTGTTTAGTTTTGCAACTTTCACTTTTGAATGGGGGGGTTCTTTCCATCTATAGTCATTATGTATGTTGTTTTCTTGGCTCTTCTTACTTCACTCTATATCAGTTCTTGTAGATTTTTCAATGCATCTGTTTTTGTCATTATCATAATTTATTACAACATAGTAATATTCCTTTAACTATTTGTTGTTCTTTATTTCTTTAAGGATCACTCTGTAACTGAGTAAACTTTTTCCATCCCCTCATTTACGTTTTATGTACATCTTTTTTTTTTTTTAAGTTTCTTTTAAGCGGCAGGATGTGGGGTTTTGCTTTCATATCCAATCTGCCGGTCTTATTCAATTTTATTGGATTTTTTAATCCATTTATATTTAAGTTATGAGTTAGATTTATATTCCTCTCCATTTGTCTCAAATACTGGGGACTTTGCCCCAAAATCAGGACTTTTCCTTTCTTCCTCTGTAAACACTGTATTATGTCTCAGTTATTTCAACTTAATTCACTTTAAGGTAACATCATTCTCACTGGCTCCCTTTCCTACCATTTGTTAACCCTTTAGTTTTAGTCATTAATTTCTATTTATTTACTACTTTTCTCTAGTTACTTAATTCCTATCCTTCCCTCACCCCCAGTTGAGTAGAGTAACATTCATCTTCCTTTCTTCCTCCTCTAACTTCTTTTGTTTGTTGAGTTTTTTAAATTTTACTTTCTGCACCATTTTCTAAAATGGATTTCTTTAGTCCATATTCTTCTGATTCGTCTATTCTAGACTTTTGTTTTTGTTTTTTTAGTGAGGCAATTGGGGTTAAGTGACTTGCCCAGGGTCCCACAGTTAGTAAGTGTTAAGTGTCTGAGGCTGGATTTGAACTCAGGTACTCCTGACTCCTAGGCCAGTGCTCTATTCACTACGCCACCTAGCTGCCCCTAGACTTTTATTTTTTGATTCATACTCCTTATATTTATTTAGTTCTTCTTAAGTCTGTGTTCCATATATATTTCCTAAACATTTTCTATATTACTGCTTTGTAAATCTCCACCTCTTTTTTTCTGTTATTCCTGTTTTAGAAATATCACCTGTGGTGGAGTAGTGAACTGATTCGACCATTCTGAGGAGCAATTTATAACTATGCCCAAAGGGATATAGAATTGTACATACCTTGCCCCCCCCCACCCCGCAATGGGGGTTAAGTGACTTGCCCAGGGTCACACAGCTAGTAAATGTCAAGTGTCTGAGGCCGAATTTGAACTCAGGTCCTCCTGAATCCAGGGCAGGTGCTTTATCCACTGCACCACCTAGCCGCCCCTGTGCATACCTTTTGATCTAGCAATATCACTGCTAGGTTTATATCCCCCCCCAAAGAGAAAAAGTACTAAAATATTTCTAGCAGATATTTTTGTGGTGGCTTAAGAATTAGAAAACAAAGGAATACAAATCAATTGGGGAATAACTAAACAAGCTGTCGTATATGATTGTAATGGAATAGTATTGTGCTATAAAAAATGACAAGCAGGATGATTTCAGAATGTCCTCGAAAGACTTGTATGAACTGATGAAGTGAGCAAAACCAAGAAAATGTTGTGCACAGTAACAGCAATATTATTCAATGAAGAACTATGAATGACTTAACTATTTTCAGTAATACAATGATCCAAGACAATCCCCAAGGACTAATGATGAAGCATACTATCCACCTCCAAAGAAATAACTGAGATTAATTCAACACAGATTGAGGCATGCTATTTTTCACTTTATTTCTTTCATTTTTTTTCCTTTATTCAAGTTTTCTTATACAAAGTGACTAATATGGTAACATTTTACCTAATTGCACATGTATGACCTATATTTGAATTCTTATCCCCTCAGTGAGGGGTAAGGGGAGGGAAAGAAGTACAGAATTTGAAACTCAAAACTTTAAATTAAAATGTTTATTAAAATGTAAAAAGAAAGAAATCACCTGCAGGTGATAGCGCAGATGTTGTCCCATGATAGGAGTGTTCCTATTTTGATGATTACTCAGTACATTTTTGACCTTTGCCCTCCTCATCTTCATGTTTTCCCCACTTGCAATGAAATCTCCCTCAGTTCATACCCTCCCATATTTCTGTGTGGCAGCAGCCCCCAGAAGCTCTGATTTCCTTCTGAAGAAAGGTAACAGGTCTTTATAAAATACAAATTCTTGCAGATTACACTCACTGTAAAGTCCTAATCTCCACTTAGAGAATATTATGGGAGTATTCATCAATGATATCACCTTCTAGCACTGAAATAAGATTTCTCCATTTCTTTTCCCCTTATTTCAGTCCTTCCCCTTGCCTATTCACCCATTCTCCTTTAAGTTCTCTTCTTCCTGAGAGACTACAAAAGTTATTTTTGCTTTATTGCTAATCTTTGACTTGATTATGGTCTATAATATATTCTCTAATATCTACCTCCCATCCTCCCCTTCATGTGCCCTCTCATTCTGCAATTTAGTCCCACCAAAACACACACACACACACACACAGAGATTTGCTTGTAGGCAGGGTACTATGAAGATTGATGTTTCAGGCCTGTTTCTCTACCATCTCTTCTATTTGGCTTCTACTTTTACTCTTGTTTCCTTGTATGAATTTAGAGAAAAATATTTTAATCATTTCTCTAATTTTGTGGTTGTCCTTATTTGTCATATTTGTTTGCCAATCTTGTACTTGTCTGCAATGTTTGACAATAATCCTGGTCTCGTTTTCTTTCTAGATGTATTTTGAACATCTTCTTCATAACTGTTACATCTTTTTGCATTAATGCTTAGGCTCAGATTTACACAATAGTCCACCTGAGGTTGTATCTTGAAATCTTGCACTCTTCAGAATACATTATTCCATTCTCATCTAAAGTTTCTGATGGGTGCAGAATAATCTTGTATTATTTAAGGAAAGAAATTGTGTTAAGGAATTTCCTTTCCTTTATTTGAAAGTTTTTATCCTGGTCATTGGTAGATTTTGTTGTCATTGGAATGGTTAAATTTAATCACTATGTGTCTTAGAGGTAGGACACTGGTGTGTGATTGTGTAATACTAAGCCTGAAGTTAAGAGCCTAACATTCACCTGGAGCCAGTTCTGTCCCCCAAGAAGTCATTTGGAACAGAGACCAAGGCTGGTAAACCTTAAATTGCCCAGCGTGGGAGGAGGCTGAGAGGGTTTTGAGGTCCAGCCCTCTGAGAAATCACTTTCCCAGACACATCTTAGCTGTGTGTGTGTGTGTGTGTGTGTGTGTGTGAGAGAGAGAGAGAGAGAGAGAGAGAGAGAGAGAACAAAACAAAGTGAGGAAAAAAAAAACACACAAAGTGAGAGCGCCTAAACATTATCTTTCAAGAAATTATCAAGGGAAACTGTCCTGATATCCTAGAACCAGAGGGCAAAATAGACTTCAAAGTCCTTTCAGCCTCCTCCCACACAGGGCACCCACGTGTCCAACCTCAGTTCCTTCTGTTCCTCAGTTCTGACAGCTCTGGTGCAGCACAAAGTGTTGCCTTCCTGTTGCTAGAGCAAACTTCTGCTTTTTGGATTTCTGAAGCACTGACACAGGTGGGGGATGGGGTGGGAGAGGGATTGTTGACTGAATGCTTTAGGAGTTGGGAATTATTAACTTTCTTCTATTGCTAGTTCTTCAAGTTTTTACCTTGCTTGGCTTCTTGGCGTTCTAGACTGTGGAGACAGCCAAAAATGGTTTCTCTTTTGCACAAAATTCCTATTTTAGAGAAGTCTGAGAAGTTGTGAGGATGACCAAAAATGTTTGGTCTACCACCTTCTTGTCATGTGACCCAGATTGTTGCTCAAAAATTTTTCACTCTTCCCCACTGTCCAAACTTTGAATTCCTTAGTCTGGTATTCAAAGCCCTCCAAAATCTTGTCTCACCCCCCCCCACTTCCCCCTTTCCTGCTTTATACCCCAAAAGTCCTTTATATAAGTCCTCCACTTCAGCCAAATTTATCTAATTCACCACTCCCCTCCTTATACTTTCTCATCTCCATTTCTTTTTTTTTTTTCTCATCTCCATTTCTTTGCTCATATTATTTCTACCTAGAATGCCTTCTGCCTAGACTATCAAGTACTATCAGGTACTACTATCAAGTCCCTCTTCTTCCATGGAGCTTTTCCAAACAATTTCAACCTGCAGTATTCTCATCTATCAATGCAAATTACTCACTGTTTATACCATTCACCCAAGAATCAATCATATGCTGCTATGTGACAACTTTCGTATTAAAGGGGTCCAGTGGATAGAAGCAGACCTGAATTCAAATTCTGCCTCTAGCCCCTATTAGCTGTATGACCATGGGCATAAAAAGCAAACCTAAGCTCACACTCTGGAAACTGCCAAGTATGTAGACAGCTATTTGGCAATGGCTGCAAACCACCTGCTTTTCCCATGTTTCAATGACTGCTCTCCTTTTCCTATCTGTACTGTTCTCCTTTCCAGTGGACCCTGGTCAGTTGTAGACATTTACATGCATATTATCATATTAGGAATTTTCCCATTATTATTTTCCCTTGTTTCATCCTATTAATCTCTCCTGAGCTAACAACGTTGTTAGTCACCTCTTTTGCCTAAGTTAAGTCCTTTGTTGATATCAAAATAATTTCCATTTCTATCCTAAATGTAAGGGAAAGGTCCTTACATTCAAACCAAAATGATTATTTTACCCTGGGATCCAAACAGCAAGTAGTTTAAAAATAAATAAATGGTTATTCTACTTTCTTCAGATCACAAAACTTAAGCTAAGAGAAGTTAAGTGACTTTCCCAGGGTCACACAGCTAGAATGTGTCTGAAGCAGGATCTGAAATGAGGCTTTCCATAATTCTAAGCCCAGCACTCTTATCAACTCAACTACCAGGCTTGCCTCTTATTAAGAAAAGACTTGGTCCAACTCCAGAGTTGAAGAGACAACAGGGAGATAAGAAGAGAGATGGACACTGAATGTAGAAGCTAGAGAGATTATCTCCTAATTCTAGGCTTCACAGTATAGTATTATTATCTTTAAAGCTGTGATTCCCAGTACATAAAACACAAAATCTCCAAATTTTTAGCACAAAAAGCAAGCCTAAAGCACTAGACAACACAACTATTATAATAACAATAACACAGAAATAACTTTTGCTCTCTCTTCCCACCAAAAGGTCCCTTTACCTAGAGTCAGTCAGGAACCAAATGCTACAATAAAACTGATACTGTTGGGCAGGAGGTGTGTTGGGCTATTTACCCTCTCCCTCTCCTACTAAGGGGACCCACACACAAAAGGCTACCTTTAATCAATTACTAACTTAAAAAGGAAAATAAAATAAAATTTCCTGTCTCAGAAGGAAAACATAGTCCGTACAGAGATTCTAAAAGACATGGGGCTCTCCCCACAGGGATTACAGATCTGGGGTAACCTAAAAGTCACACCCTCGCTTCTTAAAGTGAGAAACCAAACTGTCTTAGATAAGCACTCTTCTATGACTCTCTGAGAACATAAATAATGGCATCCAAATGAGTGAGGTATGGATAAAATTTCAAGATTTCCCTTTCTATAGAGGGCACACCCAAATTACTTCAGGGGTTCCTGCACCATAGGTTATATCCTTCATGGTATAAGCAAATTTCTGCTTGTTCCTTATACCAATGGCTTCTGACATTCTAGGGACAATACAAATGAACTTTCTAACAGACCCTTTACACAGCACTGTATAATCACACATACTGAGAAAAATCCTCAAAGAAGTGTGAGGCTGCCAAAAGGGGATTAAGCACTTAGGATTTATTTAGGCAAACCTTATCCTATGGATCCACAGTCCATAAGGGCCTCAGACAAGCTGTCTGGATTCATTTCACAAATAAGACAAGCAGTATATACCTGTTTAAAAATAAAAAGAAATAAATATGGACATTTATGATTTCTCCTCTGGGCACACTTTTAGACACTAGTATTTTAAAAATATAAAATCCAAACATCTATATTTCTTATACTAGTGATAATACTCACAATTAGGTATAATAATACAAAATATATCAATAAATAAGCAAACAAGCAGAAGTTATCCCAAAAAAACTGACTTTTAAGGAAACATACCTGAAAAATTGCTTCATTTACAATCTAAAACAGAAAATATACTCATTTTTAAATGAAATCCAAAAAGTAGGATCCAGTAAAAAGTCTCAGATGGAGAATCTTTCTGATGGTTCCCTGCAAATGTGAAGGGCCCGAAATATGTCCTAAACAAGTCCCCAAGGCAGCAAGTACATATCCTGGGCTCCCAATGCCAACCCCTATTTATACTAGCAGGTCAGATTCACCAAAAGTGGCTATCACAGAAGGTAGCGGCTACATTCTAGAGGACCCTGGGCAGCTGAGGAAATGTGCTTCTAATGTTATATAATAGTTCATTAGCCTCCACGAATGAACTTTTCCTAAGGATTATTAGCTGATTATTAATTAGTCAGCCAGCAATGTACTTTGTGTCATCCTCAACTACTCAGCCTGCATATCCACTGGATGGCCAAGTCTTGCTATTTTTACCTCCACATCATCTTTCCTACCTGTGCTCTTTTCTCTCTACTCACACAGCCACAACCCTAAAGTTCTTATCATCACTATCTTGAAAATTACAATAACCTCTTAAATGGTCTCTCTGCCTCAAATCTCTCCCCTCTCCAATTCATCTTTCACAGTCGCAAAAATGACATTTCTAAAGCACACCTTTGACCATGTGAACCACGTCACTCACCTATTCAATTTTAACCCTTCAAAACCTAACCATAATTTTACCTTTCCAACCTTTTTACACATTATTACACACACACTGCAATCCAGCCAAACTGGTCTTGTTGCTGTTCTTCATACACAGCACTGTATCTCTTGCTTCTGTGTCTCCATGCAGTCAGTACCTAAAAGACCTTAATTCCCATGTTCCTTCACAAGTCATCTCAGATGCCACCTTCTACATGAGGCTTTTCCTGATCCCTGAAGCTACTATGGCCTTCCCACCAAAACATCTTTAAACGAACATGTTATTTCTCTCAGCTAAACTGTAAGCTCTAGAGAATGATTTTGCTTTTTTTCTTTATATCCCCAGCACTTAAGACTGTCTGTCTATTAAGGAAGAACTCATCCATTAAATGACAGACCCTTGATATACTATATGAAGTAAAGCTAGAAAAGATGCTAAATGAGGAACACTGGAAAAGACAGGTTCACTAATAGTTAATGGAGCCACAAATTAGTTCAATCTTCTGGAAAACAGTTTGGCGTTATACAAGGTAAATTTCAAAATTGTTTAAACTCTTCATTTCACTACTGGGATTATTGATGTTAAGAAAAGACCAATTCATATCAAAATATTTATAACACTTTTTGTGATAACAAAAAGCATACCTAATAACAAGTTGTGGCATATGAATGTAATGGATTACTATTACATGTTAAGAAATGAATAGGGGCAGCTAGATGGCACAGTGGATAGAGCACCGGCTCTGGAGTCAGGAGTACCTGAGTTCAAATCCGGCCTCAGACACTTAACACTTACTAGCTGTGTGACCCTAGGCAAGTCACTTAACCCCAATTGCCTCACTAAAAAAAAAAAAAAGAAAAGAAAAAAGAAATGAATAAAAATAATTCAAAGAAACATGGGAATATTTGTATAAACATTAGAAGACTGAACATAGCAGTGAGTAAACATTAGCAAATTGAACATAGCAGAGCCAAATAGACACATACACACTTACTCACACTTACTATAGCAATAAAATTAAGATAGCAAACAGCAGAAATAATACTATCAAAGTTAAAGGATATATCTATCCTTTCTGTTAATAAGCAATAATTTATTTTTCTGGGAATGTACTTTTTAAGCGGCTTTGTTTGGGTAACTGTGGAGAAGTGTTGCTATGCCAAAATAAGGTTAATTTTTTTTCCAAATAAATGATAAATAGTAACAAGTTTGGTACAAGAAAGCTATTATGAAAAGCACCAAAGGAGAATGACGCCCTGACAAAAGAAAACATACTGAAGAAAAAAATCATGAACCTCATTACTGACTTTGGATTGGTCATAGAGTAGAGGAATTTAGTTATCAAGCTGTGGTTACTAAAAAAAATTATAATAACAGCTTACATTTATACAGTACTTTATCATTACACAGCACTTTCATATATAGTCTTATTTGGTTCACAAAAAAACTCTGAAATGGCGTATTATATTCATCTTACAGATGAGGAAGTTAAGTCTCAAAATTACTTGTGGAGATTATGCATTTAACAAGTTATATGACTGTTTAAATGCTAAAGTCTTATAGTCAATCTTCCTAATTCAAAAGTCTGATGACATTACCCTTTCACTTTAAAATTCTCAGTGGATTCCCATGGTCTACTGAATCAATCTACATTCTTGAGCTTAGCATTTCATCCACAATCTTACTTAATGGCCTTACATTATACTCCTTTTGATTATATACTAAATGATAACCAAACTGAAGTACAGTTTTCTGAACACATTCCTCAATTTCCTCCATACCTTTGCTTAGGCACTCCCTGTGCCTATAATGCTCTACCTGATCTCCACCTGTTGAAATGTTACCTTCATTCTTCATGTCCCAAATCAACTGTCCTGTCCCTCATTTCCACTGATCCCTCCAACTGATCAAGCCTTTGAATTCTAGTAACATCTTATATCTTACCACTGAAAATCCACTCTGTGTGTTTACTGGTATATATGTCTTATATTCTTGGTTCCACAAATCTTATTGACTGACAAGAGTGTTGGTCTAATGAACCTTTGTAATACCCAAAATACCTAGGCACAGAGTAAATGCTCACATAAAATTATGACAATTAAACTGGGGCCAATGAGAACTCCTAACTAAATGAGAAAGGCAGACAGAAAGATGGGACACAATGAAGGGAAATATAGATTTGAGTCATCCACATAAATATGATCAACAAAGCAATGGGGTGTGGGGGAGAATGAATAAGATTACAATAAAAGTATAAAAATAGGAGAAAAGAAGGTCAATGACAGAACCTTGGTGGATCACAACATTTAAGAAGCACAGAGAAATAAGAAGTCAGAAAAAGAGACCATGAGAGAGTAGTCAGAGAGGCAGAAAAACCATGAGTGGTGTTACAGAAGCCAAGGGGAGAAACCATCCAAAAAGAAGGGCAGACAACAGTATTAAATGCTATAAAAGAGTGAAGAAGTATGAAGGCATTATTTGGATAAGGAAGACATTGGTGCCTTGAAGTTTTAAAAACTGAAGCCAGATTGCAAGAGTTTAAAGAGTGAACGGATGGCAGGAAGCAGAGGCAATGAATGTAAACTACTCTTTCTCTTAAGTTTTTCACTGAAGGGTAAGTGAGAGAGAGATAGGATATTTACTTGAAGGAATAGTAGAGTCAAGGTGTTTTTGTTTGGTTTTTATTTTTTTAAAGAATAAAGGAGGGGGCGGCTAGGTGGCGCAGTGGATAAAGCACCGGCCCTGGATTCAGGAGTACCTGAGTTCAAATCTGGCCTCAGACACTTGACACTTACTAGCTGTGTGACCCTGGGCAAGTCACTTAACCCCCATTGCCCTGCAAAAAAAAAAAATCACTCGTGGAAACTTTTGCTAAAAATCAGCTATAAGTTTTATATGTGTCAATTATATTTTATAATATTAGTGTTATTATCCAAAAGATAAAGTGAAATGTACAAGGCTTATATAATATAATCAAGATTTTAAATATTAAAAGTATAAGAATTTCAACTTCTAAGCCTATCTACAAATCATCTAGGCCAACCCCTATTACCAATGAGGAAAATGAGGCCAAAGGTTTTATGACTTGCCCAAAGTTATACAAGTAGCAAATGGCAGAGCATATAGAGACAACCTAAATAAGGATCCTTCAAAAACTATAGATTCCAAATCCCTGAGCAATATATTCCCTAAGAAACAAAATTAACTGACTGGGTGCCATTAGATTGTAGTGTAATCCCATTTTTAGAATGGAAAAAATGGTTGTTATCCACTACCTGTTGTTTTCAGCTCTATGTGAGGTATATTCAAGGGGAATATCTGTAAATAAGATATATTTCAAAACTCTGAAACATAATTTCATTATCAAAGTAGTTTGGTAGAATGATGAATTCAGGCGTTTGGGGTTTTTTTAATGAACTTCAAATTTTTAAAAAGAAAATAACCCAGTTTTTGTTTTGTTTCTTTTTATGCTGAACTATTTTGGTGTACAGCCTCAATAGCTACTTAAACATTTTTATCAATTACTACTCAAAAAGCTCATCATAACTTAGGTGCCATGATCTGAATGACAATATATACCAAATTTAGATTTCCCTAGATAATTTTCCCCAAGTTAAAAAGCATGGTGTGATGGAAAGACCACCAGGACTTAGTACCGGATGACCTGGATTCAAATCTCAGCTCTGCTGCTTACTGTCTATGTGACTTTGGAAACATCACCTGATTTCTTTGAGTTTCCATTTCATCTGTAGAATGAGGGTTTAGGTGGATTAGATGTTTGCTTAATATCTATCAGCTCTTAGTCTTATGATTCTCCAGACTGTGATCATCTAAGCAGTTACCATTTTATTTAAAGCATTCATTTCATTAATGTCTTTTCCCTTATTTTTCTCTTGACTGACTCAATAATTACAAAGAAAGGTATCGGTTTGTTAAGTTTTTATTTTAAAATATTGAATCTGATTCTCTTTTGTGAAGAACCAGGCAAACTGAGTTTTCTTCGAGAGTAAAGAAAATATCTCCCCATTTAGAGGACTGGAAAGCCTAACTGCGGAAAGTTGAAACAACGCATCAGAGCATCCTCCTGTAGAGTTTTTCAGAATACATGATAACTTGCCCGTACCCCAGGGCATTCCCTATATAATTTTGAATGGGCCTAGAGGATTTAGAATCTTTTTTGCTAGCCAGTACCTCAAGTCACACCCTTAAAATGAATTCTGGCTTCAAGAAGCAAATAGGATTTCCTGTAGCAGGCAAGCATAAGGCCTAACAAAAGCACAGAGAACAAGGAGGCAAAGCGAAGTTCTCCTTCCTTGAGTTTTAAAGGGTTGTGCTGAAATGCAGGATGGGGTCAATGGCCAACAATCCCCTTCAAAAACAGAATCATAGGACCTAGAATCATACATCTACACAACTAGACAGGACATCAGAAGTTATCTAGTTCAACCCTTTCATTTCACAGATCAGGAAACTGAAGTCCAAAGAGGACTTACCCATGGTCAGTCAGTAAGCCTTAGATCTGGGATTCAGACAATGGACTTCTGGTTCCAAGTCCAACACTTTGTTGCAACCACTGTAGCACAAAAAATGTGAAGAGACTTGCCTATGATGAATGGGCTCAGTAGTAGAAATTCAAACTCAGATCTTTTGGCTCCAAGTCAATTTCTGGGGCTTCTTAAATATTTTATTGCACTTTTTAAAATAAAATGTAAAAGAAATCCATAATGCTTTTATGTTTACAGAGATACTGTTTAAGAATTCTTTTTAGATCCATAATTTCATTGATACAGGGTATTCTTGATAAGAAAGCTAAAAATAGAAACTGGTACCAGTTCTGCCACATAGTATCCTTTTTTCTTTTTCTTTTTCTTTGTGGGGCAATGAGGGTTAAGTGACTTGCCCAGGGTCACACAGCTAGTAAGTGTCAAGTGTCTGAAGCCGGATTTTAACTCAGGTCCTCCTGAATCCAGGGCCGGTGCTTATCCACTGCGCCACTTAGCTGCCCCCCCAAGATCTACTCTTTACAGGGAAAAGGATATTCAGTAATTTGCCACAAAATATGCTTTCAGATGAAGATGCAATTCATGAGAAAATCCACCTCCCCTACCCCTCTTTACAGAGGTGGGGAAACTATAGGTGTGGAGCACTACATATGCCATCTGACCCAGTTGCTGTGTTGACTGGATTTGCTAAACTGTTTTTTATCTCTCTTAAAACTTTGTCAAACAGAATGGCTTACTTGAAAACAGATGGGTAGGACATATTAGAAATGAAGGAACTACAAAAGCAAAAGATATCAACAAAATTAGATTTTTTAATGCTATCATTAAGTTTGTAATAAAATGTATTATTCAAATGCTTAAGTAGAATTTTCAAAAATTAACTCCAATGTTACAAATTTTCAATATGTATACTGAAAATCCTAACTACTTTCTCATTTTTTCAGATAGAGGTTGACTGGGGAGAGTTGAAGTCTAAGTATTGAAGGAGAATTTCATTACTCTCAAAGAAATTGTCATCACATTCTCTCTTCATATATCTTACCTATTTATTTGTAGGCAAATTTATACAAGAAATAACATGGAAAAGTGAATCTAATGTAAAAAGTCATTTAAGTTAAACATTTCATTAGTATAAACTCCTCATTGGATAGTAAGCTCCTTAAGGGAAGTAACTGACTGTCTTTTGCCTCCTTTTGTATGGCAGAGCTTGACACAATTCCTGGCAAGTAGTAGGTGCTTAATAAATGTTTACTGAATGAATAAATGAATGGTATATCAAGGAAAAGACCAAGTTATGAAATATTTATTGTCTAAAATACCAATGCTACTTTATTAAAGTCCTCACAAGTAAAAATTTTTTATTAACAATCTTAAAAACTGTTCCCCAATCCATATGTGGGACAGAAAATTAGAAGAGAAAAGGAAGGAGAAAAATAAATGTATAAGCTAAAGTTTGAGAGACAGAGAGAGAGAGAGAGAGAGAGAGAGAGAGAGAGAGAGATGAAAAAGGGAAATCCTGTATACAGCAAACAAATCAAACATTTGAATGATGGTTGAAGTTTAAAACAATGCAACATTATTAGTCAGCTGAGAAATAACTACAATTCATAAAACCTGCTTTTTTTATGGTTCAGTAGTTTCAGTAGTGTCCGACTCTTTGTGACCTGATTTGGGTTTTCTTGGCAAAGATACTGGAGTTGTGTGCCATTTCCTTCTGTAGCTCATTTTACAGATGAGGAAACTGAGACAAACAGGGTTAAGTGATTTGCCCAGGTTCACACAGGTAGTAAGTGTCCAAGACCAGATTTGAACTCAGGAAGATGAGTCTTCCTGACTCCAGGCCCTGCACTGTGCTATCTAGATGCCCACTATCTGAGATAGCATAGCACAATTTTATGTAATCAAAAAGCTATCACCAAGGCCAATAGATTATAAGACCAGGTTTCAAAAGGAATATATGCAGTAGTGGAAGGTTCTGTTCAAAACTTATTTTTACTACCATTCATCATTAACAAGATTTAATCCTATGGATATTTTTACTGTCAGTATTCTATTTGTCCTCAGGCACTTATTAAACAATTGCACTGATGGAACATTATTCAACAGAGGCAGCAAGACAAAGAACTACAAAGATGAAAAACTGATAACTCCCTAGGTAAAATGACAAAGGTTTTCTAACTCTGGATAAAAATCCCCTCCAAAGTATCAATGAGTTAAGTCTTTCCCAAGAAGTCTATGGTACAGCCCAGAAACATCAACATCCTTTTAATTTTCCCACCCAAATTTATCAAAGTCCATATTCACCCTACCCTATCTCAACATTCTCCTCACTCAAATTCATCCCTTACCAAGCCTCAAGTCCTCAAACACCATTCCACTGCCTGACATCCACATCCTACCTACTAAACTCACTGTATTCAAATTCACATCCCCATCCACTCTTTCCAGCAACAGAAAGCACAACCCTACTCCCTATGACTAGAATGGCCTTCCTAATCTCTGTTCCTCCTTCAAAGCCAATCTTAAATATCAGTCCCTACATGTTCTTCCTTCCCAGATCACTTCAACCAGAAGGGAGTCTTCCCTACTTCCTTCCACCATAATCCTCATGGCACTGTTATTACTTCTCTAATGCACTTTTTCAGGCAGCTAGGTGGTACAGTGGATCAAGTACAAGGTCTAGAGTCAGGAAGACTCATCTTCCTGAGTTCAAATCTGGCCTCAGAAACTTCCCATCTGTGTGACCCTCAGCAAGTCACTTAACCTTTATTTGCCTCAATTCCCTGTCTATACAATGCAAAGAATAATAGCACCAACCTCCCAGGGTTGTTGTGAGGATCAAACAAGATAATAATTGTAAAGTGCTTGGCGCATAGCAAGCTATATAAATGTTAGCTATCATTTTTATTATTAGTGTTAAGTGGGGCTTTTACTTATACACACATATATATGTGAAAATTCCAAAGATCACCTGGCAAGAGAAGGTACCATACACTCAGGTCCTTTCTCAAGCTGAACTGTCAAGCATTCAAACTACACTGCAGAGAGCACAACTCTGATGGGCTGGCCACGTGGTTCGAATGCCAAGATTCTCACATGGAGGTCAGAAGAAGCAATACAAGGACTCTCAAGGTATCTCTGAAGAACTCTGGTATGGATGGTGAGACATGGGAAATACTGCCATAGGACCATCTAGCATGGCTTGCATGCATCAAAGAAGATTCTTTAATCTATGAGCAAAGCAGAATAAAAGTAGTTTTTAAAAAATATGAGGTGTGCAAATTTATGAACATCTCCATCCCGAATGTTCATTCAAACTATTTGTGCCCAACTCATGGTAG